>NW_020799095.1:29632358-29664724 GCF_003259725.1 Athene cunicularia | reverse complement strand
CACAATGCTTTGTCACATAGAACCCCCCCCCCCCCCCCCATCATTAGTACTAACTTTGAACCTCTATGGGCAAATGCTCTTGATACCAACCCTGCTGGAAACTAATGCTAACTCCTCTCTGGGCCCTGATTTCTTCGGTTTGGGGATTTTGAGTTTGTTCTGAAAGTTTTCTTCCACCTGCAATGCACTGTCTTGAGGTGAGTAGGCTCAGAAAAGTTCATAGAGAGGACCCTCTGTAACAAGTTACAGAAATAATAGTTTGATGCACACTGCAGTTATAACATTGCATGGTCAAAGTGGCAACATAGAACCAGAAATTTTAGCCCTAGATCCCTTGGAAGAGTTTATCTATCAAGTGCCCCTGTGCTCTTGGTCTTTGTGCTGATAAACCCTTACTGAAAAGATTTTGCTCATTTCTTTTTCTCCTTGCATGAGACAGTTTGATAAAAGCAAAATTAGTCTGACCAAACTGCCAAGATATGAATGAGTTTGCACATTCTTCTTTAGAAACTTGTCCTGTGCTTTCCTTAACTTTCCAATTGTATTTCTTAAAATTTGTTAAAAAATAAAAGTTTAAATTTATGATACTTTATTCTGTCATTCAGCAGAGGTGTACACTGGGGCTGAATTGGTCCATAAAGAGTGAAACCAGGTTGTTTTTTTAGCCTAGAGTGAACGTAACTGCATGGGAAGAGTATTCTTTTCAGTAAAAGCAAAAAAACCCAATGGGCATATTTTGTCCCTGTGCTGCTCAGTTGGTATATTATACATTTGCTCTGAGGACTTTGGAGCACTAAATAAGTGGGTAGACAGAGTGTGTGAGTTGGAAATCTTTTTTCCTGTAATTTTTTTTTTCCTGTTTTAAAGCTTCCCCCTGAATTTCCACCTAATTCTCTGCTTTCTTCCTTGCTGCTTGTTATGGTCTCTCAACTCAGCAGCAGCCCTGGTGTTAGAGGGAGGAGGCTTGTACTTCCCAAGGGCTGTGCAGCAGCCTGTTAGGGTTGAAGCGCAATGTGTGTGTTCCTGGGAGAGACCTGCCAGGCAGGAAAATGCTTTCTCCTGATGAGTTCTGTCCTGGACTGCATGGGGCCACACGGCTTGTCCGAGTCTCCTTGGCAAGCCTATCACCCTTTGGAAAGAGAGCTCCCACTGAGTGATACACGTGCTGTGTCAGTTTGGTGAGGAACAGAGAGAATTGCCAAGGGCGCACAGTGCTTCTGGTTAGAGAGATAACTTACTTTGCAGGCAGAGAAAATTGACTGAGAATGATCTAACTATGGCCAGCATTTACTCATTTAGGAAAACAAAAAAGCAATGGCAACTGTTCTGAGGATGCCTCAGAATACATGGGGGCTTTTCCCAGACATTTACCTCACCTTCTCTGGGAAATACAGAAGAGTATTGAAAACTGTGCTGAAATGGTGGACATTTGGAAAGTCCATCTGTGTGGCCCCTGGGAATCCAATGAAGAATACTTGTTGAGATGGAAGAAAAAGGGTAATACCGTTAGTCTCCTGTTAGTAGCAGAGACAGTGTAGTTAACCACTAGAAAATGGTGTTCCTTTGTGGCATACCTTGTGCAGAAATAAATTTTTTTTAAACAGGTGTGCACTAGCACAGTTGCCTGCAAAAGTATTTGACATATGCGTGAGTCTGCAGTAACGGCACATATTATGCACAAGGGGTTTTTGTATACAGCCAAGCACCAGACAGGGACTCGTGCCATAAGTTGTTTAAGAAAAATTTCTTAAGCACTGAGCAAGGTTTGAGCTCTGGAGCCCTCACAAGCAGCACTGGCAGGAGGGTTGCAAGTACATTGAGCAGTTCCTGAAAAACATACTGCTCATGCCTTTGTGTGACCCTTTGTACCTAACAGATACGTGGACAAAGCTTCTGCTAAGGGTATAGCTCTGTGGAGGCTGCTAAAGCCCTTTTGGGACTTTTTAATTGTTTCTAGATTTAAAACAAAATTTGTGTTCTTTGCTAAAGGCACATGGTTCAGTTCACACAGAAGGAATGCCAGCAGGCCAAATGTTTCTTCAGCTTTTTCAGAAACGGGGTTGATGAAATGGCCTGATAAAACAAGTTTTCCCATTAAAATTGATTAGAGATATCTAGGAATGATAACGAGAGTTTTTCTGAATAAGTTGACAGTTTAACTGGGAACTTGTGTTAAAACAGGTCCCAGGAAACAAGCGTTTTACCAAACAGTGATTCTGACCTTTGTTAATTTGCACTGCTTTTCCGATAAGCGATTGTCTTCCTCGTTGTTATAACTGATACAAACATCTTTGGCTTAGACTTTCTATTATATATTGTCTTTTTGCAGCAGGGTAACCCATGCATCTGAGCCTGGGCTTTCTCTCGCCCACCAAATCCCGGCCCAAGGCATAAGCCCAGGGGGTTCTGACCACCCCCAAACAGGGAGTCGGGATCACAGGTCAGTCTCACCTGCCCCTGCGTTCTGGGCTGCCATTTTATGCCATGAAAAGTCCCTTCCCTCAGTATACAGTATTTCACTGTGGCAGAATACCGTGACTGCTTGGAGGTGCTCCTGCTGATTGCAGCGCTAGCTAACCTTCCTCCTCGCCAGCCTGAGGAGTATGAGTACTCTTGAGCCCAGGTCTTTTGCCTTGTTGCATGTTGCGCTACAAGCCAAATTGAGCTGTTGGTCTAGCTGTAGACTTACGTGTAAAGACACCTGTGTTTTAAAGTGGAATTTCTCACTCATAGAAAATGTGGATTCTGGCCATCACTAATGAACATATGGCCAGGAGGATCAGCCTGAGAGCTTTCTGATGGTATCATGTAGCGGTCTACAGTAACTCAAGTTTAACCTTTCTGTAACAGATGAATTGAGGTGGTGAACGACGGTCTGTAATACAACCAGACCCAGGAAACCCTGCAACACGGTTGTGCGACAACTGCATGCTTTGATACCACAGTACACTGTTTTCTAATACAGGAAGCCAGATTGGGAGTGTTTCATGGTTACCAAAAGACCCTTTCAAATGAAAAAAAGCAAGTTGAAAGTACTGCAGCAAGTACAAGAAAACGTGTAGTCGAACCTACAATTAAAGCTAAAGCAGTTTTTTAGTTCCTGATGATGCTGGCATCAGCCTATTGCTTCACTTGTGGTTCATCTGTTGCTGCACTACCACTTTTAATGTTTTCTTTCTCTAAGAACCCAAGCTGGAAAGCATAAAGCACTCCTGATTCCTGATAAATAAGCAAGCTGAGGAAGCTACTTAGAAGCACTTGTGGCTGAGGGCGAGTACTTTCTGAGAGCTGTGGCTGTGCTTGTGCGGGGCGGGGAGGAGAAGTTCCAGAGCAAAAAAGGAGCAAAAGAAGTCGAAAAAGTGCTGCTGCTTTTGTTGTCAACGTGGTTTGAAATACGGTGGGCATTGAATGACATGATCCGGCCCAACCTTTACGCATCTGAGCAATCCCTTGCAAGGCCCATTCCCATGTGTGAGGTCATTGGAGTTACTGTCATAAACAAGGGTGGTGAGAACTGGCCCAGAAATATCAAAAATAACTTAAAGAGGAATTTTCTTTCCCTTTTTCCTTGGCTACAACTTGTTTCCTATTTCAGAGTGTGCTAGTCTCAGTTATATAAAGGTGGTGATCACAACTAATTGCTAAACTGTTACCATTCTTACACAACAAGAACAGACTTTAAACTGGACCAGGCAGTCTCATGTTTCTTCATTGCCCTTTTTTCTTAACATGACAGAGGGGGAGGAATTCGCTAATCATGTTATTGGGGGCTAAGAGAAACCAGTTACAAAAAAGTTTCTTCTTCCCTAGTAATATTACTGTCAGCTGTCTTTATTTCATAGTTTTCATGTAACTAATATGAGTATGCAGCTCAGGCTTTTTTCCTAAAAAGCGTGGTTTTGGTATCAAGATTGCTTCTTGATGTGGAATATGTGAAATAACTCTGCAGCCCACCTCCATTAAAGCTTCTTGTGGTCCTACCAGATTAAATGATCATTGAAAAATGTGAAAATTGCCATTGTACCGGCAAACAATTCAAGCCTTTTCACACACTGAGGCTGAAATTCATTCCTGTAGAAAGGGCCAAGCCCGTTTCTGTGCTCATTATCTTGCAATTTATTCTAGATGGGTGCAAACATGTGTCTTCAACAAGCAAACTGCAGGATTGGAGCCAAAATGCCTCTTCATCCTTATTCTAAGATCATGAGAGGAGTTCAAACCATGAACTTAATGCTGGCCCTCTGCATAGGAGTGAATTTTACCCTTAAGACATTAAATGAATGATGTATCCCAGAGAGTTTCCAGATTAATCAAACAGTCTTGTTGTAGGTCAGATTTTCTCATGCAGTTGTACACATTGCCTAGTCCTCACCCAACTTCCATACTGATTTATTTGCCATATTCACTTGCATTTTGGGGATGAAGACATCCTTGCTAAGCTTGTGCTGTGTGTTCTCAGATTTTCTATTCTTGTTCTTCTGCTTTCTCTGTTCCTTCCATTGCTTTCTGCAGGTATTTAAACCCATGGTTCAAAAGAGAATATAATGTAGCTAAGTGGGTAGAAGATGTGAATAAAAACACTGAAGGACCATACTTTAGGTATTTTGTAAATTAATTCTATATCATTTTTAAGAGCTGTTCCAGCATATACAAATATCTTGGGACTCCTACCTTGTATAAATCAATACAAGTCACTGTAGGTGCAAAGGGCCCCTCTTCTTTTGCTGCATTTTGATGTCTGTTTTTGGCTTCATGTGCAATTTACAGTTATTTTTTTCTGAATGTTTTAATGAAGCCATTGAAAAGGGTGTGTGTAGTGCATGCGTTCCCACCATCATCTGTAGCTTGTAGTAGCTTTCTCATCATTTTATGCCAAGTAGTGTTTTATGGGCATGAGACATATTTATCACTAATAAAGTAGTATTAACTTAAATAGAATGTAATTTACTGAAGCAAGTGGTTTCATAACACATTTGAC
The DNA here is from genome assembly GCF_003259725.1 of Athene cunicularia. Classification (NCBI taxonomy): domain Eukaryota; kingdom Metazoa; phylum Chordata; class Aves; order Strigiformes; family Strigidae; genus Athene; species Athene cunicularia. The sequence continues at coordinate 29,659,746 of NW_020799095.1, read as the reverse complement.
TCTACCCACTGTCTTATATAGTGCATACTCAAATTTAAATGAAAAAAGAATAAAAAGTAGTGGTATTTTACCCTCAGCATACAATGCAATAATTAATATTTTGTGATTGGAAAATTAAAAGTATGAGAATATACTCTGCTCTATTTATCAAACCACTAATGAATCTGTTACAAGTGAGTGTAGGGTTCAACCAAATACATCACTTGTTTTTGAAAGGGAAAAGTGTATATTATTTGCTATATTCCAAGTTAAAGAGAAAAAGCATGCATGAGGTTGGCCTCCCTGTTGTGCATGAATCAGGAGACCGAGAACGTTTTTGTAGATTCCCAAAAGACACCGTCTCACAGCCAAGATAGACATTTGTATCAGCCGAGAAAATCAGCTAGCATAGGAGAGAATGGAAGACAGTTTATGACAAATAACATAAAACATGAAGTTGGTGAAGCTGTAAGTTAACATGTCAAAAAATGAAGCTGAAACAAGAATTATGGAAACACAAAGAAAAATCTTTAGCCAAAACAGTGAAGGCTGGTAAGAATGAGTAAATAGAATCTGAACAATTATTTTGCTACATTAGTATACCTAATAATAGTGCAAAAAGGCAGGAATATTTATTAAATATGTCCAGTGTGTATTTGGGAAAAAGTGATGGAGGTGTATCACAAGATGCTAATCAAACACTTCCAGTAGTAGCACTGGCAGATATTAAATAGCAGAGTAGTAATTTAATCATTTTAGAACTAAAAATGTCACAAAGTCTTAAAAGAGCATAAAATTGTCACTTTTTAAAACCGTTTGTGTTTGCTTTCAAGGACTCAAATCACAGAGTAAGTTGCAGAAAGGCTTTCCAATGAACAAATAGGGCAACTGAGGTGAATTTAAGCCTGCCAGTCCTGATTTTGGTCCTGAGCAAGAAGAAAAAATTACTGACACAAGAATCCCAGGCTTATGGGAGGGTGTTGTGATTTTTGCCAGCCAGTGTCAGCCAGATCATGATGTTGGTGCTTGGACTTTCAGACAGGGTGTATTGTGAATCCAGTAGTTTTGCCTTTTCTGTTTTTAGCACTGGGATACAGGGTCCAGTTCTGGTGTTCACAGTTCAATAAGCACGTTCAAGAACTGGGGAGATTTAAGCCCTGAGAAACCTTACAAGGGACTGCAGGGCCTCAAGCTGTTTAGTTTAATGGAGCAGCTAAATGCTTACCTCATCATAAGATCCACATAGCAGTATGTGAAGCAAAACCTTTGTGGGAAGTCCTTTGGACTATCAGACTTGAGATTCATAATAACCAAAAGTGACTAAAGGTGAAATCACATGAAACTCACACTAGAAATGAGGTGTGTTTTTATTAGCAAGCCTTTTCCTAAAAATACTCTCTGGACCTTTTGTTGGTCAGACAAGGCCATCAGTCACTCACCATATTATCTACCCCATAGCTGTCTTTCAGGGCATTTGTATCAGAAGCCCTGTGATCCAAATAAACAAAGACATTGATGACATATGAAGATAGCACTAGTTTAAAGTAAGTTACTTTAAATGGTTTAGTTAAACATGTTTAAATTCCCATGTGGATACTTTAAATTTGATTTTCATCTTTTAATATCAGTATATCTTGATTTAGTAACTAGATTAAATTGATAGGAACATACCCCAACCCTGAGGGTTTTCAATTGTTGCACTGAATGAATCACATTTCTAATTGTATTTGAGATAAACCAAGCAGGTTTTGCATGTAGATTAGGATTAAGCTGACCCATGTGAGTTTTAAGGGCTTGTATATCAGAGATGAAACATAAATTAAAAATTTTACACCATAGAAGCTTGCTAATGACTGCCTACAGCAGTAACTTCAGAAATGAGAGAGAAACTAGAATATATTTAGAAACCCACATGTCCTAATTAATTTAGGTAACCATGGGGAAGTATTCTGCAGACACATCATGGAAGGCGATGGATCAGCTCTTCCCCCGGGATGAGTTGCCATGGGTTTATGAGAGGTTGAACTGAACAGTTGCTCCCCAAAACTCAGGTGCAATTCTGGTTAATCTGTCATGGACTGGAAAACATTGTTCCTAAGAATGGTGTGTCTGAACATCATATGGCTGGGTTTTGAGCCTGTGAAGTGGTTCACGAACAAAACAAAACTAATCTTTGGTAAACGAAAAAGTCAGGCTGAAGTCAGGCTGTGCAGCTGATACTATGTTTAAGGAATCATAGCTCAGGATAAGACATTTACACCAGATAATTAGAGGAGTAGTATTTTTGTTGCTAATCATCTTTGATTTCTTTTAAAGACATCCTGAAAGTAACACTGCTGCTTTGCTTGTCTCCCTATAGTTTTAGGAATAATGTGTTGATGATTGGTGCTGTTGCAGGTAGAGTTGAAGGAGAATCAGCAAAAAAGACAAAAACACTTCCTACAGTTCCTAGGAATGCTGTAGATTTTCAGAAAATAAAGATATTAGTCATCCCAAATACTTTCTTCAGCAGCTTAAAAAATCCCTGTATAAATCAGAATTTGTCTCACTGACACCTGGTGTCCTACTTATTTTTTTTTCCCTAGTCTACAAGTCTAGTGGGTATTTCTATATAATTACTTTTTATTAATGATAGTAATAATAGTGGCTGGTGTCTCTGGTGCCAGAAAGCTCCCAGCTGTGGGATTCCTTTCTGTAAGAAAATAAGATCTGTAAAGAAACATCTCATTTTACTGCTTAAAGGCTAGGCTAGATTTTAATTTTATGTGCCAGGCCATAGCTGCATCACTGCAGCAATAAATGCAAACAGAAAACCTTTCCCTGGTTTCAGCTTTGCTGGAGACACACTGTTTTACCAGTGTGATACTACTACTTTTGTTATTGCCAGTTACAGTGGCCTACTGCACAGACTGACCTTAAATATAGTTAAGGATTACTTGAAATCCTCACTGAATCTTGGAAGGCTCAGGAGCCATGATAGTATCAGAAAATGAACTGTCAGAATCCCAAAATGGGGCATTTCTATAGATAATTGTAGACAAAAAAGACTAGAAGGCACCTTCTGAAGCACTGAGCTGCCTACATTTGATTTAATGAAAATATTTACAATAACTTAGATTCTGTGGGAATTGAAAAGTATGAAGATAGTTTACAAAGAAATCAAGTTTTTAGATGGATACCCAGGATGGGTCTCATATCAGAAAGGCATTGGTAAGGAGCATGGAGGGCAGGAAACAACCCATTTCCTTCCTGTTTTTTTTATTTTGGTGTTCTTGCTTTCTTCCTTGATTTCTTGTCAGCTCCTCCTCAGCTGGTCATTAGCCAGAGTTGTCTCTGCTGCTCTGTGAGGTCCATTGCCTTCCTCTGAGCATCCAGCTGAGGCCAAGGCTGTGACCAGCCATTACCTCCCTGCTCTTGCTGAGGCAGCTTTAGACTATGCTTCAAGGGTAAAAAAAAAAAAAAAGTTTTTCCCCATTACAATCACAGCAAAATATTGTCCGTGTTGGCAGCCAGTGAAAAAAATGCTTGTTGACATCAGTAGGATCAGGATTTCATTTCAAGAGTTAGAGAAAATAGTTCATTAAAGCATCTGAGTGCCTGCTTTTGGGGCATTGCTGTGCAGTGCTTAAAGTGGATGGCTCAAGCCACAGCCTTTGCCTTTTCTGCAGTCCCCTACAAGCTGAGCCTCCCCTCTGGTGCTGCACTTTATAAGGAAACTTGCACACATCTGTGGTTTTTAAAAGAAACTGCATTTAAACAAAGTGTTGAGCCACAGCAGTGTTTTTAAAGATCCCAACTTCCTCATGTAGGATTATTAAGGCTGACGATGTCCTACAAAGAGCTGAACCTATGGCAGCAAAGGTCAGGTTAGGCTGATAGTATCTACATTCAGGCTTGAAATGCTTTTGCCAGGTTGAATGTTAAGTGCATTTTGTTAAATTATTTCAGTCTACAAAACAGAATCAAGCACAGTTTATGAACAGTTCAGATCTCTCAGGGCCATCTGCCTTGAGTTCAGCTAAATGACATTTGAAGTTACAAGACGCTCAGTTGTGTGACCATTTCTCACTGTCTTTTGTGGGCCAACACTCTCCCTGTTCAGGTGACAGGCAAGGAGAGCAGGCAGGTGCCTGGCTGCAGGAGAGTGCATGCAGATGTCCTCCCGCTGCCACAGTGTTTTGTTGTGAATCCCAGCATGGTGTCCCCACACTCTTAGTTTCAGCTTCAGTGACAGAAAGACAGACATGAAGTGGCCACTACATCTTGCTTTCTGGTCAGAACTTAGAATTCTTGCAGTGTGTTGAGGTGCATGGCTTTATTTGGGGTTGGTGGTGAAACCTCTTAAACTGTCACGGTGTGTACAGGGCGGAATGCAGTCTGCAACTCAGTCTGCTTTCCTAGTTTTTTGTGCAAGTTTCAGCTGGAAACAATATTTGGCATGAAAGCTAATTGTTGTGATAGTGGGAGAACTGAAACCCCAGTGAAGGCTAAACAGATCCCACTCTTGACCAAACTGCAAAAGTTTTGCCTACCTTTAACCCCAGCATTACCCGCAAGTGTCCCTGAATGCTGTCTTTCTTCCATCCTGTAAATGAGAAAGGTTATGTCTGGCTCTTTCTCATTTAAAGTACATGTAAATCTGGGATACACAGCACATACACAATTGCAGGGCAGAACCTGAAAAGTCATCAAAACCACCTCAAACAACTATGCTTATCACACAAGATATGTCCTAAGATCTGTGAGCATATGCTTAGTAGTGATGTGTTTTTACAGTCTCAGTAGATGGCACTAAAGATGATAAAAACCAGCACCTAACTTGTTTAGCAGAAATAAGGGGCAAGGGCCTGTGAGGGGAGGGCAAGGTCATTTCTTTTAAGTGTGCAACTGCATTCTCAATGTATTTGTCTGTAGCTTTGCACATGCAGCAGCAATGTGCACATCAGTTAGGCGTGCGAACTGTAGCTGAGCTGGCAACACAAAGTGGGGTTGAGAAGTCAGAAATGTAGGCAGCTACACTGGAGGTCTGGGCTTCAAAATATTTTGAAAAGGCAGCATAGTGTTTGAGTTATGGTGCAAAGCTACCTGGCCACAGGCTTAGCTAGGGATCCTGTCAGAGGACCTGCTGTAGAGCGAAGCGTTCAAGATGCCCCATCCTTGGGGGGGTTATTGCTCATTCCAGGAACACCTACTTAGGCTGATGGACAGGTATATTGGCCATGGCTTTCCTTCTCACCATGGCCTTCTCCTGTGGCCTAAAATAACCCATGGGAAGAGTCTGTGGTGTGTAGGAGGCGATGCTGTGTGTCTGGTTGTGGTACAAAGAATGGAAGATGCCTTTATTCTTTGTGCCACCTCCTGGCTGTGGTACCTATATAAACAGCTTTCTAATGGGGCTTGCCAAGTCAGATCTAACACCCCCCAGTTCCTTGCTTCTGATACCCAGGTGCATCATTATAAATTTAAATGTGAAGATTTTATATCCTGTGGGAGATAATTAGTGAATTAGTGATAATATGTGAAATAGTAATGTGAATTAGTAATAATATGTGAAATCTGTTCTCCTTATCTTCCCCCCTTTTCTCCTCATTTTAAAAATTCTAGATCCACTAATAGTTAATTAGTGATCTTTATCAGTCTAAGTGTGGGCACAGATGAGAGGACTTGTATAGGTAGTGAGCAGCAGGGCACTGCTGCAAACCTTTTCTTGGATTTAAAAAACCCCCCAAACCTGTTTTGTTGCATGTGCAGTTTGGTGCCCAGATCTGTGGTGCTGGACATATGAATTCTTTGTTATATACTGCAGTAGCTGTTTAAAACTTTCCTGAAATTTTATGTATTCCTGAAAACATTTATGTATGTCCAGTTCATCTTGATGGGTGATCAAAGTGCATGTGCTAAAGATGTACTCCTCGGTGTTTGGACAATTGTACCAACCAAAATCTTTTAAGTGCTGTTGAATTTAGTGGCTACAGCATGAGGCATTAGAGCATTGTGAACCAGATTGGAAAGCTGTCACCATATAATTTCCATTGACACCTTGTTGCTTGTGGCTACCATCAATCATTGTTTGTATGGGAGACAAGAGAGTGTGCTGTTGTAGAGAGCTACAGACACAACAAAATGATACAGTAGTCCAAATTAAAAGAATAATTAGTTAAAGGTAAATTAATTTAATTTAGATAATAGAGATACAAAACAATTCCAGACATAAAAGAGTCCCTGCCTTGTCTGTAATCCTCTCTAGATAAAAGGACCCAATCCTGCAAATCCCAGAGCCAAGGGTGTGGCGCTGTCTGCCAGGGGTGGTTCTTGTGGCTCCTTGGTATCAGTGATGGAGCTCATCACTGGGGTCTACAGCCACAACACGTAGCACTCTGCTGCATTTGAGGGGCTTGGGAGACCTGTCTGTAGAAACTGAGAGAACCCTTCCATCTTCAGGGACTCATGAAGTTCAGAATATAGTAGGCAGCAGTGCACAGGGAGGGTCTGGGTGATGGTCCCACTAGTGGGAGGCCTCCTGTGAAAAATACCCTTAGTCTACAAAACAGAACAAGAAGGTCAGCATAGCTCTGTTTTTCTACTTTGAGTCTTTTTTTCCCTTCTATTCTGCCCAGATTTAAAGCCTGATAGGAACCTCTCAAGTGGGAAAAGTGCAGAATCTCAAAACAGAAGCATAAGAGTTTTCCTTGGGTATAAAATTTCAGTCAATATTGTGCTGCTGCCTTATTGACATGAAAAGAATGCCTTTCATGTGATACAAACATTTACTTGCTCCTGCTTACTCTACTCACCTTGTACAGAAATGCTGATTGCCATTGACTAATCAGTCCATTTTTGTATATTCTCATCAGACTCTTTCTTTGGCTGGAACAATATGCACTGTATGATGCTTGCATGTCTAATAATTTGTTATTAGCACTTTGTATATGCCTTCGTTACTTCACAACTAACAGTTTGGCCTCCAAGTGCATGCATTTGTGTAAATTAATGTGGTATAAAATAATAGATTTATTTGCTACGTTTGTATCATTATAGCAGATATGTAAGGTACATATAAAGACACTGATATTTGCCATTTAGTCACTGGCAGAGGACATTGTTCAGCTTATATTTATAGAATCACTGTTTCTATTTAGGCTTCATAACTCCATGTCTATCTTTTAGTTCTGTATTTATTCAATTGTGGATTTGGCTTGTTAATTTTATAAAGATTAATTATAGCACTGTATAAAACAGCTTAGGAAATCGTTTTTGTTATGCAATACAATTCTAATAAGAAGTAGAAAATTTTACTTTTTCTTGCAGTGTTCCTGAAAGCTATAAATACCTTTATTCGTATAATTAAATTATTAGACTACTGATCAAACAACTTTATCCCCCCCGATACTGAGCTAATAATAAGCTGTATACTTGGTTCTGAACCAAGCTTCAGAGTAATGGCAGTTGCTGTTGCGGTGCTAGGACCTGAAGACATCATTTATCTTGTGTGTTTCAACATCTCAGGACACTGTCTCCTGCAAAGTCTCCATCTTCATCCACTGGATCTATTGCTTCCAGCAGAAAATACCCATACCCGATGCCACCACTTCCTGATGAGGAGAAAAAAGCCAACAGGCAAAGTGCCAGGGTACGTGTCCCTCTTCTCTGTGCATTTCATCAGTGACTTTATTTACTGGCAGTTTTACAAAAGGAAAGCATGGCAGATCAGCATCTTGGAGTAACAGTGAGAGCAGCAGTGGCATTTCCTTTGTACCCTTAACTCCAGAAGCTGCTGAAGGCTGAGCCTCTGGCAGCCTCCGTAGCTGTGTTTACAGATATCCGTGCAGGTTGCTCTTACACCTGCCCTGAAGGCCAGATTTTACTAGTTGTCTTATTTCAGGCTGGGAGTGTGCCTGGAATGGGCGGGGTGCTGACGCAGCTGGCAGCTCTCATTTGCGCTGGGGGGATAGCTGCTTTCCAGCTTTATGGAAAGGTAACTGCGTCGCAGTTAAGGATGACGTGTAGGGCTTGTATCAAGCCCTCACAGACCTGGAGAGACTTTTCTGCCCCAAGCCCACCCCGGCCCACCAGGGTAGGCAGGAACCGCTGGAACATGCTGTGGGTGCTGTGGATCGTGATGCTGCTCTGCAGGGAGAGATTTCCAGCTGCTGCTGAAAGATGAAGCTAGCCATTGCTTCCTTTGTATGAATCAGACATAGCAGATATTTGAATGAGCAAAAAACCTCTGAAATTTACTTTAGAAGTTTTACTTGTGGTAGCTTTAGTTCATGTTCCTGATGCAAATGAGATTCCCATCTCTGCTCTCTGTCCTTTATTTTCCAAGACAAAACAGGAGCAGAGTGCTACTGAGAGGACCTGCATGCTGCTACCCCCACATCCTGCTTGGGGCAGAAAGTTGTGTGAGGGGCAGCACAGGGTCTCCCAGGCACATGTGGAGCAGAGCAGCTTGGAGAAAGGGCTGCACTGACGTTTTTCAGCCCTGGAGCTGCCTCAGTGCCAGCTCAAACCCATAGCAGAAATTCATGCTGCCCTGAGCAGAGTTAGGCAGAAGAGAATGGGAAATTACACTAATGTTAGTTAGCGTGACTGTAAGGCAAAAGCTGTCTAATACGAAGTTGATGCCACATGGACATTTTTCCTTCAAACTCTCCACACTCCCAGCTGTGGACATTGACTATGCTGGCTGCAAGTCATGCTGAAATGCTTGAGGCTGCTGTCTGTGGTCTGAACAGATACCAGAGGCTGTGAGAAGACCAAGAGCTTAGCCTTCACGACCCAAGTGATGTAGATGCAGGTCCCCAAACAAGCTCCTCACACAGTTTGGGTAACAGCCTGTTTTATCTTGGTGCTCAGTGTGTCTTTGTGTTCCTTTTCCCCCTTTCCAGCTATGGGAGACGTCCATTTAGCTGCACTGTTTTCCTGGGGTGACATCAGAACTGTTTACTTCGAATTTTATAGAAACTCAGCATCTCTGAGTCATTGCACATTCATCTGCTCTTCAGACAATTTGAAAGATCAACAGAGATGCCCGTGATCACAGTGAGAACCTCCTCTCCTCTGGAAGGGAAAAAAGCAGCCTTTTATTTTCTTTCTTTTTTGTTGACTAGGATTTTATGGATTTGATGAATAACCAAAATCAGAAATTAACAGGGGATAATTAGCCCGGACATGACAAGGCTATTCCGCATGATGACAGATACACTTACCTAGAATCCCAACTGCAGTCCATTTGCCAGTCCCGCATAAGAGAGGTTTTTCTCTGGTTTAGTGCAGTCCCGAGTCAGACCAGAGTGGAACTGGGAACACGCCTCCCGGAGAGCCCAGCTGATGTAAACTTGTATGCTGTATGCATGAACCTCGTGTTCTTTACTTTCCACATGTAAGGGATAAACAACATACTGTAGTAGAAATTAGCATGCAGGAGTAAGAAATATAGGATTTTTTTGTGACAGGATGTCAAGCTTTGAAAGGCAACTATTTGACACAAACGTCAAACAAGCAAGGATTATATCTTTTTTTTTTTTACCTTACGTGTTTATAATCTCAATATATGGATTGTATATATGTAAACATTTGATAATGTCAAAAATAGCAGTTATACATAAGTGTATTTTGCCAAATGCCTAAAGAAACAGTCATGACTAACATCATCACACTTCAAATTTTCTAATATTATGAGCAGACAACTTTGGAAATACAGAAAGTACAGTACTGTAAAACTGTGTCTCTCAGAAACTGGTGTTTGACCAAAATCTGTACTATCTTTTCAGTATCATATACTGTCTTGACAATCTCAGTAGTATGGTAGACTGCAGAAACCAGTACAGCAGCACTTTGTCTTAATGTAAGAGGAAGCAGCCAAAATTACGTTGTTCAATGAGATGACCAGTGTATCCTCTCACGGGTGTAATCAAGAATGATTTGGCAGACAACAGAGTATTTAAGTAATGTGCAGCCCAAATTTACTGGACATTTGGGAATACTTCTAGTCAATTCAGGATGTGGTGATGTGAAGTCCTTCTGGTTAGAGTTGCTGTGTATTTTTGATAGAGCATTTCAGACACTGTTTTAGATAGCAAGGTGTACCTTACGAGAAGCATAACGATTTCACTGCACTAGATAATAACAATGCTGGGCAAGTGGTCGGTTTCATTGCTGTCTTTTAATTTTTATTTGTTACTGGAATCACCTTTATCATGTGCTTGAAAACTATGTTTGCTGCCCCTGAAGCCCACTTGACAATTTTTGGGGGTATTAAGCTGAGTACAAGTGAGTTTAGCCTAAAAATCTGGGGTGGGAGGGAACAAACCCTTTATCTTGGAGATGCTAATCTTGTGTATCAGTGGATGGTTAGACTTCTAACACCTGAGACTTCTAAACGTTGTTGTAAAACTAATGTCTTTCGATTGGGAATTATCAGTCAGTAAGAAACTGGACCATATTAAATCAGTTGATAATGTACCAGCTTTCCAAAATTGACTAGTTATTTGCTTCAGGTAGTACCATTGCAGAATAAAACACCCAATTCTGTGTGGTGCAGTTGAATACCTTGTCCAACAGTCGTATGATCAATTAGATATTATTGTAATAGGAACATCTGCGGTGTTTCTGAATCTTCTACCTCTTTCATGTATTTCCTTCAATAAGTGAACCCAACACTTGCAGCCTTTTGATATATTTTTTTAAGTCTCTCAATAAAGTCAAATATATGTAAGATTAAATTAAGAGATGTTTAAAGATGTCAGCAACTGTAAAGTATGTAAGATTTTTAAAAGCACTATATTTTATGATTAGGCTGTATGTTGGATTATGACAAAAGATTGGCCTTGTCATTCAAATGATTTTCCTTCACAGTCGACAGGTTCTGGTAAGTATTTTGGAGAAAGGCAAATGTGAGTGAGTGCAAGTGGATGCAGACAGACCATCTGAAAGGAGCCAGTCACTTTTAATTGTTTGGGGAAAAGATTCTTCACTTTTGTGAAGAGTAAATATCTGTCAGCACTGAAAAATGCTTTTTGCAAAGATTTGAGTGTAGGTAACTGGATTAAAGATAGTTGGTAGCGTGTAGCTCATGAAATTAGGGTCTGAGCCATAATCACTTGAAATCAATGTGTTTTACTGAGCTCACTGGACTTAGAGCAGGACCCTCAAGGAGTTCACCCACATTAGCACATCATGCTAACCCAGTAGCCACTGTGTTACTCTGTTGCCTGGAATCTATTTTTCCCTTCCGTATTAGTATCTTGTCTTTAGTAACTGGACTGTTCATCGTGTGCCTTTTATGGTACTTTGGATACAAACTGGCATGTAATTTTGAACAATCCTTTTAGATTTCTGTGCATATTTTATGTTTACCACTGGTTACTCTTCCCTTTTGATTTTGCCTTATCAAGAAGCAGCAAGATTTGGCAGACAGAACTGGATATAACAGACTGGTTGGTTGTGTTATGTTCATAGCTTCTTGTTCTGCAGACAAATGGCTCTCCTGACTGTATTTTCAATGTAGTATGTACTTTCAGCTTCTCTCTTGTTTTGGTATAATTCATTTGTGGCATATGATGATACACTTATGTGTGTAGTGTAACTTTTAACAGTAGTTTTCACATTTGGAGATATGTAGTGACTGGAAGTCTAATTATGAGCACTAAGTTTAAGTTAAATAAATATTGACTTTCACTTTGATGGTCTAGAGTGAGAACATCACAGGACTTGGGTTTTTTGCAGAATTCTTCTGCAGATAATTTTGCATCAGGCTGGTAACTTGGAGGCCTTGTCACTGCACAAAACTTGAACTGGCAGGGCTGTGTGAGCCTCCAAAGCCAGTGAAGGTCAAAGAGAGAAGTTGTTTGCTTACATTATGTGGGTTCCTACTCTTAAAATGTACTGTGTATTATGGAAAGCTTCCAGATTAATAATTTTGAAGATTAAAAATATTTTTATCCACTGCAGTTACACTGGCAATAGCAATATAAATTGCCGCATAATACCTCATCCAGTCTAAAATAGAGTACTTGTATTGTCAGTAAGATACTTCAGTCATTTTGACTCACTGAGACTCATGCTTTTATTTTGGTTTTTATTTTAATAAATGAAATAGTTATTTCCAGCTATGCTGTAGATGCCTGTTGAAGTGGGAGGTTATCAGTTCTTCTCAAACAGAAGTAACTGTCCACACAAACATAGGACCTCCAGGATGAGCTATACTTAAGTTAGTGTTATGTATTTCAATGTGGGAGAAGAATCTTGTATAATTTAAAATAAAATTAATATGACGAACTGATGGAGACTGGAAAACAGAGATTGTGTCCAAATAATAATGCTACACAGTGATGCCACAGGTTAACATGTAATAATTTACCTGCTAATTCTGAATTTGTTGACATAAGAATTTCAGTAATCCATACTGTAGACTTTTGGTGAATATACTCAGGCAATATACCAGACATGGTTGTGATTGATAATTTACATATAGTATTATTTTAAATAGGAGTTTTAAGGAGGTTGTTAATTTTATACAGCATATCTTTCCTTAAGTTGTGAACTTAAGTCACTACATGCTGGTTACCTGATTTGAAGTGTGACTTGACTTTGAGGATAGCTAATTCCAAATGATTTAAGAGTTCTTGATTTATAAGATGTTGAACTTGCTAAGATGATGCACTCATTAGATAATTTTGATTGTGCTAATGAACAAATGGACCTTTGAGCTATAGCCTGAATTAAAATCAGAGAGAAACTATGTCAGTAGATACTGTACTGAAGTCTTCTTACCTGAATCCCTGTTGCTGGTTTTAAATGAACTGAGTGGTCGTGTCAGCACCAATGTGTCAACCATTTTCAAAACCAGAGCTAAGAATAGGTGCATACACTATTACAGGCATGCATACACTACAAATTTTGAACATATTTGCAGTCATTTCATTAATGAATTAATTAATGGATAGGTGAAAGGATGAGATTCCACAGTCCTATGGGATAACAAGTTAGCTCTTAGGACTTGCTCTGTCATCGAATCCCATACCTCGCTGTTGTAAGCAAAATTATCGCACTGCAGTGTAAAACAGCAAACTCTGTTCCCTTCCAGGCCCTTTCTACTCCTACTGAAAAGCATTTCCATGAATTATAATTACATCCACTAGCAGCCTCTTGTGTTAATTGGCTAAGATCAGAAAGCTGCTAAGTTGATCACCTTTCCACATGATGTCCTGGATGGGGTCTTTCCAGTGCCTCATGTCGCATGTGCAGTTTGCCCTGGTGTGCTGGTTTTGGCTGGGGTAGAGTTAATCTTCTCCATAGTAGCTGTCCACCCCACCAGTGAGCAGGCTGGGGGTGCACAAGGAGTTGGGAAGGGACACAGCTGGGACAGCTGACCCGAACTGAACAAAGGGATATCCCGCACCGTATGACATAATGTTCAGCAATAAAAGCAGGGGGAAGTTTGGCAGGGGGCCACTGCCCGGGGACTGTCTGGGCACCAGTCGGTTGGTGGTGAGCAGTTGTTTTCAATTGCATCACTTGTCTGTCCTGGATTTTATTTATCCCTGTTATTTCCCTTTTCATTAAAATTTTTATAATTACTATTATCATTACTATTATTATTTTATGTCAATTATTAAAACTGTTCTTGTATCAACCAATGAGTTTTCTTCTCACTTTTATCCTTCCAGTTCTGTTCCTCCATTCTGCTGAAGGGGGGAGTGAGCAAGTGGCTCTGTGGTGCTTAGTTGCCGACTGGGTTTAAACCACAACAACTGATACAGGTGTTTGGTGGCTCAGCCATCCTGTGTCTTTCTCACCCTCTAGCACTGTTCAAGGCTAAGCCTCTTTAATCACTGGGTCTGTGAACCTAAAAGCTGTGCTGTGTCCTGTTTCTCTTTCTCCAAGTCTGAGGATCATCCATTCTGTCACTTGAGTATCTTTATCATTAGCAGACTGTTTGGGCCACTGTTACGGACCACAATGTGAGATTATTTACCTTATTTTTAAAAGCTTTAGAATTGTGGTCTCCAAAGCCAGTTTTTTAGCCCAGAATGGATTATCCATCAGACTGCTGAGCTGGTGACCCACTATTTGCATGGCTTCCAAACCATATGACATTTATCAGTATGGGATTTGACTTTGATCGGACTTCCTGAAGACAAATATGAATGAACTGCACACATATGTACAGCCTGTCATCCTGTGACTGACTGCATGGTGGCATCATGTTCCTGTGTGCACGTAACTATTATCCCAACAGAGCAGGAAAAAAGGGAATGGTGAAATTGACTGCAGATGTAGCTGCAATGCAGATAGGGCTCTTTGAAGTGTGATTTCACCAGAAACAGGAAGTAATAGTCTCTATCATCTACTCTAAAAAAACTCCTTCGACCTGAGTATTCTCCAAGTCAGCCCATGAAAAACATTTCTTGTGCCTCCGGTATGGATGCTGATGTAAACTAAAGCTTTGGAAACAGTAGCTTATACACCCAGCATGTGGTATCCTGTCATTTCACAGCAGTTTTATATTTAGAGAAGCACTACAACAGTCAATGCTAATATGCTATCTCAGCTCAGTGACCAAAACAAGCAGTAAAAATAAGTTCAGAACATAGAAATGTGGTGACTTGCTCACACTTGAGAAACTTTGTACCTGACTTCAACATTGGCTCACTGTCTGGCGGTTTTAGTTCTCTTAAATACAATCCACCAGTTTCAAAATCACTTTAGCTTAGCCAGCTTTAAATTGTTTAAAAACTTTTGCTATGTAGATGGGCCATAATTGCAATATATCTCAGAATGAGATGAGACAGGTTGGGGAAAACAAGTGCAGAGCATTTAAAAAACCCCACATTCTCTAAGGAAGAAGTATAGGTGTCTTACGCTATTTTTAATACTAGAACATAAAATGTCAAAGCAACAAGCTAATTGTTTTCTGTTTCTGTATTCTAAAAAAATAAATTTTTGTTTAAAGAAAATCTTAACATGAGGCCTTAAGACCTTACATATTCTAACTTTAGCATGGAAAAATCTATTTTTACAACCATGTTAGAAATTCTGTATATAGGCCTGACTGACCTTGTAAGTATAGTGGTGCTAGGAGCTAATCATGCAATATTGTAAGGCTCTGTATAACAGTAAATGCTGATTTATTTTGGTTATTGGTACAAGGATTCCTGCTCACTGCCTGTGTAGAGACTCTGCATATTTTATGCTTGGAAATACAGTCCAGAACATATTCAAACTGTGAATATATAACCTGATTTTTTTTTTCTTAAGGGTAAAGATATATACAATAGGTAGTGTTTTATATAGAATACAGTACTTATTTTTATTGTTGCATAAATGCAAACTATTTTTTTCAGAATAGCAAAGCATTACAGAATTTTAAAATTGTTGGAAAAAACACTATTTACATTATGACCCATTCTTTCAGCAAAGCTTTTGGGGTGATATATACCAATTGGCTCTGCCAGCTTCATTTTGTGCTAATGTTTATCTTCAGCATCGCTGTAAAAAAAGCTATCTGTTTTTTCACTCATACTAGCCTGTCTTGGTAAAACATTTAGAGAGGCAAGGAGAATCATGCTTCACCACTGGGGCTGGACTAGTATTAGCAAAAGCAACCAATCTATACCATATTGTTGTCTTTGCTAGTTAAAATCCTTTAAAGAACATGCCTGATGTAGTAAAAATGTAAGATTTTGACAAACACCAAAATGAAGCATCACAATTTATTACTTTCTAGCTTCGAGTGTGATATTTTTGTCATAAACATTACAGGCATTGGGCTGTTGAATGAATCTGGCTTTCATGTAGGTAAACAAAATGTTGCTTTTTATAAATTAAATCATTGTAATTCGGGGTTCTAAATTCCTGCTCACTTTTAATAACAGCATCACAGTATCCACTTCTATGAGAGTATTTAATACAAATGCCTGTGGTTTTCAATGTTACTAACATATTGTAACATCAGTAAAGTGACTTTCAATGACAAAGACTGTTGTGCGTGTTTTGTTCTCAGAAGTCCTTGTATTTAGCACTTCCTGTTTTATGTGTCTCTGTAAAACAAACAAAAAAAAAGACACTACACGCATGGGAAAAAAAAAAAAAGGCTAATGGCTAATAATAGAATACAGAGTATTTTTTCCAATTCCAGGGTTGACAGTGATCCTGTGAGCTTCCCAAGCGTTGTCTTAGAGTTTTACTGTTCTCAAGGCAAGTCTAAAATTCCTGTTCCTTAGTATGTCTGGAGGAAACCTAGAAAAAAATCTACACTCTAAACCATGCCCAATTGTTTGCACAAAGGTCAAGAGCGATCGTCCCACTTAACATCATATAAGCATCCTTCCCAGTACACCTTGTGGGTAAGAAAAGCCTTTAATTCTGAGTTATAGGTAACTGTTAGTCTCAAGCAGGTAACTTACTGATTCTACTCTTAATGGGAAAGCAACTTTTACATATGTTTCACGTTTTATGTTGTTTTCAAGTGGGTTTCTTTAGTTACATGACAGCAGATTCTTAGTGTTTATGTGTAAAGATGAAAGATGATGTATCTTATCATTCTGTGAATACCATGGATTTTTTTAAACACTTACGGAGAACAAAATGCAATTCTTTCTTGGGTGAGCTAGAATTTATTCCTTGTTTTGGAGCAATTTGTTTTACAGTTTTCTCTGTTTCGTGATTACAAGATCCCTGAAGAAAACCCTACTGGTTCACGCTTCTTGTTCTCACACCATTTCACTGCCCAGTAGCTGGTCAGTGCTAAAACAGCAATTCAGCCTGAGAAAATAAATTGAGTCAAACTTAAGTGTGTTTGTTATTGGTCCTCTTCTTTCATTGCTCCAGGCAACTATTATGCTTCATTAAAAAAAAAATTAAAAAAATAAAAAAAGTATGGAAGCTAAGCTTTTATTTGTAGGTGCAATTTTAATACCACATATTCTTTTGGCAATAATTCTAATTATTTATTTATCACATAACTTCAGACCTGTATAGGAGTGTGGAACTGCAGGGAGGGGGGTGTCTCAGATCATTTAGTAAATTTTACTTATCTACAAGAATGTTCATTATTGTCTGATGTTTACTTTCATTAGTAGTTTCGGGCCTGTGGCAGGTAGAGAATTGGAAGAGGGGAAAAAACCCCGCACAGGCACTCACACAGCACCTCCCACCAGCAGCCCTGTGCCCAACCATTCCCCAGGCAACACCTACTTTGGAGACTTGCCCAGCCCTGCCCCAGGTCTGTTGCTGAGCTTGACCTTAGCGTACACTCTCCCTTTGGTCCGCTGCATGTTCCCTCCCAGCCTCCTGCCTCCCCCCAGCCTACAAACTGGGTGCAGAGTGAGAAATGGAGCCCCTGATGCTGTGCAAACACTGCCCAGCAACAGCTGAAACACTCGTGTAATCAATGCTGGTTTAGTCACAAATCTAAAACGCAGCAGCCTATGTATAGGCCACTATAAAGAAAATTCCATCCCAGTCAAACCCAGTACAAGACCAGAAATACAATTAAACAAAAGTATAAAGGAAAAGTTGAGTGGATAACGAGCATTTTGTTAAAGATGTCTCATCAGCTATAGGGTAAAATTAACAGTGGAATAATCAAAACCCTACAAGAACAGACTTTGCTTTATACCCCTACTAACCTTGTAGGCTATCAGAGTTTTGAACAGCACCAGAACTTATGCTGGCTACAGCACAAGCCTTTACGGACTTCGGTCATTATGTCAGAAGTGCTTTTCTGTAGCATCCCATGTCTGTTTCCCAACTTTATGTGCAACAGGACCATGTACAATTATCAGAATGTGGAAGTATAATCATGTCTATGCCTTTAAAATTCATTTTTGAAGGCAGAAAGAAGCTTCCAATATGAAACTACAAGTGATACACAAAGGATTCTGAATTTAAGTAGTAAGTAGTAGTTGCTTCTTTGGGTGAGACCAGCCAGCTTTGAATTTACAGCCCAGAAACTCGAGACCTGGATTTTACAGTATGCTTAGCAAGCTAGGGTATAAAATAGTGTCTTCAAGCAAGATTTCTGCTTTGACGATTATTGCTGTTGTTTGTCCAGTGACATACACACACAGGCATCTATGTATACACACACCCTATAGTTTTGCTTTCATTCCTTAGTACAAAGGTTCCTCCCCAAAAGTGCTCAAAACCATTAATATAAGAAATATACTCCTCTTACCGTTCTTTGCATTTACAAGGCTAGCAAAAGAATCTACCTATCACTGCTCCGTGGTAGGTAGAAGTGACCAAAATTAACAAAAGTTTCATTAACTTATTTCATTGGAAAAAAGTTTGAACTACCTCTAGACAGTTGTGCTGCTCCCTCTTCCCATACAATGTCAACCTTCTCAAAAAAAAACCAAACAACAAAACCACAAAAAAATCCCACCAAACAAAACTTTTTTTCCCTGAAAGATCTCAGGCAAAAAAGTCTTGCCCCTCTGTATCTGCTTTCAAGTAAATTCTACAGCATTGGTAATTACTGCCGTGATCTGAAATAGTAACCTAGCAAGAATTTTTCTCAGTGGGTTTTGCCCCTTGTATGTCAAATAGTGTATAGAGGCAGGAAGGCTACTTCTTAGGGTTTAAAGTGGAGGAGACGGTAGAAACATCAATTTCCATGCAACTGAGGTCTGGCAGCTTAGAAGTCTGTTATTAAAGGAAAAGTTAATGTATAAATTGACACAGCGTAGTTTTTGTATGTTTAAAAACGTTTTATATAGTGACACAAAACAAGAGCAAGAATCTTACTGGAACAAAAGCCCCCTGTACAAGAGCACACTGCTAGAATAGTTCTCTGCTATGTTTTGTCGAATCCCTGCTAAGAGAAGTTCTAACAGGCAGTCTTACACTCACTGTATGGTGTCACAGAATTAATCTTGAATATTACTAGCTGTCAAAATAAGCAACTCAAACTTACTCATTTACTAACAGATCAGTGTAAAATGACCACTCCAAAAGCTCTTTCAGTTTGTACATCTGTCATATGCTGTCAAAGACAAAAGAATATATATCATCTTATGTCATACACATGATACTGTTTAAGATAGAAAAAGGTAAGTTGCACATCAGGAACTGGTTTTAGTGAATCACAGGAAAAAAGTAATCATTACAGAAGAACTTAGTAAGTTATATATTGTAAATTGCAAGTTTATGAAAATAAAAACATCTTTAATATCACAGATTGGAAGTTAAAGACAACAGTACAAGAGTAGTTTATATTCATTGCCAAAATGAAAAAAGTGTGAGTTTGTAAAGTGATACCTTCATAAAATATGCAATTTCCAATACTGAGATACACAATCACTGGAAGATTTGGCAAAGCAAAACACAAACTGGAATGTTAATTGTGATCATCCACAGCTTGCTTCCTTTTGATTCAGATGCTCATAACACACTGTATGAACTGAAAATAGAATAACCATTTATTAGATGAATGGTAGAGAACAAGTTTTCATTTTTTCTCCTAACATGCCCATTATCACTACCCTTTTCTGTAAACAAATTCAGTCCATGAACAACAAAACTTTGAAACTAAATATGAAAATTAGCTAATAGTTAGGCAAAACAAAACATCTCCTTCATAATAACAACAAAAAAACCCCAGGAATACTTGAATCTAGTGTTCTCCTTTTCCCGCACAGATGCCGCCAAGAAGACAAGACCTGACTGAATGCAATTTCTGTCTGTCCTCACCATACCTCCCCCAGCCTTTTCTGGGAAAAATGGCTACCAAACCTTAAAACAAAAAAGAATGAAAAGTTACAGAGAGTGATGTTAGCAAGCAACGTAGCTTCTTATAATTTCTTGAACCATGCTGGTAAGAAGTCCAGACAAAAATGCACAACAACGTTTTAGAGAACTCTAAATATGTGAGTAAATACTCAAGAAAACCCAGAACCTCTGTGCTCTCAGATAACACCATAATCCAGGGAAGACAAGCACAAACTCAATTCATTATGTGTGTCTTCAGTTTTAAGTTTTCCTTTAGTTTTACCCTGTAATTTTAACTGATTCTTTAAAGTTCACTTACATCATCATAGTGGAAGTTCACAAAACCTTGCTGAGATGTATCCCTTCTTCTAAAGCATTCTGCAAAAATGCATTAAGAAAATAAAACAGGAACCAGGTAAGAAGAATTACAGTTAATTTTTTTAAATGCATTGTACTTTCAAAAAAATTCTGCAGGCCACATAAATGAGAACTCATGAAGAACACTGCAATTCATTCCAAGACTTATTTTAAGAGCCTCTTTAACCACGTAACAAGTAATAGGACAAGAGGTAATGGCCCCGAATTACACCAGGGAAGGTTTAGACTAGATATTAGGAAGCATTTCTTTACAGAATGGGTTGTTAGGCGTTGGAATGGGCTGCCCAGGGAGGTGGTGGAGTCCCCATCCCTGGAGGTGTTTAAGAGTCAGGTCGACACAGCGCTGAGGGATATGGTGTAGTTGGGAACTGTCAGTGTTAGGTTAATGGTTGGACTGGATGATCTTCAAGGTCCTTTCTAACCTAGTTGATTTGGTTCTTAATTTTCATATTTATCATATACAATCCCTTATGTTCTGCTTCCCAATTTTGGTAACATCTCTTCTAGTCTCTGGAACAAACCCTGCATCAGTTTTAAGTCCATTTTTTTAATGGGGATTTACAAAATCATAATCTATAATCGTTCCAGTTTTGCCTGTAAACTCTACTGAAAGAAACTCATTTTGTGGTATGTAAAAGTTGAACTTGAAGTGAGTAATCAGATTTTGTTAAATAACAATCTGTTATGGGGAAGATAGCAACAAGGGTTTAATCCAACATACCAGTGAGAGCTCTGAGTTTAACACAGCAGGCAATATAATCATCAAATGTAATCTTTCCTTGAGTGCTGTATCGCCTTGTAATTGCAGTCACTGCCTGTGGGCTCAGTCTAAACCCTATTTGAAAATAAAAAGTCTATATTCAGAAGACAGGCAAGTTAACAGAATCCAACACATTTTTAATTGGGAATATCATGTGTCAGTTACTGCAGAATGGTAACGGGAAATGGGATAAGTCAGTCTCAGAAGCAATAACATTTCACAACTTACCCATGTTCATCAAGGCCTTCTCCAGTTCTTGACGATCTACTGTACCACTGCTATCGTTGTCAAAACTTAGAAAGTGTTGCTTCCAGCCATTGACCACAGCCCAGAGTTCTTTAAACTCATTAAATCCCAGTGTGCCAGACATATCCCTCTGAATCCAAAGCTAAGAAAAATGTTTCTTAACTTAAAAAAATGTTAAAAAGCTCTCTTCAATGGAAATTTACATTTTTATCATCTCTAGTTAAAAACTCTTTCTTGAAGGTCAATATTAACAATATTTTACTATTATTTTTTTTGGTAGAAAACTAACTAGAGCATCCCACAGCACAGAGATAATACTACCGACCCAACCCAAAGGTCGGAGAGCTTGGTCTCCCCACTTCTTCTCAGTGAAACCTATTTGCTCTTTGTGAATTTAACAGTGCACACACTTCTCTTTTACCTGCTACAATGTAATTGTTACCAATAAAATACATATCCAAAATAAAAATAGATGGCAAATTAAAAATTACTTTGTTAGAATAATATCAGTTCTTTTGCATTCCAAGTGGTTTGTTCAAGGTGAGCTAATGGTCCTCCCAATTTCATTTCTGCTTTTTTATTTTTGAACAGCAAAACATTTGAATGTGAAAATTTAAATTTTGACTGAAAAACTCCAAAGATTCCAACCTTGCACAGTATACCTAAGTCTTCCATAGGTTCTACTGCTGAAGGCCATACACCATCCCATTAGATACTCAAACGTGGTTCATTCAAGGGACAGGATTTAGGGGGACTTAGACTGTATTCAAGCTCTGTAGTACAGATGTTTAATTCATTAGGAAGGATTAGAATATGGTCCAAGTTGAAAAGCACAACGAGAATTTGCACAAAACTCTGTTCTGGGCTGCCAGACCTGACTCTTTCACGCATTTGATGGAGAAACAGTCCCCTAGGCTTAAAGGGATACCACTTGCTGTAAGAAGATCAGTCACCAAGAGCCTAATTTATTAGAATTATTATTTCATCCTGTAAAATGAGTAAGAGTTCCCCAGTCATAATACTTGACACGTAAGGGCTGAATGGGAATTACAAAGAATTTTCCACCAAATTTTTGGCACCCTCTCATCTTTGCTTACGTAACACAAAAATTTTTACATTTCATCATAAAGGATACATCCAGCATTGAGATCATGAGTCTGCAAGTCTCTAAGTTGAAAGCTGTTTTAATTAGAAAAAGGAAACGTAAATTAGAATGATTTCCAGTTTTAAATGTAAAATTTTGAATTGCTTTTTATTATGCACTGATAATTTATTATAATGTATAAAATAATACATAACTGTTTCCACTGTATACAGTCATACCATATTTTGATCCAAATGAGAGCCTTTAACCATTACTCATTAGAAAAACTGACAGCAGACAATCTGGAGGCATTTCAATTTGTGTTTAAAATTAATTTGCTCTTATCTCCATCCATAAAGGTTTTGGTTTTCAGTCAAAGTGGTCATTTGTATTTCAACGTTGACACCACTTGAGCAAGCCAGTTTTATTCATAGAAGCTTGAGTTTGAACACTAGGTATCCCAACAGAGGAGTCCTGCCACAGAAATTTTTGGTCAATATCAAAGCTCAATTTAAAAACACCTTTTTAAAGCAATTTAAAACACCCATCAAAGCAAAATACCTTTTTAAGAATTGGCTGTCCATTACAAAACAAAACCTTTCAATTCCACAGCTCAGCAGTGGGGAACTAGGGAGGCTGAGAAGGTAAGTCCTATAGGCACAGAACTGAATATAGAGAATTTACGCTTCAGAGCAGTCCATATGCAAAGAAATTCCATTTACCATGCAAATAAAAAAAAAACACCTCAGCAGAAAGCACAACTATAAGCATTTTCTCGTAGATGGCAGAAGAATTAGTATGCTTTAGGATTGGGGGATTTTGTGGTTTATTTAAATCATTAACTTACGTTTATATGCTCCTGCAATCCCTGACTGGGTGAGACATCTCTGTAGCTCATCAGCATCTATTTGTCCATCCTTTCGATAACAGAAGATGTATCAGCTATTGTTTTAATTACCTCTCCCAGGCTGGTTATTCCCAGTACCCACTCCCTTTTCAGTGGCATTAGTTACCCTTTCAAAAAACAACTGATTACCTGTCTGCTATATGACCGAAACTGCCTTTTATAACTCGTATCTGTAATAATGTTTCTTTATTGGTGGTATTTCTGCAACATGCATTAGCTTTCTCATCAGCGATGTACTAAAGAACGAACAGGATTGGCAGGTTTGCTCTAAACTTAACTTTTAAAAAAACCAACACAACCAAACCCACAACAGATTATGGTAGCATATACTTGTAAATCAGCTGCATAGAAACCAACACAAAATTCTGAAGAGAAAGACAGCTTTCCTTAAAGTACTAATTTCAGCTTAGTGGATATTGTAGTCATTTTAGATTATGTTTATGATCTCACTGCTACAGCAGGAAATCTGGAAGCCAGATCATACATACCCGCTTCTCAAGCCAGCATTAAGACTTACAAATCTAAAAAACCCCCTGGGTTTTGTGGGAATAGTAAGTTGTTAGCAGAAAAAACAAAACCAGAAATCGGAGAACTTTGAAAGAAAAACAAAGGAAACCCAGAAGAGATACCTATCTGTATGGTTTGAAAAATGACTCATTTCCAACACATCCTGCTCAGGGCCAAACAGAGAAAACAACTGCCAATTCATGGAAAGCAATGAGCTGTCAAAAATGGAGCTGGAATTCGAGGTCACGTTCCTCACACACCCAACATAAAGCTGGGTTCACAAAGAGCTAAATATCATTTAACCTCATTCAAGGAAGGAGCATTGTATCTGTAGATTTAAAAAAATATGTGACTTTTGTAAAGCATTAAATAGTGAAAAGAGAGTTGCTTTAAATTTGAAACAAATTTATTTGCCTCAGCATTTTCCTAAAATTTTTAAATGCAGTAAGCATTTTTTCTTTTTTTTTTCTTTTTTTTTCTCAAGAACAGAGATATGCTACTAAATGACATGGTGGGAATGGCACAGCCAGGTAACTTCAGAAATGAAGTATCCTTATTTATAGGACAAATAGTAGTTAATACGTTAAATAATGTTTGACAAGGTCTGAAAACAAAGCAACAATGTTTGGATTCTATGTAAAATTAATAGCATCTAAACCCAAAACTGCTTCCAATCTACTCCATCAGTCTAACTATACAGATATATTTTAAAATTTAAATTCACAAGAAAACTAAAAGATTTGCAATAGCCATGTATATTAAGCAGCAAATTTCTTCAAACCCCTTGTGCCTCCTGAAACCAAGGCAGGATCTACATAACTTTAAAAGCACCATTTGTAATCATGATTAACACTACCAAAAATATGCTCAGCTTTTTTTTTTTTTCCCTTGAAGTAGAACTCAAGCAGTTTAAGTAGACAAAGCATAGGTGCTTTTCAAACAGACTTAAAACTATTACTTCCTACAAAGACAGACTCAATTAACATAATAAAGATTTTAAACAATACTTTTGACTTTCTTCTGTAAACAAAGGAAACTAATTCCTCAAATCTAAGTCAGGATCTCAGTTGTAAACTACTTCATAGAAAGCTCCAAGATTGCTTATATATTATGTTGGCATAAAACCAACATTGAAAGCAGCAAACCATGTCCAAAAACTTTATTAATTCTACAATAAGTATTTACTGAAAACTGCTAGATGTGTTACAGACTTGCACGGAACTGGTAATTTAGCTGTTCCATTTCACTGTCTCCTTACAGGGGTTTTACCTCTGCACAGCCACTAGTCTCTGAAACTGACTTCCAGTTCTAAGGATAGCATTTCAAAAGCTACCCATTTTATTTCAATAAGGAATGATTTCTACAAATAGAAAGTATTAAGCACCCTTAAATGCTACTTAATCACACCCCTCAGCTCACTTTCAGTAACCATGCCTTGAGAAGCCTGGGGACAGTCTATGCCATGCTGAAGTCCAGCTCCTGCCATCTCCTCTCCACAGTGCTGGATGCTGTTCGCTGTTACTTCCCTAGCTCTTTAGTAAGCTTTAATGAGCTTACTCATTCTTCCAGCCTCAGTTACTGGCTCCACTGCTGATTCCTGGTGTACATCCAAGTGGCACCTGGATGCAGAGGCATCTCAGCTGGCAGACAAGTTGTCGGCATGTTCAGCAGAATTTAGCTTGGGCTCCCTGCCTCACACTGTGTGTAGGTTATTCCAGTATTCTATTCTCCTTTACTACAAAAATACACCGTCTACGTATTTTCATAAGTAATGTTAAAGAAATAATATACAGACCCTAAGATGCATTATTAATTCAAAAGAATAGCACAGTGAACAAAACACGAATTACAGTCTTAAACTAGGAATTTAATCATCAGCTAATATTGCTGAATTCAAATTTTCATGTTGTGGTTACATCTACCTGTGGAGCAGAGCTTTAGATCTGCACACACCCTAGAAGTGTGCAATAAGTAGCTACACATATGGCCAGCAAAGACAGAACTTCAGCTCAGCAGTTCAAGAACTACTTATTTCTAGTAACATCCATAATCATACAAAACCAACATATGCCACAAAACTACAGTAAAGAGATCAAAAATGCAGTGCAGAATGACAAGGAAGAAAAAAGAAAGGCCTAAATCAACTGTGAATGCCTTTTCCTCTGACAGAACAATCACTCTGTCCTACCAGAAAACCCAAATATTGGCACAACTGCTTTCCCAACTGTGAGTCTATTAAGTCCATTAAGATCATGTAGCCATCTCTCTCTTATTAGCACTTCTCGCTCTTAGCCAGGCCATCTCCACAGCCCATGCTTCTCATTGTTTCCTGCTTTTTTCTCCCAAAGCTGACAGCATTCCCCAACCCAAATGTGAGGCACAATTCGGTTACAACATTCAATGTAACTATACAGTCCCTGTGTATACTATCTATTACAAACCGTATCGTTGTTGTGTGTATAGCTACACGGTATATCTGTACAGCTATATATAGCAAATATGCTAAGTAAAACCATTCTGCTGTTGTTTTTTTTTTTAAACTTAAGAAGTTTCCTCACTGCTAATATTATGCATTCCTCTTTCAAAAAGCTAATATAGAAATTATTCCCCATAAATAAAAAATTCCAAGAAATAAGTAACATTTTATAAGTTTACCTGCCCTGCTACTGCAGCAAAATAAGCATACAAAGGATCCTGAGCTTGTTCAGGGAATGCTGGTCCTCCCGGAGCTCCTCCATACTTTAGAAATCAAGAAGAAAATTAATTTAAAATCAATGATTCAGTTAACTGTTAAGAAACTGCAGTGTTTGTACTTAAGAATCAACTTGTGGTTTTAGAAACACACCATACAAAAAAGTCAAACCAACTGAAAAAATAAATTCCTTAAAAAAAAATTCCAACAAAACCACTGAAGACACAATCTTGGTATTGACATACTCATTTAATTATAATTTAAGCAACCACTGTAAAATCTTGCACAGGAGCAATCCACTGATATCTAGATACAGTAGTGGTGAATCTCTTCAAGGCTGAATTTTAATCTACTACTAACAGAAAAAGGAGTACTGAAGGTAAGACTACTGAAGGGAAGCTGCTACAAGTATACTTGAAATTGCTAATGTACAGGGACCTGTAAAATAAGACATTTACTTTTAACATTAGACATCACTTGTGCTTTACTAGCTTTTATTTTTCCTGCATTTTTCCTGTATTTTACGGTAATGTGTATAATTTCATTTATACTTTTTCCTAACTACCCTCTGTAGTCACTACCCACTTATGTTTTGAAACCTTTTTTTTTTTTGAAACCTACTTGTGGTAGAGCGATTCCCAATGCTGCCCAGCGCTGCGAATAAAGAATACCTGCTCAACAGTTATACTCAATTCTGACTGTTGAGTGAAGCTCTTGGTTTCAACTACTAAGGCTGCGCAGATTTTTCTTTCCACTTCAAAAAAGTTGAGTAAGACGGATATTTAGGGAAAATACTTAGAAGAATAAGCATGAAAATTTTTAAATAAATAGGTTCTTAAATGAAAATCACTGAATGACAAAAAATAATCCTGCTTGACTGAGCTGAACGGGGTCTGTGTAACGGGGTCTATTCCCATCTTTCGCCAAGACAATACACTTGTCTGGAGATGGCCAGTGGGATGAGGTGTACTGTACCTCGTTATCAGCCCCATGAAGCGAAGACAACTTTACACAAACAATCAGACACAAGACCTCGCTCGGGGACCGACACCCCAGAAGCGACTTCGGCCCAGCGGCAGCGCCTGCCGGGCAGCGGCCCCCTCGCCACTGCCTCCTCCC
>NW_020799095.1:29626711-29632308 GCF_003259725.1 Athene cunicularia | reverse complement strand
AGCTGGCGGAGGTGGGAGCCGCTGCGGGCCGACCGCGGCGCCGGGCAGCGGAGCGGGGCCCTGGCACAGCCCGAGCACCCCTGACGCCCAGCGGAGCAGCAGGCCGCGCGACAGCGGTCGTCTGTGTCGCGCCGTTACCCACTGAGGCGTTTGGAAAGCACTGGAAATGTTCACCCGTGAATCGCCAGTGTTGATGTCAGGTTATTTCAAAATCGCCCATTCGTGATTTATAAGCAGGGCATAATGCCCGTAAACTCTTCAGTAGTTTGTGCATGGGTATTGCGTGTATCACAGAATGCATCCTGACGTGAAACGTCCTCTTCTGGTGCTGTAGCTTTCTCTTCAAAGTCTGCATACGTATCTGTGGTCCCACAGAAGGAGAAAACAAGTCTGTAAGTCCAAATTCTGGAGCAGGAGGGAGGGGTGAATGCCAGTGTCTGCTGGAGCTAGGAAGCCCTTTTGTGCTGTTTCTCACTGGCAGTGCTCAGTCTGGGGCCACTCTGGTGGTTTTGGTGATTAGTTGGAGGAGCCTCGGCTTTGACTCAACAGCCTACTACAGGCTGGAGGAACTCGCTGGTACAACCCGTGCTTTTGACTTACTAGCTCTTAATTCGCTTCAATACCTCAGGAAGCGAGAACAGCTGAAATGGCCACAGCTTGGTGTGATCTGGACTGTTTATTTGCAAAACATAAGAACTTCCTCATGTTGAGACGTATTTAATTAAGTTGCAAGTGGATGAGAAATTATTTGCTAGAATCTGTATGCCTGAAACAAATCAGATGGAGACCTTGCAGGGTGAATGGTCTGCTGTCAGAAATATGGAAGTATAACATTTTGGTTTTTGTTTGTAAGAGTAATTTCTGAAGACGTTTATAAATTTGTGTGGGACCTTATCCATTTAATCTCACTAGTTTATAGTAAACTTTTCATTAAGAGTGAGTCACCCTTCTCAGCATCTATTATCCAGTGAACAGGGCTTTCAGGTAGTATCTATACAGCATATATTTTTATTATTTCAGTACCAATTACACTGATAATGTTCATAGGTGCTAGAAACATGAAAAGAAGTACTGTGGTGTTCTGTGAAATTAACATTCAGTACAGTTGCCAAATGAGACAAATTATTTAATACCTTCATCACACGGGATTCAGCCTCTTTAAAAAGCCCATCTTTTCAGGGCAGCTGAGAAACAAAGTAGCTAATCTGGCTAGTTTTTTCCACTTAAGAAATCATAGACTCACAGAATGGTTTGGGTTGGAAGGGACCTCAAAGATCATCTCTTTCCACCCCCCTGCCATGGGCAGGGACACCTCCCACTAGACCAGGTTGCTCAAAGCCCCGTCCAACCTGGCCTTGAACACTGCCAGGGAGGGGGCAGCCACAGCTTCTCTGGGCAACCTGTGCCAGTGTCTCACCACCCTCACAGGAAAGAACTTCTTCCTTATAGCTGATCTAAATCTACCTTCTTTCAGTTTAAAACCATTACCCCTCATCTTATCACTGCATTCCCTGCTAAAAAGTCCCTCCCCATCTTTCCTGTAGCCCCCTTTGAGTACTGGAAGGCCACAATAAGGTCTCCCTGGAGCCTTTTCTTCTTTAGGCTGAACAACTCCAACTCTCTCAGTCTGTCCTCACAGGGGAGGTGGCTCCAGCCCCCTGATCATCTTTGTGGCCTCCTCTGGACCCCGCTCAAGCAGGTCCACGTCCTTATGTTGGGGGCCCCAGAGCTGGATGCAGCACTCCAGGTGGGGTCACACCAGAGCAGAGTAGAGGCGGAGAATCTCCACCCTCAACCTTGCTGGCCACAGTTCTCTTGATGCAGCCCAGGATACAGTTGGCTTTCTGGGCTGTGAGTGCACATTGCTGGCTCATAGTTTTCCATCCACTACTACTCCTGAGTCCTTCTCCACAGGGCTGCTCTCAATCCACTCATCACCCAGCCTGTATTTGTGCTTGGGATTGCCCCAACCCATGTGCAGGACCTTGCACTTGGCCTTCTTGAACTTCATGAGGTTCACACGAGCCCACCTCTCCAGCCTGTCCAGGTCCCTCTGGATGGCACATCCCTTCCCTCCAGCGTGTTGACCGCACCACAAAGCCTGGTGTCATTAGCAAAACTGAGGGTGCACTCAGCAATAGCTATCTCACAAGAGTATTTGAATAAGAGTCTGTTGATATCAAACTCTGCAGCAGTCTAATAGTTTTGTTTACCAGGCTTAATCATGTGTAGTTATTTGAGACACTGTGCTGAACCTTGTTAGACTACATGTATCAATGTCTGGGCAAGAAACCTTCCTAATTAAAATAGGATTTAGATACAGTGATAAAAATATTAAAGTCTGTAAAGATTGAAAATAGGTGACAAAGAATATAAGTGATAAGATTTGAAGGGTTATACACTGATAAGCAAAATGTCAAATAGTATAAATGTATTGCCAATATCTTAAAGATAATAGGAAGGAATTTTTAACAGCTCTAGTAAGAAAAAAAACAGATAAGATTCACACCAATTGGTAGATAAAGATAATAAAACTGTACAGCTGTAGCTGTATAGAAAAGGTAGACTTGTTTCTTAAGTTTGGTTTGGGTTTTTTTTGTACTTGAACTCGGCATAAACACCTAGTCATCCCCCATTTGCAGTGCTTCTACTGAGACTACTGGTAATGAACACTGCATTAAATAGTTAGGCATTTTGTATGCACTGGTGCATTTGTTTATTCAGTTTTTATCCGACAAAGAGGAAGGCTGCAAAGGAAGGCTGTTGGAGATTGACAAGTATACATCTGCCTTCTCAAGGGCTACTGAGCTATGGTAACCTTTTAAGTTACAATAAGATAATCACATTAGAAATACACCAGTAAGAAATCTGTGTAGAATAAATAGTTACTGATTTTGCAGATCCCAAAGAGTATGTAATCCCTCTAGTGGGAAGACTGAAGTCAAGCAGCACAGAATGCTAGTACTATTGCCTTTTTTTGAGATAATGCAGTATATTTTCCTAAGACCTAAATAAAATAATTTTGTTTAGAAAATGAAAGTTATATGTGCAGTCTACATTCCATAGCTTTTGCTAGATTCTTTGTAATAGAATGTTAAGAAAGAATTCAAAACGGAGCTACAGTTGCAGCATCGCTGCCTTGATCTGATCACAAGTCACATTCATTGTACGTACCATGCTTCCTCAGAATGAACAAAGGCTAGCATAAACCCAGTACAAGTCACACACTTTCTGCTTGCCTGTCTTCCCTCCCTCTGTCCCACTAAGTCTGGGTACATTTAACCCTGTCATGAGTTCGCATATGATGTGGGAATTCAGCCACCCTGAACTGAAAGCCTTGAGCCGCACCGTGCTCAATCTGATGTACCATCTCATCCGATGTAGTGGCTAGGAGCTGGGTGGCAGTGTGCTGAGGCATCATGCTTTCCTGGCAAGTGGGCATGGAATTTGTGCTTTCCAGAACTGCAATAAAAGAAGCTAGGGAGGAGATAGAATTAAAGTGTGACGTTTGAACTAAATAAAGTGTTTATTTGGCACCTGAGGGGATAAAAATTTGAGAATAAGTGTATTACTTAAGGAGGGTAAAAAAAAAAAATCTCCTTACCCTTTTAATTGCCATAACTTGGGAAGAAGCATAAGTTCAAACATTGGAAAGGTGAATACTGTACAGACTCGAAGCCTTTAATGTAATGCCTCACTTGGTGCCCAGAATGAATGGTGCTCCATTGTTCTGCTGATTTTTCTTCTCTTTGACACCACCCTTTCTTTTTCTGTTTACTGCACATTATTTATGTTCAGTGCTGCAGCCAGTTGTTTTGTACAAGGGTTTTCTGTAATAGCCAAGTTTTATTTTGGAATCATCAAATAATATACTTGCAAGGGTAGGGAATAGGGGGGAGGAATTTCTTTATAGGTAAAGAGAGTAGAGAGATTAAAATTTTCTATAAATTTTGATTTTCCAGTTTGAGCTACCTTAATTTTCTGCAACCCTGGATGACTTCCAGACTTACTTTTCCCTCCAAGCTCTTTTAACAGGTGGTTCAGTGCTGACCAAATTCCTTACTCCACAGTCCTTTCCTTCTTTGTTTCCTCTGTATTCAGCATTGTGGGAATTCTTCATCATTCACTGGGCATCAGCAAGAATATCACTTGAAGGCCTAAGACAAGATAACCTTAATTGTGGATGGTGCAGCTAGTGAGGTTTTGGTATTCAGATTTTTGAGGCTAACAATCAGCTTTTATTCAATGCAGTACAATAGCACAGTTTACTACATCATTTTCATTATAAATACAGCAGTTTGTGCATTCCCCAGGCATGAGTTCTTTACAGAACTGAAGTTACAATGCACTTTTTCAGTAACAACATTAATTTCTAAGATCTTGCAGCTTGCAGCCGGATGGTTCCCAAGATGGTCTTTAGCTGAAGTTATAATTACAGTATAAAGATATCTGAAGATAACAGTGATACATGCCTGTGACTTGGAAAAGACATTTACAACTCTGTTTACTTTGCATGTCACTTTACAACTATCTTTATTCCTGTACCTAATTCAGCACTTTCAGTACTGAAACTTTGGATCATTTAAAACAGATTGATGAACAAGTCATGCAAGCTCCTTTAATCCTTTGGTTGAATTACATGGGATCAGGATCCAGGTGTGATGTTTTCACCAGACTGAAGTTAGAGTATGAAAATGAACTGTGTATAAATGATTGCAGCACAGAACAAGTTCAGCAATAAGGCATTTGATTCCCTCTGTACAGCACTTTTTGCAATCATATGTGTCAGTGTATATGTTCTGATATATATATTATGCTACTTCACCTTCTGATAGGGTGTACTGGCTGGAAGATAAGCATCAGCTTGTAAAACTCCCAGGTGCAGATGGAAAGAAACTGCTGAGAAGTCTGGTTATTCTTAAGCAGGGTTATGGGTATCCAGCTACAAGATATTTCTGGTTCCACTCCCTATTTTCTGAATGAGTTCATTAAAACCTGTGTCTGTCTGATGAAAAAATGGACAAATAGTCCAGGAGGCCAAGTGTGCAGTGCATAATCTGTGGGCTAAAGAAAAAGGTCCTACTTATTTGTTCTCTTGATTAAATTTTCAGTTGCACAGTGGTTTTAATATGTGAGCTGAAGCATGTTGTTTTACAAAATTTCCTTCAGCTAGGCATTTAAAGGATGGCTTGTTCTTAGGTAGCCTAAAACTAATTTCTGCCACTTTGTGGGTGAATCCTTGTCACGTCCCGTTCAGATGAGGGGGACAAGTGACTCAGATTCGCAAATCTCCAATTGGAGCGGACAACAAGTCTCCAAGTTCAAGCATTTATTAACTACCTACAATGTACTAATTGAACACACAGTAATTGGCTAAGTACAGAGCAAGTTGTGGTGAGCAATATAATATGCTTTGCATTTCTTAATAGAAAAAGGAAAAGAGGGAGATAAGAGGGAATGGGGAAATACAGATCACTGATCTGGGTTCCTGCGCTCATCCCGCTGGTGAGGGTTCCAGGAGACTGCCGTCTTTTTTGCTGGCATCCGTCGTCTTCGCTTCGCTGCTCTCTCCAGATAGCCGGGGGTGGGTGGGGGTG
>NW_020799095.1:29591484-29626661 GCF_003259725.1 Athene cunicularia | reverse complement strand
GCCATGGGCAGGGAGAGGGGCAGAGAGAGAGTGAGCCCTTTCTTCCCCCCTTTGATTTATACCCACTTTCCTTGGGTCCGTCCCCTAGGTTGACCCACATAGCTACGTATCCCATGTACGGGGAGGGGTAAGGTGTTTCATGGGATGATGTAATTAGCATGATCATGACAGCCCTCGTTAGCATATTGAGGGGTGTTAACTTTAATATGCATTTCGTGGATAATGAAGCAAAGTTCATTCACCGGACACATGGCCCTTGAAATTTGCCCAGGTGCCCCAGAGGAGAGCCATCCTGTCTCCACAAGTCTTCTCCCCCAACTACATCGGGCAGCGTTATCAGCTTCGGCCTCCACAGAATGCACCCTGTGACTCAAGAGTTCTGTCTTGCAAGTGTTTGAGGCATTTCTTCAATCAGCCTTAACTTTTGCTTTCCTAGGTTGTTTGTCTTAGTTTCTCACAGGCCTGGTTTCTCGTCTCTCACAATCCTCTAAACATTAGGGGTTACTTATGCATTAGTTATGCAAAAAAAAAAAAAAAAAGACACTGCTGTTCTCCGCACCATATTTTGCAGTGAGCTCAGTTCTGCCAAGTGATTCAGTCAGGACTGAGGAATTATGCTCTCCTTGAGTACCAAAATGCTGGTAGGTGAGAAATGAGCTCATAGCTGGTTAGTCAGCCATGGGGCAGTACTTCTGGGTAGAAAACCAGCATGTAGGGTGTAGAAATGGTGTTTCAGGTGTCTAAATTCTGTGATTGTCACCTGTTAGGTCCATTTGGGCTCTCATTCTTACCTCCTAGGTTTCTTGAGAATCTAGGCAGATAGCATTTATTCTCTCCATGTCTAGTGCTTGAACTGAGTTGACCGCTGACCACTGCAGTGCTACCAGAATTTATCTCTACTCACTGATTTGTAATTTCTGCAATCAGTGAGACTGGCAGAATTACTGGGGAGGTGTCTTGGGCTGGTTTGCATATGACTCACATAGCATGCAAATAAGTGACTTAAGGAAAATAAAGTTTATTTTTTATTTGCTTGTTTAACTGCCCCACTACCACAAATGATGCAACAGAATTTCTATGGTTTGGGGAAATCACAAGTTTCAGCACGCTTCAGTTCCTTCAGTGAAAGAGATGTGCCCCTCCCTGTGGAGAAAAATCACTTTCCTGATCATGATGTCTCCTCTTGGTGCCTGTTATGGTTACTGTTTCTGTGACTACATGGGGTGTGTGTTGAAAATGCCGCAAATATTGCAACACACATCCCCAAGTGGCCAACATGAAATGTATTTGTGGTTCCTGTCACAGAATTTTATCATACTTGAGCACACTCTTAAAGCAATACCAGTGAACACAAACTGTCTTCCTCTAGCTGTGGCTTTTGTAAATTTTTTTTCTTACATGTGTAGTCCATGCTGTTTTCCTTGTTCCTTATATTAACTTTTTTGCTCCTTTTTGTTTAGTTTCTTACGACCTTTCTGAGTTGCTAGAGATTGAAGGAACCAGCCTATTGCTGTCCCCAAAAGCGCCCACCAGATGTCACACTGGTACTTCTAATATGGGCACATCAGCTTGATGGCCGCCTAACCTATGCCCGGTTTTTACTATATACAAATATAAGCTCAGCCAAAAGTAGAAAAAGAACCCACCTAGACATGTCTCAGGTCCCTGCTGCGGGACTAGCTCCTTGGGTCTCAGTGCTGATCTCTAATAGGAACTGTAATATTCCTGAGACTTCTTTGTGCCAAACTCCCCTTTTAAGTATGGGGTCCTACTGACAGCCGTTTGGGAGTTTATGTATAGGTTTTTCTGTTGGAAAAAACTTAGTATAGGTTCATGCATATATTTTTGGCAATCCACTCTGAAGTTTTTGGCTAATATCTAAATGTTTGAATGTGGTAGTTCTAAATAACTAGATTGGCTGAGCAGTATAATTTCTAAAATTAGCTATAAATCTGCCACTTAAAAGTATTCCATTTTGCCATATTTTATATGAACTAGATCACAGGGCACATTTGTCCTCTCTCTGTTGGGGGAAAGAATCTTTTTGTCCACTTAGCAAGAATGAGCATTATCTACAAATGAGGTTGTGATACTCAAGTAAAGTCAGAAATCATTAGTCAGCTATGTGTAATATCGTATCAAAACATAGTCATATTTGATGCATCAAGCTTCAGGACATGGTATCATGGCTATCAGGATAGCTGACGCTATACAGGTTGTTCTTATTTCAGATTTGTCAGATGTCTTATACACTTCTTTTTGTTGTTATATCGATGCTTCTTTCTTGTCCAGTACTTTTGTAGCTGAATCCTTTCATATGTTGTTAATCTATACATTATAGGTGATTCTTCCTTATTCTTTCAGTAAAATGATTAGAATTTTCAGGAAAATAAAATGAGGGTTCTACATCACCTCTTACTAAAACATACACGTATGATGTTTGAAACTATGTGTAAGGCTTATGAGAAAGCAAAGGGGTAAAGAGACCAGATGGGCTGTCAGTTGCTGTACTCTGTGCTTCAAAAAGTTTAGTGCTCTCTAATTAAAAAAAGCTACAGAACTTTATTTCTTTGCAGGTTTTTTTTCAGTTTTTTTGCAGTTCTGATAACTGTGTATTGTCCTTACCACAATATATATTTTAATGTATTCTACCTGCTCCAGGAATCTTTGCAGATGCTCATAATAACTTCCTGTTTTGCATTGGTCTTGTGCATGCTTGCGATGTTACATCCAGGAATGAATTGGCCTTGAGCTGTCTAAAGAGTACTCTGCAAGTTGACCCCGAAGCTTTCGGATTCTCTTTGAATTTTAAGCAAAAGTTAGAGCAATCGGTTGGTGGCAGCAAACACTAAAAAAAACCTCTTTGAAATTTGGAGCTGTTCTCAGATGTGAGAGCCCAGTCTGGGCAGCATCTCTCCGTGGGTGGGCTCCCATGGCTGGCTAAAGCCCTTGTGGAGACAACAAAGCTGTGGATAAACACAGTCATCTCCACACTTTTCTGGATTAGAGTGTTATGTAATAGTAACTCTGTGAGGATGTTCCCATTCTCTTCCTTTTCTGCTTTCATCTGCAAGTTTTGTGTCTTCTTTCATTTCTGCTGCTTTTCATCACCTTTTGTATTAGCTAATATCTAGTATGGCTTTTTGAGGATTTAGCTTAAGCGTAATGCCTCCACATCTAACACTGCAAAGCATTGTCAGCCTTTGACATATATATTTCACATACATACTTCACAAAATTGATCAAAACTAGTGCCCTCATCATGTTCTACAGTGGAGAATAATGAAAATATTAAAGACTGGGGAAAAAACCCTAAGAGCCATGGTATAATAAAACCGTGAACATATTCAGGGCAGAGCCAACTCCACAGTAGTTCTGACATATAAGATGGTTATATGATAGCTCATGACCATTATTATCTTGGATTTAAGGGGCCCTAGTTCTTCACTGGTAGTGGCCATAGAGAATTATACCTGCACATAGTCTGATTTTGCATAGGACCTTACGATGATGCAAAGGCTAACTCAGTGAACAGTCTTGTGAAGCTCAGTGCTGAAATCCTACTTGGGAGAGGAGGTCACAGATATCTATCTTCATGCTTGTAGAAGTGGCAAGGCTTTTTCTATCTGAGAAGTAAATAAATCTGCTTCCTCTGGAGGTTTACTTTCCTTGAGAAGTGAGTGCGGAGAGAGGCGGTGGAGAATGAGTATGGATTAAGTCCTTTATTTTGTTTCCCACATGAACTCTCTTAATAAAACTAGTCAGAAAGCAATTCTCTGCAAATAGTGCCCCCTTTGTCTCTGGAATAAAATGTAGAGGAGTGTTAAGGTGTATTGTCCTGGCTGAAAGATCTGATTTTAAAAGTTGTCTTCAATGTAGATATATACATGAAGTATAGTACTTTTCACCCAAGGAGAGGGACTTCATTTTCTTCTGATTGCAGGAATTAGAGCTCAGGATGTCAACAGTGGTCAGATGGCTCTGATTCTTTTTACCTTTGAGTACTTATCTCTTTACCTCTACCTCCTTGTAAACAAGACCTTTTTGTAAAAAATGTTTTTCCCTGTGAATCTTTCCATTTATTTAATTTGCAAAATCTGTAGGTAAAACTTCCAGAATTCAACTAATTACACCATGAATATTCATCAGAATTAATCTTTTTTAAGCATTTGTTACATCTGAGATTGGGATTTAAGGCACGTTCACAGAGTGCATTAGCACTGCACCTAGTTCTTGCACTGTGATCCCTTTTTAGCTTGCTTCTTCTGCCATAAGTAACGATTGAATTTAATTAGTTTATTTGATTATTATGTATTTTCTGAAAACTAAACATCCCTACTTAGGAAGTTGTTGTTACTCTGTTTTCCACTGAATTTATTTTTACTGTTTTTCCTGGCACATCTCTGTCAGAAGCAGTGTTTGGACTGATCTGTGAAACTTCTCTCTACATAGCTAAGGGGAGAATCCGTGGCTCTTTATTTACACATACTCTGTTTGTGCTAGAGTGACCTACTTAGGACACTCTTCACTTTTTTTTTTTTTTTTTTTTCCTTCATAACCGTGTGGGGAAAGAAGCAGGTGATGAAACAGCATGATCGTTTTTTCATTTGTCTGTTTTCAGGAAGTCTCAGAAGAATAAGCAAAAGGTATGCAGGTAGTAGCATTCACACACTCATTCCCACATTTTAAAAAATAAACAAGCATCTTGTTGCTTGTTTTATTTTTTAAATGCAGAGGGTTACTGCATTACACAGGCAATTAACAGTTTATCTAATGCTGGTGTCCCCGTGCTAAACTCAGTGATTTAGGCTTGACTAAAGCACCCACACCAGCATCCAAGTTTAATCTAATGTTTGCAAGAGACAGTGAATCCACCCATGCTAAAGAATACTCACCTGGTAATGTGAGGATAATTATTCTCACTGGTTTTGTCTTTGAGGCACAACCAGAAGGTTTTTATCTATATTTGTGTGGTTTTAACTCCAAGCATTTTTGTTGTATTTTTCTCATGCTGGGATAATGATATTTGATACTGGTGCTTTGTTTCTCTAATGATTCTAATACTTCTCCTAACCTAAGCATTTACAGTTTATTAGTCTTCATGTTCTTTTCGTTGGAAAGGGAAGACTAATGGAGCCATATATTTCCTTATGCGTGTTCTTTGAAAATAAGTGCAACAGCGTGAAATGTCAAATACCTAGACCTGGGAAGAACTGAACAAGTTTCTTTACTCTCAACCTCTGGGTAGAGTGATTATTTTAAATAGAGTTGCAGCTTTAAACTAAGTCAAAACTGCCTAAATACACTTGTGGTTTTATCTGAAGCTTATGTGATACTCTCTGTATGCTTCTTTCACACCTGCTGCTCTGTTAAACAATCCCAGAGTTGCATATATTTGTATAGCTTGTATTTTTTTTTCTGCTGTTTTATAAGAGATGAGCTGCTTTTTTCCTTTTCTTCAGTTACTGGATTATGAAATTGCATCAGTAGGATAGTGACCTGAGTATGGTTTATTGCATTCACCTCTAACTTTTTTTTTCCTGAAATGATGAATTAACTTACTGTAGTCTGTAAATGTAAGGAATATCTCTACATTGTTACACCATTTTTGGTATAATGGACTTTTCTCCAGAGTCTTTTACATTGTGAAACAGTATGCAGCCACTGCTCTCTGCAGCAGTCGAGAAACTTCCCTTCCCAGTACATCTGAAAATCACAAGAACATGTTACATCTTTCTCCTGTCCTCCCTTTCCTACTCCCCTAGCATATTTGGTTCGTAACCTTTTCTAGCAGTCAGTTGGTGCTTTCTAGGCTACATCTCCTTGGGCTGGAGGTGTGGCATGCAGTCTTTGTTCCTCTACAATGACCTTTCACAGAGCCGGATTCAGTGGTGCCATGGCTGAAAATGCACTGTTTGTCAAATTGCTTCCGTGTGTATCTGTCCTCACTGCTCATAAGGATTTCCAGGATAATATAGTGTGCACATGTTGTCAGCAATGACTTTATGTTTGGTTAGACTTCTTATGTGTAATGGTGGGCCTGCGACAAATTCCTGAGAAACTCCCTAGAAACCTGCTTATGTGCCAGTTTTCCATATGAATTTACCAGAGTAGGCCACAAATACTGTAATCCTGCAGGTAACATACTGTTTTCAGTTATTTATACATTCTTATTAGAATTTGTTTTTTGTGAAATTATGTTCAAGTTTGAGATTATCTGCAGTGACTGTTAATATTTTTAGCTTTTTACTTTATTTATGCTTTTTAAGTTTTAAAAAGAAGTTGTAGTTGGAAATAACTTGAATCTTTTGTTGTCATCATCAAGAGACTTAGCGTGTGGTTGTATTTCCATATATGCGTTAGGACCAGTATGATTTCTATTTCTTCATAAATATATATATATATATATATATATATATATATATAAAAAATCACATTTTTTCTTCTTACACCTGATCTTCTTCTCTGGGGTAATATATGTTCCATATGTAGCTTCCATTCTGGGCACTTCAGACAAGTCATGGAAATCATAAATTATATTGGCTGAATGCTACACTTAAAAAAAAATCAGGCTATGTATATATATAAAATGATATACATTAAACAGAGGGTAATGAGCTGTCAAAATAATTTGCCAAAAGTTGTGCCGAGTTTCATAATGTTTAAATCAAGTTCAACAGTTCTTTCAGAATATCTTTAATTCAGGAGTTTTCAGCCTGTTTTAGTGGATTACCTGCCAGCTATAACAAATAGTAACTAGGATAAGACTGCATGTTGTCAGGAAGCTTAAACTTTACAGCAATCTGTATTACTGTTAGAAAATTTGTAGGGGTCTGTGAACTGAAAAATATGACAACTCCTGATAATTCAGAAATGAATTAATTCAGGCAGTGTCTACAGTCCGTGTTCTGCAGGAAGAGAGAATAGCTAATCACAAGGTTGCCTTCTGGCTCTCTAATCTGTAAAGCTCCTCATAATTAGAGAACCATCCTCAGCTTCAGGAAACCTGCATCCAATTCCCCTCCTTGCCTCTGACTTCCTACATGATGTTGTGTGAGTCACTGACACAGAGATCATTAAAGAAACTTGGGATATGTCTGTGATGACAGTTAAGCGTGAATCTAAGTGTCAGCTGCTTTGTAAAAGACAGGGAAGGCGGCTTTACCAGGAAACGTGGATGTTTGTCTGCTTGTTTGAAGAAGAGATGCTAGAAGGTATTCAGTGATTCAAGGTATTCAGTGATGTTTGGGTATTCAGTATTGTCCCAAAAGTCAGCATGTACGTGCACAAGCCCCTTCATCCCTTTCAGATTTCTGTAACTGGACGGGAGGTATCCCTCAGGCCTTGGCAAGATTGAATGCCTTAAATTGTTGGATTTATTTATCTCAACAATACTAGGCAGGCTTGATAGTAAAACAAGACTGAGATTTCTGCAGTGTGGCTTGAGGTTTGACCTTTAGACCAATCCAATTAAAGATGGGATTTGGTTTCTAATCTTTACTTATGGGATTGGAAAACAGAAGCTACAAGCAAGCCAAACAAACTATAATCCTGTATGTATTTAACATAATTCCCTGCAATTACTTCTGCACCCATTCCCTCTGATTGCCTGAGCTGAGGGATGGAGATATCACATATGTCCCGTTCTGGGGCTCCCAAAGCTCTGGTTCATCACTAGCCAAGTGTGGAGGCAGAGGCTGCCCTCCCTTCCTTCCTCCCAGGTTCTACCCCTCTGGCTATCTCCTCAGGTTCTGCTCACCCTATCCAGCTCTCACTTGTCTTCCTTGTCAAGTAGTGTAGGGTTTCCTTTGGTTGAAATTTTCATGCCATGTTCATGGTTTACCCTTTCTTTAGTGAGATCCTGTGTTTGATTTTGCTTCAGTTCTTTAATAAAATTAAGATGATAGTGTCTCGCATTGAAACAGAGCAGTCCATTAAATCTCTCTCCTGTATCTGGCCAGTTGGACACCGGCATCTCTCCTGATTCTTTTGCCCTGGGGAAGCAGTTTTTCCAGCTATATTCAGTACTGAGCCATGTAAGTCCTGTGCCTGATGCACACTTGGGTTTGCTACTGCTGCTGCTCAACAGTGAATGGCAACTACCTTTGGAAATGTTGTTATAAAGGATGAGAAAGTAGGCTGATTTGTACCAATTTGTACTGGGAAAAGAAGACTATGGTAGCATCCTAAAACCTGGCTTGGACTCCAGAGCTGCCAAGATCAAACTCTTCATTTAATTATTTATAAGATACTGAAATAATTGGTACCATGCAAGCAAAAATGTGTGACATCTTCTGTCACAGAGCCAGTAGAAAAGAAGAAAACCAGGTTTGTCTTCTTCCTTCTTTCCTGCTTTCCTTCTCTCTCTTTCATTCTAATAAAGTTTTTACTTTTGTTCCATATACTTTTCTCCAGAACGGTTCTTTGAAAATACGTCCCTCTCTCTATGCCAGAACTCAGTCACAGATAATCTGTTCAAAACATGGGCCATTCTGTTTTGGTCTAGTGGCGTTCAACCATTTATGTCCTGCAATGATAAGCATATTACAATAACTTACATTTTTTCATTTTTCATTTATCTATTTTCTGAAGTCTCTAAAGAGAGATTTATGGAGACTGCACTTTCTCGTCTTCCATAAAACTAGGGAAAAAAAAAAAGTAATGGGTAATAAACTAGGAAAGGCCTCTGCACTGATGTTTAACAGCTTGAGTCTACTGATTGTGGTTAAGCTTTTCCTAGATTAAATCTGAGCAAGTGTGAAGCAAAGCAAGCACAGTGAAGGGACTGTATTTGAATGTCTCTCAAATAATATGCAAATCTGGTTGTGGAAAGGATGTGTGTGAAGCCATACAAACCAAAAATTACCACTTCTGGTTTGCAGCATTTGGAGACATTAGCTAAGTGTCAAGCAATTCTCTGAGGTCTGTGCATGTCCTCTCAAGGATCTGCAGTGTATATTTTTTGTAGCACTGAGGTTCCTTATAAGAAAATAATATGTCACGGGTCTAATCTTGTCAGAGCTAATATTTATGCAAATTCTGGATTCCCAGATTCAATAACATTAAATTAAGACAATGTACAACAATAGATGTGCGTTTTTTTTCTTATCACGGTGATATATATATATATATATATATAAAAAATATATAAATATATATCTATATATAAAATATCTTGAAGAATGCCAGCTTCCTCCAGGGGTCAAATCATTCATGTTAATGTCAGGAATTAAAGATACAAATGGAGATCCACAACAGAAGCATGTATAATGCAGAGGAAAATAAGAGTCTCTGTAGGAGAGAAAAGCTTCCATAGTGTGTGGAAGAGAGCCATATTTAGGCTGTTGCAGGAACACTGAAGATTTGTTAAACATGTTATTCATATCATGGAAGAGCAGCCAAACATAGGTTACATAGTTCCTGTGAGTGTTCATACTATTCACCAGTTCGTTATTTGAACTGGTTAATCAAACAGGCTCACTGGTGTTTGAAATAAGAGATGCTCTTCTAAAATCGTGTGTCTGATAGGACGTAACAGGAGCAAAGCTGCAAAAAACTGACATGCTGGAAAAAAGGGCCTTTCTAGACTGGGTCATGGACAGTCACATCTTGGAGTGAGAAGTGACTGTTAGATAAAGCAAAGAAGACTGACAGAAGGTCATGCTGCAGAGCAAAAGTAAGTTGCAGATCTCTGGACTCTCAGTGTGGTGTGATGGAACTGAAGGGAATGGCTCGGATCTCCGTGGTTCAAGATCCAGCAGTATCTGTGGTGTCAGCTGCATTCCCTGGGACCAGTGTGTGTTTGACATCCTGTTACTGTCTCAAGGAAATCTAATTAATTAAACTACTTTCTTTTCACTAATAAGTGCAATTTTTTGGTTGAAATGGATATTCCCTAGTTATAACAAAAAGGCCAAAGGAAGTTAAATTAGCTGCATTGTGCAGGATGTAGAGGTTTTA
Organism: Athene cunicularia; assembly: GCF_003259725.1. Classification (NCBI taxonomy): domain Eukaryota; kingdom Metazoa; phylum Chordata; class Aves; order Strigiformes; family Strigidae; genus Athene; species Athene cunicularia. The sequence goes on along the minus strand of NW_020799095.1, from coordinate 29,616,701 downwards.
AAATCACTATGATGTACCACTCTCCATCAGAATAAATCTTTCTTATGCAATGAAATCCAAGCTTAGTTGTTATCATGACAATGTCTGTAATTTTTATTTTCTAAGTGTTGACTCTTAGTAGAAGTAGATTTGAGAGTCAATGCTTTATTCCTGCAGGAATTCTTAGAATGGCATTATGTACATATGAACATAAAGGCTCTTCTGGGCTTCTGGGAACCATATGGAAAACACTCTTTCCAAAATTAATTTAGTGATTCTTCTGATGTCCTCTCTGACCAGGCTTTGTCAGTACATTAAAAAAAAAAAATTAGAATATGAAGAACTCAGTCATGAGAAATGTATACAAGCTACCAACAGTTTTCATAGCACTGGCTATTGTTTTCAAAATATTGCCACTGAAGCTTTTAGTTTAACTATTGTGTAAGACTACTGAAGGAATTTTTCTCTGCAATGTTGAAGAAATAAATATGTAAATTTGTGAAGCAAATACTCCCCAGCTGCCCAAGAATAACAGGATACGAAATCCCTCACTTAGACTGGAAAAAAGAGTGCTGCTGGAGATCTGATCTATTATCTAATCTACTGAAGTCAACAAAGAGTCTGCTGCTGACTTCAGATGCAAGGGCTTTGGATCAGCTCCCGAGAGCTGCCGCATGGACCCAGTGCAAAAAGCCCAGCATTGTCTCCTTGGTTTGTACACAGCAGCTATTGGCACATTTTTCTTGGAGTAAACATCAAACTGCAAATTGTACGTAGCCGCTTAGCATTTCCAGTAATCTCGGCCTGTGTTTTAGCGTAACAAAGCAATGTGATATCAATCTCTGAAGAAGTTCATTCGTCTTTCCTGCAGGAGCTACAGCCCTGTGCGTGTTTGAGACTGTGGTTTAGTAGTGAGTGAATACACAGGTGGTATTCAGTCAGGCCACAGTTACTTGCACTAATTCTCAGCAAGGGTAAAGAAAACCTAGTCTGGCCTACTTTCTCTTTAACACAAGGCACTCAGAAACACAGGATTCTGTTTGTTGAGAGGAAGAGGCAGAGCATTTGCAATTGTATTTCATAAAGCATAGCTTTTAAATGGGTGTTACTTGCCATGATTGTTGCTCTTTAAACTTCAACCCATAGGTACAGCTATGAGAGAGAGAAAAAAAAGGGTGGGTTTTAGATCTGTATTGGGGTAGGCAGAAACCCCCAAAATAAATCCTTTAAAAAGTAATGAAGAACTCCAATCTGTATCAGTGTCTTGGAACTCTTACTATTTGTAATAACATAAATCTGGAGTAACTCTGTCACTGAGACCAGAATTTGGACCCAAAATGGCAAATGTAGAGGACATAATACGCTGTTGCTACATATTTTCTGCTCTGTCTGTCCCTTTCTCTTACACCTATACACATAAAAAATTTCTCTCTCTCTGTCTTGTTCTCCTTCTCTCTTGCTGCTTCTGCCTCTCTCTCCTCTCTTTAGGGAGCTATGAAGAGGTGTTACAGGCATCCTCACAACAATGTTGTCATTTAGGCCTTCTGAGCCCATACCCGATCCCTTCTGCACTAAATGATTCTGTAAGATTAACATGGGAAATCTTTGAAGGAAGCTTGAAATGGAGTACTACTCCATCAGGGACAGGTCAAGGAAAACTTTGTATAGACCTACAGCAACATATGCATATCACCTTATGACATGCCAAGTATGATGTATGCATCGGTGCTGGTTAGTAAGAGTATTTGGTGCCAAAATTATTTCCAAGAAGTCTGACTCCATCAATTTCTGATATCCCAGACTCCTTTACCATTCTTTTGGGTATTAAGATTCTTTCTGGGTCAGAAAATGATGTGGAGAGGGGATGTATGTCCAGAACTAAAAAAAGACTTCATTGTTGAGAAATGTTTTGAGAAGTATCGTTCAGATAGTTTTTTTGGGTTTTTTAATCTGCTTTGTAGTGCTTGGTTGAAAGTACAGTTAGCCACACTAGTTAGCATGCTCATATGTTCATATTTGTATTTATCCTTTGTATGGATGGGGAGGAGAACAGAGAGGCAAAAGATAGTAAGCAATTATCTTCCTATAAAACCAAACTGTCAGATCCTCTGTTTGCAATTTAACAGGAGGTCACCATCCCAGCTAGATCCTGTTTTTCCACAACGTCCTCAACCCACTTTGATGACTAAGCAAACATCTGCTTATGTGAGCATCCAAGGAACAAAGATGGGGGAAGGGGAGCCCAGGCAGCTGGCTGAGGACAGGATCCCATTTTATTCCCTGCCCTAAGGCCTTCCAACACCTTTGTGCAACTGAGCATACCAGCAGTTGCATTGTATCAAAAGAGGTTTCAGAAATTATAACAGCTGAACACAGTAAAAAAAAAAATTCGTTTATTGTGGTTAAAATATGTATATTTGCATAGAATATCTGTCATATTTCATCCAAAGATTTATGTTTTGAAAAATCAACAATATTATCTTCATGAGATAAAACCATGACATATAATACAACTGCCTGATATTGTAAGATTTTCCTTCAGTTTCTTTCCTTACAACTCACTGCTTACACAAACAATCACTGACCACTTCTTGCCTGTACTTGAGAAGCTTAGGCTTGTGAGCGTATCTCATACCTTCCTGTCATTTTGGTCTTTCCTCCATCCCCTTGCCACCTGAGTTTCTGGTAGAGCAGTACAAGCGAGGATTCAGCAATCCTTGGCCCATACACTTTAAACATTAGAGTTCCTGTACACAAACCAAACAAATCTTACTCAACTATCTCTAAAGTATGAACATAGGTCTCTTAAAGATCAGATGTTAATGGGGGATAAAGTCATGCTGGGAGGCCTCAGCCAGCATCCATCCTGTACTTGTTCTGTGGGTGCTGGTGGCTTCTGGGGGCGCAAGCAGGGTGTGTGTTCATGCAGATGTGCACGTGGATCTGTGTGGATGTGTGTAGGTACATGTAAACCTGAGTCCCAGTGGGCAGGATAGGAAAGAGGAGCAGATGCTGTTTAACACCAAAGGTTGCTCTGATTCTGCCCAGCCCTGGAGGAGGTTTGGAACGACAGAGGAGGGACATGGAGCACTACTTATTTCTCTCATACGCTTCTTAGGAATGGAGAGTAATAGACAAGGGGGAATATACTGAGCAAAAGAGAGGGCCTGCACGTGTGTGAAAGCATGCCTGGGCTGCAGAAACTCAATGGCCTCATTTGGTTTGTATTTTAAGATTGTTGTTGAGGTGGCTTTATTTTACTCAGGGCCTGGCCAAGTTTTGCACTTTTTCTCTCACTCTCCAGATAAAGGAGGCTCAGTACTTCTTTTTTATATGCCTTCATACTATATTTTTTTCTTCTTTTTGATATTACAATTTAGTCTAATTATACAGCAGACTTGTTGATAATGTAATTTGACTGTTCTGAGTATTGGGGATTTCTCTCCCAGCCCTGTCGAATTCGTGTGAGAGGTTTATCTAGACAAGGAAGTATCAGCACAAATTTGACAACCAGTACGATGCACGGAACAATGAGGGAGAGCATATAGGCATTTGGAAGATACCATCTGTATGATGATGGGCTCAGGAACCGGTTTCCACCATAAACCAGAGTGTGTGCAGTGCACAGAATCAGAGTCAGATATCCTAGTTTGGACTACAGGAGAACAAAGGAAAGAAAGAAATAAGTGGAGGTTAAAACAGTAAATTAAACCAGAACAAATGCAATTTACAGTAACCTTTGTGAAATGTGCCAACTTTGGGACTAACTGGGGACTGCTGAAATGAAACTATTTTGTATAATATAAATACTCATTGTTTTTTAATAAATATTAATTCAAATGGATCTAGGTGAAACACACTTCTTGGGTTTGTTTTTTTTTTCTCCATCAATAATCCCGATAATTTTTGCTAGCTCACACATACTGCCTAGTGGTTGTCATGTTTGTGAAATTGCAAAGAAAATTTAGTGAAGAGATCCAAGCTTTTATGTGCCCTAGTGCTAATCCATCCAGAACTACCATGCTGTGCAAGTTTTTGGCCTTGATAAAACATTCATTGATAGTAATTTCCCCTTCCCTTGCCTCCCTTTCCCTGCCAGCCCAGCGCCTGCAGAGGCACAGCAGCTTGTACCAAGCTTCCTCAGAACAGGGGGCTGAGATTATAGTGTTACTAGGGACAGCCTGTTTATAGGCACAGCAGTTTTTAGAATCTGCAGAAACTGCAGATTCCCTTTAGATGCTTGGCATCAAGATAATCTGAGTTATAAAGTAATTTTTCAAACCCATTTTAACGGAATTATCTTGTGAACCAACAAAATTAGCCCAATAAACGGCTAAAATATTTTGTGACTTAGCATAATTGTGGAATTTGATAATTTCACAATGTTAGCTTTCTGTTTGTCATTTAGGAGCTCACATCCCAATTTTCTCTTGTTAATGCAGTAATCTCAGTTGTACCATAAGCATCCATCAGAGCAGTGGTTTTTTACAGGTGAGCTGTATAGCCATGTAGACTTTTTTTTCACTGTGTTATGGTGGATAGTGCACACATCACATTTGGAGATACTGATGGAGGAAAGCCCTAAGTCTCTAATAAACCTGCCTGTGTTATAGTTTATAAGGGAAGAAGGTTTTTTAGAATAAGTCTTTTTCTTACCTGTACAAATCGAAATTCTCGCCAGTTAACATTGTTGCTGACTGAAGGCAAGGAAGTTATTCCCAGAAGAACAAATAAAAAAAATCCTAAAATCCCCAAAGCCAAATAAGAGTCACTAAGCCAGGCGTAAGTGTTGTTGAGTGGTTCTGTTTTATTGTTCAGTGCCTGATGAAAAGAAGACCACATATATCTTAGTGATAGCAATTTTAGGATCAATATGCAGAAGAACTATCCTTTAAGGAGATAAATTGGACATTTACTTTGAATGCCTACTCAAAACACAGAAAAGGCATTATATTATGTATAGTTTCCATGTACCTATGATTGCGATGCTTGTTTTACATTGCAGGTCAGAAAGTGAAAATATGTGCCATTCTTAAAGGTATATGGAGAAATAGGGAAATATGTTTCTTTAATTTACTTTTAATGTTTACATTTTCCCTGCTTATTTTATTAATATGTAAACTATCTAGGAAGAAGACTGAGGTCAGAAATCTCCTCAACTCAGCATAATATCAACAAACTTTGGATATACCAGTAGTTAAAAGGAACACAGAAGCTAGAAAAATAACCCTATTGTAGAGAACATTAGACTGTCCATATGAGTTTCTAAAACTCCAGATAGAGGGTAGTATTTGTAACAGGACCAGAAGAAATCAAGACATAGAGCAGGGAACAAAACTTACCTGGGAGATGATTTGGCTGCTGATTCTCCATCTTACAAAAGAGCGAATTGGGATAACAAGAGTGTACAAAACGTGCAGAGAAGCAAATGCCAAGGCTACTAGTCCAAGTTGTTTCCTACACAACATCCATTTGTCCAGCCAGTCTGGGAAACGGCGGTATTTGGTACCTCTGTATAACTGAATAATTGCAGCAAGTACACCAGGAAGATAAACCAATGCAAGAAGAATGAGGGCCAATATAGGACAGACCCGATTTGGAATGCTAATTGTGATAAAAAATGAAAAGTCTTGGTTATCATAAACATAAGAGTAAATTACATCACGAATCAAACAGTAAAAGAAGAAGAATGTGGCTAGGCAAAGGGACAAAACGATGGGAAACCTCCACATTGGAAAGAGCTGCAGAGGGTAATTTTCTATTTCCTGAGCAGCCAAGAGGGTTCCCTGATCTAATGGGGTGAGACCCAGTGCACGAACAATGTCCATCACCCTTTGTTTAGCTTCCATGTCATCTCCACAGACAAAGACCTGCAAAAAAAACAAGCAGAAGTTTTATTTAGACAGACTTTCTACATTCTCTGCTGTCATCCTGTCTGGACATAGGCAATGGGCACAAGCTTCCTAGGCTACTTGTTGGCTTCCCTGCTGGCCTTAATTTGTATAGGCAGAAAGTAGCCTATAGGTACTTTCTTGGCCAACAAGTCCAAGAACTAATAATATGAATCATTGGGGAAGGAGATTGTTTCAAATGGCAAAATTTTGGTACAAGTCTATGCCTAGAAGACTCGACATACTGTTTTGAAGACATGCAAGCAGTTTGTAAGCATAAGGTCTTATGGAAGCAAATAGGAGCAAAATTTTCAGTAGGAGCAAAATTTTCAATTGCTGCTACAGTGGTCTGTAAGTACTCCAGGGAACTGGGGACAGAGGTCTTTAAAACATAATTGCTCTATCACAAAAGCAAATACTATTACTTTCCAAGTCTAGTAAAATAGTGAAGAAACCATCTTTTTTTGTGAGTGTGCAAGACAATACTCCTTTTGGAACTGGGAGAAAGGGGGCAATTTCTGATCTCGTTGATATGATGCAGGCTTGTAGAGCTTAGGCTTGGAAATCCTTGGGTCTTTAGTTTAGCCAAAACATTTATCTCGCAACAGAAAGCAAAGCTAGCAACGGTTTGAATAGCTGGCTGAAACCATGTGTTGTACAAGAGCACTATCCCATAGAGCAGCAGAAAACAGGGTAATAATAAATGATTTGTCTTCAAGTAAGCTGCTGTGTTGCTTCCTATGACCAGCTCTGTGCTTGCTGGCCTGTGGTTAAGGAGCTGGTTAAAAATGTTTGCATGCACTGTTGTTTTAAACTTCTGTAGTGATAGATTCTGAATTAGAAAACCTAATCAATTTGTTCACTTTTCAGCTCACTTCTGTTGCCCACACTCATTCTCTTTCCCCATCATATCTGTTGTCTCCCTTTTTTTTCTCTCTTAATTTTAATCTTGCTTTGATATATTCCTCCTATCTCCTTTCTGTTTAACTTACATTCCTGGTGAACAACTGATGCACCCCTCATTTCCTCCTGGTTTGCTGTCTCTCTCTAGCTCTGCTATCTTTCTTTCCTTGCTCCTCTAATGTCTCTGAACACCCTACCAAGTCTGATGGCAAACTATCTATATACCTTGTCATAGTGTATTACAAACCAGTAGTAAATTTAGGTCATATTTAATTTGAAATGGACAATTATAGTGAAAATTCCATCTCAACCCTGACTGATTTGTATGTCCTGTGTGTGTTTTGTCTAGCTGTTAAGAAATCATACAATATATAACTCCATGGCACAGGAAACCCCGGTTGCTCAGTCTTACCTGCCGGCTTGCATCCAATGTGCCGGATTGCAAGGCCCAGGCCGAGACAGTGTTAAAGGCTTTCACAACCTTAGCACCAGGCACCAGCTGAGCGAGGTACTCTGCATTTGATTCCGGATACTGGTTTATTTTTAAGTTGTTGCTTACATCCACCAAGACTTTTCCATGGAGAATTTCTGCTAGTGATGTAAGGAAGTTGTAATGTTGCCTCTGGATTGCTATAATGATGATGGCAGCTTTCTGTGCTGCCTCTGCGTGGCTCAACAGCTCTGCATCCTTGGGAATTAGGCTGGATTTCTGTGTGCTTCGGCTTCCAAAAACGACAGGGTAGCCAGACTGAATCATTTTATGCCCCAGAGCTCTTCCAAAATCTCCAGTTCCAAATATGCATATTGTCTCTCTTTTGTTAGAAGTGTTAGGAGTCAAAGCCATTATATTGGAAGAATTTTTATTCATCTGTTAAAAAAAAAAAAAAAAAAGTAATAGGAACAAACTAAGCAAAACATCAATCTTTTGAGAATGTAAGGTTAGCATCCACCCTGGCTATACAAAATAAATATCTGAGAGTTCTCTTGCCTCTTAATATGCTTCCTGCACATTCTTCTGAAGACACACTCTCAGGAGACTTCTGTACACTTTTCAAAAAACAGTTCTGGATATTCAACTCTGCATCTCTTACGGCACCCTCTTTTCCATCCATTTTATAGTGTTTAACATTCAACTGAACTGTTGCAGTTTTTCTCTCTCAAAGGAAAATCAGGAGGAAAAGATACAGGAACACAGAGAGCAAAGGTTGCACACATTTCAGAGTAATTACTATTTGCTTATGCTGTAGAAAAACATTGAAGAGGAGTATGTTTCTGATAGAAAGATTAGAACCTGAAAGGTCTTTTGCAAAATACTTGAAGAGATATCAGGCAGCTACAAACCTATCTGTTACCCTCAATATTTCCTTAATATAACTAGTCAGTGCCATTTTGTTCTATTATTGTTCTTCAGTTTCCTAAAGAATGTCCTGTGAAGCATTTGGACAGTAGAATTGTAATATTTCATGTTGAACATTTATTTTTGGTATTTGTATGTTACTCATAATAAAATTCTCTTTGAGGTTTTTATCTATCCTCCTTTATCACTGTACCTGGAAGCTTCGAAGTCTTTAATGTATTATCCATACCATAGCAGTATGTACGCTCTGTACTTGCAGACTGAGACCCATGATACAAATACAGAATCAAAAGGGTCTGCTCCAAAGGTCTTGCAGTAGGTCCCCTGGCTGTTGTCCTCACTTCACAAAAGGTGAACTCAGACAAGAAAACCTAAGGCCTAAAGGAAGACCTTCTACCTGGGACCCCTCTCTTGGACTGGCCAGCAATTTGGTACTTAGGGCCGCCTTTTAATTTGCAGGAGCCCTGATTTAAGTCTTTCACTGCATCACAGATATCTGTCTTAATTAAAGCTGTGGGAATAACTGATTTTTCCAATTTGCAGTAAAGAAATGCATGAAATGGTTAGCTAGACCCAAAACAATTGCTTTGCTACTGCTGTTTATTAACCCTTTGCTTAAACAAGCTCTGTATGTAGCTAGCTAGCCCTCAGTTGACATCAGTGCCTGCTCAGCACTGTTCTGTTAATGAGCTGTGGGCACCCTGGGATTTAGAGAGCTGCCAAGGGAGTTTGCTTCTGGTCATTAGGGGAAGGCATCAACTCAGGCAGAGAAGGGCTGAAGAATCTGTGTGCTCATGGCCTCTGTGGCTTGTGCAGGTCCCATGGGAGGCTTTGCAGTGCAGCAGGTGTTAGCCCCAGCTCTCCTGAAGCTGCAGTCCCAGCTACCCAGCTGGACTCTGTGTACTTCATGAAGTAACACACTGAGCATGAAAATAGATCCTCAAAGGGACACATCAGAATGTTGCTTGCATATTGGTGTGCTCTGACACATGCATACAAATGCAAAGTCCTTTGACATATGCAAAAATAATTCTCTGAGGGCTTTATTAATGTCCCATGAGGCTCTAATGTGACTAAAGCTATAAAATTCCTTTTTGGGGGTAGTCTGTGTTTCAAAAAACAAGAGAAGAGTTGCATATATAATATTAATAAATGATCCAACTCAGTACCTAATAAGACTCAACTAATTTTTCCTTTTAACAAAATAGGCTGCTATCTAAAATGAAAAGTAGAATTTATTTGTAACACATGATTGTCCAGTTGAAATCTTGTATATTTGCCCTCAAGAAATCATTAAGTTATTGCTGTGTGAACTATGCAAATCATTCTCATCTCAAAGTAAGACTGGAAACAAACCCAAAATTCAAATGGATGTCATCAGGTAATATATTTGAGAGATCAGTCAAAGTTCTGTTTTGTTTGAGTTTATGGAAATATTTAGTATAGAGATTTACTATAGAGATATGCTATACACCAGCAAGAAATAAGTCTATGAAGTGCTTCTGTTGTTCACTAATACTGAACATCTCATTTGTTAGTGAACGCTGAACTCATCTTGCCAGAAAAGAGAAAAAGAGGGAGATGAAAAGAAAAATTAATGTAAGGAACACTCTTTTCTTCAAAATACAGTTTATTGGAGCACTATTTAAGATGTAAGGGGACTTGTACAAGCAGTGAATATTATTCCATAGCAAGCTGAAAAGAGTTAAAGCTCCCTTTAATACTGGTGGTCTAATCTAGCTTAATACCATTTTTAAGAAGACGTCTGGGTTTCAGCTGGGATATGAGCTTGAATAAAGTAAGCAGAATTTAACTTTTCTTTTTAAGAATTACTTAATTGGGATGCCCATAGCTTTTATGATGGTACATATTATATATTAGAAATAAACTGGTCTAAATTTTTTTAAGAGTTTAAGTGTATTATAAAACTGATATTAATTTTATAGTGCATCTGGTACTTCTGAACATCACATGTAAGACAAAGCAAGTGCGTTTAAATCCCAGGCTTTTTGGACCATGCTCCCTTCTAACAGACAGAAATTAAATTAATTTTCTCCATTGAATCCTTTTTTCTCATCCTTCCAACATGTCTTTGTGCCAGCTGGCTGTTGTTGAACTAAAAGAAGCTTGTGGGCTTTGCAGTGAACTTCTGGAGGTTAATTCAGGTGGTAGGTTATGAGCACATAGGCAGTGCATAGTTAAATTCTGGCTTTGCTGTGTGTATTTGAGGAAAATGCAGCTTCTGATGGCAACTGGGTAGGTGTAAAGTCAAAACAAGGAAAATGGTTTCCCAGAGTCCATGGCAGTGATAGCTGCAATGTGAGAAGACAGTAATTTTATACAGGGCAAGGTATTTTATTGTCATACATCAGTGTGAAAGATAGGAAGCAGAAGTACATCACAAGGGAAACAGGGCCAGTCTGGTGTCTGGTCAAAGGCTGACACTGGCATCTCAGTAAGCAGCAGACGGCAGTGCCCATGGGTTATGCCACGGGTCTGCTCTGTGCCCATGGGTTATGCTGAGCACTCTCGAAATAACAGAGGAAAGCAGAAGTACCAGCAAAGAAACATGTAGTAATCATTATCTGTTCTTTTATATATGTAGCCATATAGTATCTGAGAAAAAGACATAGAGATTTGTATCCATACTTAGTATTTTTGCTTATATCCATCCCCCTAACATTAGAGCACTAGTGATGCCTTTTGTTATTTGAAAGATAATCCATGTAAGCTTCTGTAATGATTAACTGTGTTCTTTCTCTTCTGCATTGTTACTATAGTCTTATACACTGAATTATCCCATTTTAAGGAAAATGGTGGTAATCTCTGAGTTTACTTGGTCAGTAGTGATAAAACGAAAATGAAAGAAAGAAAATTCTGAAAGAAAAAAAGAAGCTAACTAGGAAACTGTTGTTTCTGCTGAGTGCATAAACACTAAGGGAACCGAATGAAGGTCAATATTTAGTTCAGCAGTTGTAGGTAAACATATGGTTATGTAGGTATGTGGATGAAGACAAGCACATTGCTTTGCACATGGAGAAAAGGAGGGTTTTCCTATCAGAAGCAATGCCACAGATGAAGTATAGTGTCAAAAGTGGAAAGGCAGAGATGTGACCGAGACATAGATTGGGATGGATAATGGAAAGATCAGAAAGATGTAGCATGAAATGGCAGATGGGAGATCAGTGTAATGATTCAGAAGGTAGAAAGACAAGATGAAAGGAGCAGGAAAGAGTAATTTTACTATGTGCATTTAAAAAAGAGGAAAAACAAATAACTTTGGTAGTGATCTCAAGAGATTATCTAGTCCATCTCCCTCCCTAAGGCAGGATGAACTATGTTTAAACCAAGTCTGACAGATGATGGTCTAACCTGTTTGTAAAACCTTCCTGTGTTGTGGATCTTGAAGTCTTCCTCGCTTGCTACTTTTCCAGCCATACTATTAGGCAGATTTTTCTCTTTGCAGCAGCCTTTGTTGGACATGAAAGCTGTTGCCATTTCACATTTCATTTTCTTCTCTAGATAAAACAACACCAGATCTTTCCCTGCAACTCATGCTTCTGAGAGTGGTGATCTTTCTCATGGCTTTCTTCTGACCTTTCTAGGCTAAACTGCTCCAACTGTTAATTAAAAGTATGGTGCTAAAACTGAATGCAGTACTCTTGCTGAGATCTTACCAGATAGAAAAGGATTGCTTCATTGCCTCATAGACAACACATCATCCCGCTGTCACATTTGTCTTATTCACAACACAGCTGATTCATAGTTTCATAAAGACTATGAGTACTTTAACAAGCAGTGTGTGGCAACAGGACCCAAGATGTGAAGTGAAACAGCTGGTGCTGATCACATGATGTTCACACTATCCATGTGTCAGAGATTTCCATCTTGGACTAACTTTGGTCTAGTACTCCAGGCTGAGTGCACCTAAAGCTTGACTTCTGGCTCAGCTTTTGTGGAAATGAGAACCTAGTTTCATATGTTCCAAGAGCCCTCTGTGGTGTAAAGCAAAGCTTGTAAAGTGGTGACGTGCTTCTACATCCGATCAGAACTGAAATACTCATGTAAATGCATCCTGTTATACCCAGTCCTTTAACTGGACTGCTCCCACACCACTTGCTCTATCCTTGATTTCTGTAGTTTTTTCTGACTCAGAGCTGTAATCATGCACTTGTCACTGTTGAATTGCACCACATTTTTTCAAACTGTAGCTTCAATTTGTCCAGATCATTTTGATTTCTAAGCCTGTCCTCTAACATGCTTGCAGCCCTTTTAAACTTTGTCAGATTGTCAGCTTTAATAAGCATAGTGTCTATTCCAGCACCTACACCATTTCATGAAATTCTGGAACAGGACTTTTGCCCCCTGTATATCTGCAGTAAATGTAGTCTTCCATTTTGACAATGAATGAGAGACTGAAAATGTTTCTTTTGCTACTTCTGCGGGACCTTGCCTTATATTAATTTAATTTAATCTAAAACTGCATTTTCCTATTATGCTTTTGAAAATCTTCTCTAACATTTACCATACTAAAACTTCACTCTTGTCAAGTTGTATAGCCTCAGTGATTCACAAGGCCTGTTATCCTGTTATAAGAGGAAATTAGGTTGGTTTGGAATGGTTTATTCTTGATTAATCCATGTGCATATAATCCATTTCTTTCCTATCTTCTATTTGCTTCCTCTGTTTGAGAATTGTACTTAAATGGATTAGGCCATAATTCTGCACATCGTCTTTCCTCTTACTTTTAAAGATAGCTGTTATTTTTGCCTTTCCAGTCTTTCAAAGCTCTACCTCCTCCACACGGTTCTTAAAGATAGTTATTAATGGCCATAGAAATGCTTCAGTTATCCCCTGAATGATGTGAGGTGAATTCCATCAGCCTCGCTGATCTCAGGTCATTTAACTCACCTGAGCATGGCCTAATCTCTTTCTTCTGTCATCTAGACAGAATTTTCAACAATTTGCTACTGATGTAAATGATTTTAGTAAAGAAAGAGCAAAATAGGCATTACAAAGTTGGCTTTCTAGGAGTCATTAGTCAATAGCTTTCTCTCAGTTGAGTGGTGGATCAATTCTCTCCTTGATTTTCTGTTAACAGTTTATGTTTTTACAGGAATCTTCTTGTTATTCTAGATGTATCTTACTAATTACATTTCTTTTTGTGCTGTGGCTTTTCAAATCGTAGCAACATATTAGTACTATTCTTCTGTGCTTGTCCACAGATTTTGTTTTACATATGCTATTTGAGTTTGAAGTTTCTGAAGAATTCACAGTTTCAGCCACATGGGTGTCTCACTGCAGTCCTTGCTCTGCATTGCAGTCTTTGTGTCTCTGCTTTTAACATAGTTTCTTTAAGCAGCTGCCAAATCTTTGGACTTAATTTTCTTCTCAAATTGTACTTCTCATGGAACATTACCTTCCCACCCTCAGAATCTAGTGTACTCTGCTTATTATTTTGTTAGGTGGACAAGTCCATTTTTGAGCACTTGTTCTCATCTGGTGGCCTGTGGTGGCTCTCAGCTGTGACAAAACCTCTCTATTTTCCCTTCTATCATTTTCCAAAAACTTCTATTGGGTCTGTGTTCTTTTATCTTTTGATTCAGGGCAAAAGTTTGGAAGATGAAGAAGGATATAAGGACTATCAGAAGGTAAATGACCAAAGCATTGCCAGGAGTTTGATCCATAGCCATGTAAAAGAAAGGTTTATAAGTAGAGTAAGAAGAGAGGTAATGGCCAGGACAGCTGTGATCCAGGTAGGTTATGGTATTGTCTACTGTAGGAACTAGTCTCAAGATTTACAACACTGATCCATTATAATATTTTTTTTCTTTTTAATCTCATTGTAAAAATCATAATCCCAAAGGTGGTCATAAAGATTATATATGGAACAAATAACTTTAAAAAGTGAAGTATCATAGGCCCTCTTTCTATGTAAACTAAGTATTTTGACTGCTGTTTCCTTGTAAATAATAGCAGGGACTCCCTTACACTATGCAAAAAATAAACAGTGTTAGGCATGAGAATGGGCCTGGAGCAGCTTGCTGTTCTAGCACAACATTCTGGAGGTGAATAAAGGTCCTGATGCAATACATCTGGCTGATTATAGAACAGGTGGGGAATAGATTTATCTGTGTGAATTCATACATGTTTATACATGAGTCATGACAAAATTATTGACTGCATATTCCAGTGATTCATGTACTAGAATATGAACAGTCTGTTTTCTAGGTTCACCTTTCTAGAAAAAGATTGTTTGTCCAGATTTCAGAAGGGTTACTTTTCTATAATGATGGGGAGACACTTGGGTTGACACTTTCAAGCTTATGAAATTTAGTCCATTGCACAGCTGATCTCTAATAGTATCCTGCTGCATGAAGAAGTTAATACTTCCCTCAGGTTCACTAACCTTTGGTGTTTAACTCTCTTTGTATAGTAGTGAAACCAGGACATCTGGGATAAGCAGTTTGGGTTAAGACTCTGCCCTCCTGTAGACCTCATTTTAAGTGGCTGACATGATTTCTTACATCTCACCTTAACTCCTCTGCTCTTTTAACACAGAGGATTTGTCTGTTTCTGTTTCCCTTTTTTCCAAATCTCTTGTCATTACAGCAAGGATCAGCTGAACTTTCTCACACAGCATCCACATATATAAAAGTCTTCAAGTCTCTGCCTAAGGTCTTTTTCAGCCAAAGCTCTGTATCTCTCTGGTCAGGAAGCACCTGAAAACATGCAGTTCCTTACATGGATTCAAGAGTTTTTTACATTGTTTGAACCACACAGGCAGGACTGAGCACACTGCAACTCATTTCACCAGCTGAGTTTCAGAGTGTGTCTCTTCCCAAACAGTTTGAAAACAGATTCTCAGCACCACTGTGGAGAGAAATTCCAGCATGCCATCAGACTTGACATAATTACATGTCTTAATCCAGCTGGGCAACAGTGAGCTGATCTTGAATTGGCATTTATGGCCAAACTGGTGAAAAGAAATCCTTTGTAGGTGTCCCATGTCATGCAGACCTTCCTCATACCTCTTTGAACAGACTAAACAGGTTCAGTGAGGTTTGCTTCCTCAATGCCTCTGTGTACATCTGATCCTTTCCTACCTGATAAACCTACATCCTTCTCAATCATGGGTGGGCTGCACTCTTGGTAACCACTTGGCTTTGATACCATGCTAATGACATGTACGTTGCTGGTGCAGTGAAGAACAGTGCCTACAACCAAGAATGTCAGAGGCAGCAGAAGTGGCCTTTTGTTTTTTTTGTTTTTTTTTTTTAAATCAAGTCTCTTATTTCATTGTTTCCTTCAAATCCCTATATACCTGTGGATGGACATGGTGAACTTCAACCAACTAAGTAAATAAGTACATATTTTTGTTTGGAATTACACTTTTTTCACTGGTAATTTTTAGTTTCCCATGCTGTCAAGTTCTCCAAAGTAAGTTAAACAGTTTCTTTCAGGAATAGAGTTAATTCTCATTATTGTCTTAGCTGTTTATTGCATGTACTGGCAAGTAGAAGTCATCCCCAACTGTTCTGCTTTTTTTTTTTTTTTTTTTTTTAAATGAGAATCCCTTTTTGTCTTGTCATCTATGATCAAAAGGTGTACATTAGACAAAAGTGCCCTAATACACTAAATTTACATATAGTAGCCCATTAAATACAGTAGAAAAAGAGAGTGATTAATACTTTATTTCTTGCATATGTAGTACTGCAGGTTTGGAAGTATCTTTATGAAGTATTTCACACATGCATAATATGCTGTAATTCTGGTGTATCTTGGAAAAAAGATGAAACAATTTAAAATGTCTCCTCAGAAAGACATGTACACTACTCTGAGGCAATCTCATTTACTTAAAATTTCATTTTACCGTTCCCACAGAGAGAGAATGAATGCACTCTATAGCTAATGCTGTTTCTCATAAGCTGACAGTTGTAGAACCAAATCTGCCCTAAATTATAAACTGCATTTTATGTTGCTTGATACACCTAAAACTGAGAGGCATGTGGCTAAACTACTCTCCCATGATTAATCCAGTACTTAAACACATAAAGAAAATAGCAGAATAGCTCCTAACAAATGTATAATAACAAATTATTTATGAATTTTCTTCCAAACAGATGAATATCTGCTGTTCTTCTCAGCAGAAAATCCTGGGCTCCAAGTTTTGACAAAGCTGATAAAAAATAATTGTTTGAGACAATAAATCCTCCTACAGAGGACATTGCGTTTCCCACATCTTCACTTTTTATCAGGAGAACACTAAAGCTGCCTGGAGGCTCTTCAAACAGATGAAGTATAGACCTAAATAGATGTGCTTAATGTTGTCTAAATCATAGCAAAGTACTGAGAGGGCTGGAAATCTCACCACCTCCAGCTGCTCCCATAAACACGTAAGACCCAGCTATGACTTGAGTAATTTCCTCAGTCTTTTCAGGGCTCTTGTACTGTTCTGAGGTGTGTAGGTATTAAGCTTTAATCCAGCCTAGTCAACTGCAAGGAGAATGAAAATATTTCATAAAACACCTGAAGGTGAGCAAGGGTGAGGAGAGACAGACCTGTCTACAGTGCAAGGGGCACTGGATTTATTCCAGTTGGCCCAGGAGATGTCCTGACACCTTGAAAGACATGTTTTCAGATCCACTGCCCATGGAAAAGCAGCTCATGGACTCCTGCTGAGTCCTTCCCTCACTGTGAAGCTATTCTTCTGAGCATCTTTTATCTGCCATTTAGAGACATTAACAAATAGCTCAGACTCACAGAGAAATAACACTAGAAATAATGAAGCCTGGCTTCCTAGGGGTTTGTGTTTCTTGGCTGATTACAAGCACTGATTGAAGCTGATTCCAATCACGGGAGATTACTCCTATAACATTTATTCTCACAGATTTTTAGGTTTTTTAAATGTATATAGTCACAGTATAGTCCTTCATTTTTTCAGGACTCTTCTGTGGGGTCTTCAGCTGCCTTTTTTCATGCAACATAAGAAAAACAGAGCACTCTCTCCTCCTGCTATATTTGTTTGAAATCATCACTAAAAAAGTGATTGAAGAACACACATATACATACACTCACATGCTTGATTAGAGAAATCTCACTTGCTACAGAAATCAGGCTAAAATAATGAACACACTAAAATATTCATGATGTACACACACCCACATGCATGTCTGTACAACTAAAAGAGAAGGAAACAAGCGAGAAATTGCTTTCCAGTTGTGACCCTATGTTGTTGTGGTCTGCCAAAAGTCACAGAGGATGAGGCAGGGAATGTTATCTGAGATTCTTTTGCTGACAGCCCATCAGTAGGATTCTCTGAGACTGGAATTATCTGGCATTACACTAGTAACCAACCAAAATCAGGCCTCCAGACTGTTAAAAATCTAAGAGTTCAAACCACATGTTTATTATGAGCTCTAGGAGTGCGTGACAATCCTGATTCTCTTCCCATTGATGCTAATGGAATTGTTGATTTTCTGTTAGCTTGCTTTTGCACCAGGTTGGCACAAATGGGAAGAAAATGAAGTTGAGTTGCTTCATAACACCTGTGATAAAATCAAAGGTGAGGTGGTTGCTGCAACCCAGTGGCTATGCTCTTGGTTGTTTTATGCTCCTAGAAATCTAAAGATCAAGAAGGAGGGTATGATGAAAGAGTTAAGAAAAAGGAGCATGAATATGAAGTTTTCTTGTGAAAACAAATATATGTGGATTTTCAACATGTCTGGAATGGGGCCAAGCACATTTTACAGAAAGGTAATGAATCTGTGTTCTTGCTTATACAAGCCTTAAAACGGTAAAATGTGTTTAAAGACACATGATTTAACAGTGGATAACTTTATCAGCTCACTTATTTACTTAATATAAAGTACATTAAATGTATTTACTTGATCCCCTTTTTTCCCCCTTCTTTCTTTTACATGGATTTGAACATTTTCCTCTCCTATCTGATTGCAGTCAAGTGGCATCTGCAGAGACATGCCTACCTTCAGGACAAAATGAACATCGATATTTTCAGAAATAAAGAAATTATGTTCCTCAAAAAAAAAAAAAAAAAAAAAAAAAAAAAAACTAGTTCTTGAGATGGAAGAAATTCCCCTTCTTACTGAGCCAATGATTTCGGGACTCTTTAAGCAACAACCTTAAGCCACAGGTTTCGAAAATTAACTGCTAAGAAGGCTGAATTTAAAAATGTGCTTTTTTTAAAAAAAGAAAAAACAAACCAGAGATGAGATTAGTAAAAAAATTTGCAGAACTGTTTAGGTGGTATCCTATACTGAGAAATGGAAAGATCTGGGTTTTTGGTTATTTTTTTTGACCAAAGCTCCCTTCTTTGAGTTCTGCTCAGGTTTTGCAGATGCCTGAGCTGCTGCTGGCAATTCCCCAGCCTGGCAAGTGGGGACGGGTGCGCGCAGCAGCGGGTCATTACCTTGGCTCCTAGCCCAGGCATTGGTACAAATGAAACTCCTCTGGTTG
Organism: Athene cunicularia; assembly: GCF_003259725.1. Classification (NCBI taxonomy): domain Eukaryota; kingdom Metazoa; phylum Chordata; class Aves; order Strigiformes; family Strigidae; genus Athene; species Athene cunicularia. The sequence goes on along the minus strand of NW_020799095.1, from coordinate 29,598,095 downwards.
TGAGCTATTGCTCTTGGACCACAGCATTGCCGCTGAATTGCTTGCAGTGGAGCACAGGGCAGCCAGAGCTATCCTGTGCCACAGTTCACTACACAGGGACATGGGAAACTGTACACAAGGTCTCACAAATCCCTGCTGCCTGAACCTTCTTACGCAGAGGCTACCACCTTCAGAGAGAAGTCTGGTTTCTGTCTTCTACTTGCTCCTGGGTTTCAGTCAAGGCCACTGAGTATCTCTTGTTCCTATTGCTGTGAAATATGTGGGGTCAAGGCAGAAGTTACACTCTTGGTTCTGCATGTCAAGACCATACAAAAAGCAAGAAGGGGGTGCCAGGCCTTATCTATGCAATTGAAGTGAAAGAAAAAGTGGGTATTTGGGACATGATACGGAGCAGAGACAAATGAAAAGCCTACGTGTTCTTACTGAGCTGAAGAGCAAAGGAGAGGGTGCCAGGAGGTCTGAAACAAAGTGTCATGCTGCTTTTGTAATTGCCTAATTGGACAAAATAATTCCCTCCTGCAGGGTGACCCTCTCTTGCGGCTCCAGCAAGGAAATGCAATACAAAATGAGGAACTGGGTTTTCTGAATAAACCCATTGTCTTTATTGCATTACCATTTTATGCTATTACAGTTATTGCGTAATTGCCCACTTGTGAGTGCTCATGTCTTTTTACATGTTTCCTGCTCTCACAGTCCTTGTAAGCATGGGACCACCCCAGAGAAATTCTTTGTCAAACACTCCTGTGCTCTAATGATGCCAGAAAGTGTTTTGCTCTTTGGCAATCAACGTCTCCACTAAATTTCTTAGCACTTAATGCTTGTTTATCTAGAGGCCTACAGAAACTTGCTCACATAGTTGGTATCACTAATGGATTGGTGACAGGCAGCAGTAAAACACTTTGATCCCAGTCCTCAGATGCTGTAACTTGTCTGAGGTGGATGGCTGATCTGCTTCCACCATTGATCAGTGGTGCTACAGTTTGTAGCAGATTATTATAATTAATCACCTTTGAAGTGCCAAGTTATATGAAGCTCTGGTGCAGTTCAGGTTGTAGAATTCAAATGAAATTTATTAATATTCTCATTTTATGGAATATCATGCTATTTCTGGAAATGGTTTTTCTGCACATTCAGATTTGTCCTGGTGAGGCTGCTCCACTTGGGAAAAGCACATAGAGAGAAATCATCCAGAGCTGAGAACCTGTCCTCACTCCTGATTTAATCGTAACCTCGTGTTTTCCTAAGCAAGTCATGGGATCTGCATCTCCCAGTGGAGGTTTAGACCTAGCCCTGTTGCTGAACCAGGGTGATCTGCAGCACTTTGCCAGGGTGACACACGAAGCAGCTCAGCTGAGCATGGGAAGCGCTGTCTCGAGCTGGGTATCCTGAACCTGTCTCCAGCACACTGCCACCACCAAAGTTACAGCATTCCTCCAGTAATCCCACCAGGAGAGGGTTACCTCAGCAGTTTAATTAAGTAAAAAAATGCTTGAATCCACCTTTGCAATTGTGTCTCCAGGGCAGTACTCAGTAGTCACTATGAGGCTGGGAAGCAGCTTGGTCTGTCCTCTAATTAATGCTTTTGCTGGCAGCTATTCCTGCTCCTCCTCCATTTCGAAGAAGCACCGATATAACCAGTCCTTACGAGCTGCCACCCACTGCCTGCCACAGCCCTGCTGGAGCACTCTGGCCAAACCATAGCAGCAGAGAGGAGAGAGCTGTTGTCAGCAGCCCAGAAAATGATCCGTGAGAGGACACTTGAGAGTGCACCCATTTCTCACAGCCCTGTCTACAACATCAAGTAAGTGAATTTACTGACTACTTCATTGGCCATGCTCTTGCTAAGGGGAATACATGTTGGAGGAACTTTGAAAAAAGTATGTCGGTCTGAACAGTGATGTCAAAAGAGGAAAAAACATCCCAAGTTTTTGTTTTAGAGCATTCAGGGACAAAAATCCCCCACATTTAAAGTACAAAGTACAATAAGTGTCTGTAAAGGTGACATTCAAATACCTGCCCCTACCTTTTTCCCCCCCAAAACAGCTTTCAAAAAACCAAAGTCAATATACATGAAAATCTAAATAGAATAGAAATTAAGTCAAAATGCCAACATCTAAAATGTCCCTAAGAAAATATAATGTTTAAAATCTTGCAGTTCCACTCTGCTAACACTATAACTGAGAGCAGAACGGGATAAATGGTTGGCTCAAATCTTGAAGTTACCAAATAAACAGGTTTTAATAAAAATAGACCGGAAAGCAGTCAGGGAGGCCATAAAATACGTAGATTTTAACTGCTCTTCCCAAAAGCCTCAGCTGCAGTCTGTGTTTATGAGAGACTGGGTTTGTAGGGAGGAGAAGGTGATTCTGAGCATCTCAATGCCCATGCTAGGCACATTGCTGGGGTTTTTACTTTGGACTAGCTCTGGTCTAGTTCTGTGAGCTTAGCTGTGGGAGTGTTTTGCTTCACCCAAGAGCAGCCAAGACTGCATGCCCCCGGTCTGCATCATGAAACGTGGTGAAACACATCATGATACACATCATGTGAAACACATCATGATATGTGGTGAAGGGCAGCAGAATCAGTTCCCAAGCGAGCTCCTGCTCTGAAATAAAACACTAATGTAGGCAACATGCTTTGTTAACAATTTCTCAACATGAAGTAGACCCCTTATCCAGTTATGGTTTCTGCCTGTAACTAAATGAAGTAATTTAAAAACAAAATTGTACAAATATGAAAAGTGCTTAATATGTTTGTATAAGAAAATTCCAGTATGGAGGAAGATAGTACAGGGGTGCTTGATTTCTCCGTGTCTATTGGAATTTTTTGGTATGTAGTTACAGTACTACTTCATGCTAGTCTAAATCATTGCTATTAACAGTATAGGAGCTTCGGGAAGGCCACATCTAAAAAAAGAATTTACATCTTCTACTACTTGCATCATTTTATGAAGTCTCAACAGTCTTGAAAAAATTGGTCTATAGTCTGAGTGACAGTTTGTGTTGCAGATTTAGAGGGGATATGAATTTTTCCCATATCAAAGCTGAAGAACAGTTCTGACAGCTGCAAATGTCTCTGAATTAATAATGTGGAGCTGGTGTAAGACAATATTTAAGAAAACCCAATTTCTTTCTGCAGCATTGAAGCCCCTTGCTTATAAAATATTAAACAGGATTAAAATTGGTATGCTGCTTGAAAACATGAAATCCACACATGAAACCAGAAGTGAAAAGAATCATTAGTTCCAACTGTTATTAGTGACAACTTATGATTTGGGGTAAATGAAATACCCTCGGAGTACCTGCCCTTGCTACTAAAATTCAAACCAGAATTTTGGCTCTGGCTTAGGAAGAAAATCGGCTTTCTAGCTTCATCATTTAAAATCCACTGACCAATCCTTATTTGCAGAAGCTTTCTTCACTTCTTTAACTATAGCAAACACCTCTGAAAGATTAAATAAACTTGTTATCTGCTATGTAAGCTCTCTGAATACCAATGAACTAATCCAAAGTTCTGGTTTGTCCTAACTTTACAGATACAAATCCCTCCCTGTGTCTCAGGGTTTCCTTACATCACTGGTGACTAGTGGGTTGTATGTCAATACAGAACCAGGAGATGTGCTCTGGCTATTTTTTGTCTAGCAGGGAGAAAATCTGGGGTAAAATTTTATCAGGAGACTTAAAAATTTAAGTTCAAGCCCACCTAAACTTCTCAGGTTGATAGTTTAGCCATTCTGTTCCCCGTTCCCACCTGCAGAAGTGAGGGAAACCTGTGGCTTGTCTGTGTAAAACTCACCTGTGCACTCAACCTTCTGTGGTCCCTCTAGGCAAGCCAGTACTTTCCCAGCCGGTGAGACGCTGTTTGTGGTGGAGCAAGAGGGGCCTCAGGAGCTGCAGAGAGATCCTGTTGCACAGACCAGAGTGCAGAAACCCTGACAGCCTCATTGGCATTTATCTAGTGGAAGCCAGGGTGAGGCGAGGGGATGTTGCAAGCCTTGTATGTCAGTGCGGGGTGAAAGAACTTCTCGTCAAAGTCTCAGGGAAAGTCCCAGCCCTTGTATTTACAGCTGAGATGAAGCTGTGGTTGCTTTTGTCATGCTGGCACTGACTTGCCCCTTGGCTATTGGCCAGAGCTAAGGTTTGGCTGCATTCCCCGACTCTTGGAAGACTAACCTGAGAATTGCAGAAGGCAAGAAATGTTGTAGAAGCACAAAAGCAACTATTTGCCTGGAAGGTGAGCTGATTTTTTGTGTGTCACATCTCTCCTGTCCATTCCAGCTGTGGGTAGGAACAGTAAGAATGTCACATCGGGATGAAAGGAATTTGACATGGGGATGGTTGAAAGTACCTGATCTCTGAGATTCTCTAGATATTCTTGGCAGCTACAGCGACCCTGTGAAGCCAAAGGCTGGGATGGATATGTGCTGAGACATGGGTCTTTAAGGGGTAAGCCTTTGGGAGGATGTAAAGCTCTTGATGTTACACATGTTTGGAATGTGGCATAATTCAAAAAAGAGATGCCTTAAACATCAAGAAATCACTGGACTGGATCATAGTCCAGATAGGAGAGACTGGGTAAAGAGAGTCCCACTAGCACTGAGATTTCATAAGTAGTTTGAAAAAAGAATTGAAGGGGATTTAAATAATATTGCACTTTAGATTTGTAAGCAATGTCTGCCAGTAAAGAGGAAAAAAGGAAAAAAATAATTTTACAACAGCTTGCTTTTGGAACTTACTGAAAACTAACTAGGAAAATATGCTCAAGAGGAAAATAGAGAACACAAAACATAGAGGTAATCTTGGAATTTCTTCCAGGAGTAAAGGGCACCAAGGTGGTGGACATATCTGGGATTAAGCAGTGTACTACTATTTTTTCAGATGACCCATCAACTAACATGCTGCCAAAACCAGTGTTATTACATTTAAAATAAAACCTACAGGGAGTGGAAAGGAAGACAGTTGACTCACGGAGCTTAAAATCACAAGGCTAACCCCACAGAAGATGCATGAGAAATAAATGCACAAATTCATAATAGATGTAAAAAAGGGACAGGGGTTACGCCCTTCAGAGCATCAAGGTGATCTAAACATTTAGATCCTATGTAAGAATATGAGCAAAAAAGCTGAGAAAGAATTTGAAGCCATTTTCCAGTGGATCAATACCTCATAAATATTAAATAATGTAGGAGAGGGTTGAATTGTCACATTCTCACATCTATGCAAGACCTTCATATTGTAAGGCCATGCTTAAAGAAGGAGCTGGATACCCTCATTGCTCTGAGACGACCGGATGAACTAACAGAATAGATCTTGTAGTTACAGAAAAGATGGATGAAACCCTAGACTGTCCATAGATAGAGCTGAAGAAACAAAACAGGTCTGTTAGACTACCAAGGGGAGATATGGTCAGTGACAAATACCCTTCTGTCCTTAGTACATCACAAGGCTCCTGGCAGGTGCTTATATTAAGAAAAAGAAAAGAATGGGGTTTTTGAACTTCCGTGAAACCTTTGTGAGCTGCACTGTTTTTTCAGATGTCTATTTAGGCTACGTTTGGCACCTAAGGAAAAATGTGATAGATTTTTCATGCCTTTCAGGTTAGTAAGATTTATACAGATGACATTTAGATCTGATGAAAAACACTGGCTCAGAGCAGCCAGGAAAGAAACTCTGCTTCTGGGCTGAAGCTGGACAAACAACACTGTAAATGCCATGTAACACAAATAATAACATACTTGAAGAAAATTCAGCACAAACCCCAAATAAATCACCAGAAAATATTCAACAATTTGTGTTCAACAATATTTGGGTGCTAAATTGTAAAGAGAAATAGGTACCTAATGTAGCTTCTAGAGAGTGTTGTCACAATGATCTTGCATGTAATTATTGAAAAAATTGAGAAATGGAAGGAATTAATTAGACATTTCAGACCTGAAAGTAAATCATCTGTGCTTGATTTCAGGGCATATGTTGGTGTAGTCTTTTTAAAGAGTGTGGAAAGAACACAGTAGTGTTCTTTCATAGTATTTTATGAGTTAACAAAACTTAGGTATACTCAAAGGAAAAAAAAAAAGATTTAAGTCATGGAAATAACCCCATACTTTTTTATTTACTGAAGGCCAGTGCTATTTGAAACTGATTATAAATCATAAGGAATTACCAAACAGAGCCTGTCCAATGGTTATTTTTCATTATTTTTCAGTTATGGAGTGTGACTTGCAGCTTCAATATAACCTTGAAATTGCAAGCAGGTTTTCCAGAGCGTTTGACAATAGAACCAAATCCAGAGAGATATCTGTGCATCACTCTTATTGCAACAACAGTTACTGAGGCTGAGATGCTTCAGAAAACAATTTGTATCATGAATGCAAGATTAAATTTAGCCTGAAAACATGAGAGTGGTGAACCTGACAGTACTACTGGGAAAGATCTTCCAAAGCATATGTGTGGGTAATTTCAGTACTCAAATGTATAATGAAAAGGCCGGGGATATATTGTACATGAGTCTCAGGTGAGGAATTGTGTTTACAAAGAGAATAAGGTGTATCCTATGTAGTGTGGCCACGGTGAAGGCCATATCTAGGGAAAAAGTTTACAGAAAACCGGGAAAAA
>NW_020799095.1:29486653-29591434 GCF_003259725.1 Athene cunicularia | reverse complement strand
GGGAAGGAGCACAGGGCTGCTTCTGGCTGGGTTGCACAGGTCCGGGGTTGGTGGCTGGGTGCTCCTGGCCCTGGAGGAGGAAGGGCAGGACCACCGGTCTGCACACACACCTGGGTCCAAACCTGCCTCCTCCAGGCCCTGCAGGCACTCCCTGGAGCAGACAGTCTGACCTGGGGAGTGCTGACATGCTCTTTCCTTCTTTCCTTCATCGCTACCAAGGGCTGTGCTGCTACTGCAACCTTCTACTGTCTCCTGAAGTAATCTGCCTTCAGGAGACTTCTCTGGGCTGCTGGTCTTCTCCCAGGACCTCCTCCAGGCCTGGCATGGAAAGCAACCAGGACCCATGCAGCCACCAAGAGGCAGGAGCTCCTTACCACCCCTCCTGCACAGCTTCCACCTCTGTGTGCGGGTGGCAACTCCCCGTAGTCCTTTCTCTGGCTACCCCAGTACTTCTCACAGCTTCTGGCTCTGTTCCGCCTCTCATGTCTACATTTTTGCTTCACCCATCCAAAGGTCTAGTAAATCACAGGACCTGCTTGCTGACATATTCTTGGCTCTGTCCACTCTGTCCATCTCTGCCACCAGAAAGGTGGTGTGAAAAGAGGGGGATGCTGTGATCGTGGCCATCAAACCCAACAACCCCCAGCATCCTACTGGGAGTGGTGTGCTCTGCTCTGTGTCCCACTCTGGGGTCCTCATGATACATTTTTGAGCTCTCAACTCTTGCACTTCACCCTTCCTTTTTTGTTTTTCCATTTTTTGGTCTCCTATCATTTTCTGTGTTCCTTTTTATTTAGGAAAAAAAAAAAAAAGAGCAATGGCATTACAAAGCTGCATGCTGTTTGTAGGAGGTTGTTTCCCCAGGCTCAGAGATATTGTGGAAGAAGAGATGACAACCTTCTAAAAAAAACCCAGAAGAGAAAGAGAAGAAAAGAGGCACAGAGCCTGTCACTTTGTGCTGCAAAATCTCAACCAGACAGCAAACACACATTGAGACCAGGGAGTCCCAGGACACACAGCTAGGATCTCTGCCCCTGGGAGAAGAAGTCCTGGTATCCTAGGGAAACCAATATGCCCACAGGGACACCACGGGGTACCTCAAAGGCTGATGGAAATTTACTGATAAATGCAATCTCAAGGTTGGTGATAAACATTTGTAACTCTCTGTTATATCACTGTTTGAAATATACTTGGTTTTATGTTTTCCTTGGCAGGGAAGGTGTAGTCTTGGGATTGTGCCTTAAAGTTTTAACATCTGAAACAAAAGTTCTGGCTATAGCATTGTAAAGCCTTTCTTTGTTATGTGCAGCCTTCACAGACTGGAGGACATAATAAACCAGATCTTGTGCTAGATGTTTATTCTGAGGTCCAAATTTGCAGAGGTATTCTGAATGGAAGTCAACACATCTTTCAGGATTTATACCTTAGAGATCACAAAACACCATTAAGCACACTAGTTAACCCAAATCTCAGTGATGCTAGAATAGGATGGATTTCAACCTGAAAACAGGGCATGCAGTAGCATGACTTAAAAATAAGTTTTGTCCTGTATTCTTTGCCCCCTATTATGGCATTTCCACACAAACCGTAGTTTGTTGGGAGTGAAGAACTGGGTCCTTAATGTTTAGGGGTAGCTGGCTTGACATCAGGTTTCCCAGAACAGTAAACATACTTGTACCCTCCACAAAATCACAGATGCAGGTCTCTTTTTCAAATCCATAGTGTTTCCGTACAATGGCATCATGACTGACTGGAAACAATTCAGAGTAACTTCATGTTCCTTTGCCCTGAAGCTATTCTATGAATTTGATTAAAAAAAAAAAAAAGTAGATCATATTTCCCTTTCAAATAAAATCACTAAACTTTCTTGAACTTTGCTTGACACTATTTTATGTGCTGGTTTGCTTTCTTCATGTGCTCAGGCTGAAGCTGTTGACTGTAAATGTTTGCTATCAATTCCTACAGAGTGGGAATATTCAGACTGCTGCTGTGCATGAGCTCTAAAACTTTTGACAGCTTTAGTTTTCTTTACTGCACAGTGATTTATCTGTAAGACTGAGGGAAGCACTGGGCATACAAGCAGGTGAGCAGCACATGTTGCTTGAAGTTGCAGACCAAGATAAACAGCATTTCATAAGGTGCTCAGCGAGTGAAAGCACAAGCCAAAATATACATAAAAAGATGAGCTGTGGTGTGGTCAGGTGTTCAAAGGTAGGGAACAGGTGAGTTTTTGGAGGAGACAGACATTTCTAGCTTCTCTCTTTCTATTTAAATCACTAATCTCATCCAGCCTGACCATGCTTCATTTTGACCATCTTCTGAGAAAGTCTTTCTGTTTGGAAAGTGAGGAGCATGAGAAGGGGAATGATTTTTCTTATCAGAAATGACACATGGGAGGCTGAAAGTCAGTAGTGACTGAAGCATTTTTCTATTTGCTGTTCCTGGCTTGGCCAAAGGTCTCTTGGATTCCTGTTCATAAAGTTAATATCTGCAAAGGAACTACATTCACAAACATATGTGTGAGATGTCTCAGGTTGATGATCCTATATGGACCTTATAATAGTGTCAGTAGGAGATGGGAAAATGCAATTGTATGAGCTGTTCAATTTTTAGTATTATTTTCTATTTTTTGACTACCTGCCATTTTGGCTTTTAAGTGGGCATTAAAAGCATTGAAGATACGTGCAGCTAAAATACCATGTTTTGTATGCTAAATACAAATATTGCTTTGTTTCTAATTAGTTTTCCCTTAAATTACAATAAACATGACACTATTGCTCACTTAATTTCTGGGAACATTATCTGCTGACACCAGTGCCTACCAGGAGGCCAGAACACCCTCTGACATCTTAAATACTGTTGTTGTCTGATGTGAAGCAAGATGCAGGATTTTAACTTCCTAGCATTTTTCAGAGATAAACTATTTTGTGATTTTGTGTGAGATGGAAAGCGAAGTATTTGCAACTGAAGTATTCTGGGAGGAACATCCTGGTACAGTCAAAAAAAAAAAAAGAGACTTCAAACCACACTGAAATGTTTCAGTCCATGGCCCAAAGCAAAGCCTAGATTCTGAGCTTCTGACTGATCCTTTTTGGAGATGGAAGGGTGTATTTTAGCATGGGATGTGGGGAGGTACAAACATTGCACAAATGTGATGGTGCCATACTGGGAATGCTTTATTTCTGTAAAGCGTCCTCAACAACTGGAGACACCATACTTAGAACTTCACAGGAGTGGGTACCATATTTTAGGTTGTGTATTCATGCCCAGTACAATTTCAAAATGGGGCTAGGAGAAGAAATGCTAATTTAAGAAATACTTGTTTATAGACCATGTCCTGGTTTTGGCTGGGATAGAGATAATTTTTAGTGCTGTGTTTTGGATTCAGCATGGGATTTGGTAGAGAAGAATGTTGATAATATACTGATATTTTTAGTTGTTGCTAAGAAATCAAGGACTTTTTGACTTCCCATGTCTTGTTAGCATGCAGATACACAAGAAGCTGGGAGGGAGCATAGCCAGAGCAACAGACTGAAATTGGCCAGTGGAATATTCCATATCATACAACATTATGCTCAGTGTATAGATGAGGGGTGGGCCAGGAATCTTACTCTCTCTGGGATTGCGGTTTCGGGATTTTCTCTTCTGTGTGATCCCTAGCCAGGAACAGTCTGGGCATCAGTCAGCAGGTAGTGAGCAATTGCATTGTGCATTACTTGTTTCTATTTTCTATAATTATAATTATTTTATTTTATTTTATTTTATTTTATTTTATTTTATTTTATTTTATTTTATTTTATTTTATTTTATTTTATTTTATTTTATTTTATTTTATTTTATTTTATTTTATTTCAATTATTAAATAGCTTTTATCTTAACCTACAAATCTCCTTATCTTTACGCCTCCAATTCTCTCCTCCATCCCCAGAGTGGGGGGAGGGTAAGCAAGCAGCTGTGTGGTGTTTGGCTGCCAGCTGGGCTCAAACAATGACAGCCTGTAATGCATTTGAGCTGAAATCTGCCTAGGCTATTTTGAATAGATCCTCATGGCCTCCAAGCCTTGTGTGTCCAATAAGTCATTCCAGTACATCTAGCAGTTTCTCTTAAAAGTTTATTAACAAACATTCATAAATCAGGGATGGTGATTTTTCCCCTGGTTAGTACTTCTAACTGGACTTGCTCCATTCCATGAAGCTGTACTGTCATATTTAGGGGAAGTTAACTAGAGGTGTTTAATGTATTCTGGAAAGCTGAGTATCTCTTCTGGATGTTTATATAGCTGCAAAATATTATAGATCTTTCAGCTGAAACTATTTTTTAAATTTCACTTTTGAATTATCTTTTCCCACATTTGAGATGCAATCATATTCTGAAATTTAGAATTGCTCATGTGAGAAAATAAGCTTTTGAATGTCTTCTGCCAATAATCATACCAAACTATTGTATCCTATTTGTGTAGTGTCTTTGCAGCTATCATCTAGCTAGCCACAAGGGAAAATATTAACCCTATTAATAACAGCAGAAAAAATGCCGAGAGATCAACCAGTCAATTTGCTTGACTCAGAAAAAATACAAAAGGCTCAAATACATTTTGAGAATCTCGCTCCAGCATCTAGGTAATCACACTACTGGCATAGCCAGACTTTCTTCTGAGTTCAGTTGCTGACAAAATCACCCCTACTGCCAAAATACTCAAACATATGACCAAGTCACAGCAGCTGAAGGAATTACTGCGTATCAGTTGAGCTGTACTATGTCTTCATGTCCATGCTCTTCACCAATTCCAGTGAACATTACATTAGTTTAAACCTCTTCCTCTGAGCTCTGCAGGGCCTATGTCCCCCATCAAGCTAGCTCTGACTGCATGTGCATGGTATTTGTGTCCTGCTTGAATCCTTCCTGCCAACTTGTAAAAAGACATTTTCCAGCCACAAACTTAATAGATATTTCTCAGTATCATCCAGCACAGGAGGGGCTTGAGAAGCGTTATTTTTCTTCTAGGCTAGTTAGACATAAAGAATATGTTTTTGTTTCCCTCCTTTTTAGATTTACTTTGGAAAATAGGAACTTCATTATCATGTGAGCAATAACCAGCAGACACAGACAGAAATAAAGGTTAACATTTAGCCTAGGAGAAATTATTTTGATATCTTTGTAGCTATGCTGCCTTAAGAAGGGTAGAACTTTTTGTCCAGTGATACATTTATGATATTATAATTAATCAGGGAAAAAAGATTTGTACTGCATTATGACAGAGAGCAATAAGAAGGGGACATGAAGATGAATAGGCTATTTAGTGAGTGACTTTTGGTGCCAGCCTGGCAATGACAGAGAGGACTGTAATGTTATGAGGTCTCTCAGACTCTTCAGTCATTTTATTCGTGGCTTTTGAGTGCTTATGATACCACTGGCCATCATTGCTATTCTTGGCCACAAAGCAGAAGACAGAAGAGGAAGTAATTTGAACAATGCAAAGTGCTGGTTTCACTGGGTAAGAGAGTTGTCTGGATGACTACTCTCATTTACTTAGCAGAACTTGAGCTGTGTGGCTCAGATAAATGAAAAGAAGGTCATAAATCAGTTCTTAAAGGAAACCAGATTGCACTTGCCATGTTATATGGAGACTGGGTTGTGTGCACAGCAGCTTTAACCAGTGCTGGTGCTGTCACCTGGAAAGCAAGTGCAAATCTGGGATTGATCCAAGGGTAGCAAGTGCAAAGCTGGGATTGATCCAAGGGTGAGCAGACTCAGCTAAGTATCCCATCATCTCTCTTCTTTCAAAGCCCAGAGCTAGGACCTTGGCTGGATGAAAGACTCAGCTGTCTTCATTTGCATTGGGAACATGAAGCCTTTTGACCTGTCCTCAGTTTTTTGAAGACAGACTAATAACACCTAACCCACTGGAAAGGATGAGTTTGAGTTCTTCAAAAATTATTGTGAGCTGTTATTAAAAGGTCTTGTGTTTGATCTTGGTAGAACAACAAATGTTCTATGCTCAAAGTCTCTTCCCTTCACACTTTCCTCTTACTGACCTCACAGCACTGACCATGCTCTCTCTGCTCCTTTTCTCTTTCTTCTATCTTCTCTTTGTTCTTTCAACTCCTTTTAAAAGTATGCTTATTACTTGCAGTGAGCTTTTCTCTGGTTTCTTTCTCGGACAGTAACCCAGCCACATTAAGATTTTTTTTTTTTTTTTTTTTTTTTTTTTTTTTTTTTTTTTTTTTTTTTTTTTTATGAAGGTAGTGTTTACAGCTAACTCAATGAAGAGGGAATAAGAGGTTTCCCAGAAAAAATAAAGATGCAGAATTTCAGGTTTCACAAGTAATACTTCACAGGCAGGTGTGCTCTGAAAATATGCTGACAGCAGGCCTAAGAGACTGCATATGAAAAAGAAGACAATTTCTACCCAGTTCTATTGGTCCTTCTGTCCTCCAGCTCCCCAGTCCATTTTGTTATTTAGAAAAATCATAAAACAAAAAGGCAGAAGGTTCAAGTAGACTGTATGAGATGCTAGAAATGGAACTGGAAGCACTGGCATGTGTTACAGTAAGTTATTGTTGTCTTGACCATTCTCATCTGCATCCTGTTATTTTTGTGAGAATTTATTTAAATGTGTGCATATATCTCAGGAGTACTCTGTGTTTTGCATTTTTTTAAGCATGTCAGGAAGTTACAATAAATATCTCCATGAAATTTGCTTAATAAGAATTTTCAGAAGCATTTGTCTTATTTCTGTTAGCAAAGTCAACTGAAAGACTAATTTTAGCAATGTGAAAAGCTGCTTCGATTGTGACAAAAATTATGGCCTAAGGGACAGAGCCACCCCCTCTAGAAATTAATACTTACAAACCCACTTTTCTGTCAACAATCTGATGGCAATGCCATGGGAAGCTACTAATGGGAAAACAGAGCTGTCAAAATAAAAAGTGTTCATCTTCTGTAAACCAAGGAGGCTTTATTTATTCTTCCAAGCAATAGGCACAACTGAACTGTCTCTCTGAAATCTCTGTCTCCTGTAGATAATATGCTTGATTTAGTACTAACTCACACTTCAACTTCTGTCTCATGCACTTGGTATTTTTTTGTCATTGTGTAGATCATATGCTCTTGGGAATAACAACTTTCTTAATGTGTTTTTGTGTTGCATCCACAATTACAACTAAGCTTCATGGGTACAAAATACACAAAACAAAAGACTCCATGCAATTTATGTGGACTAAACCCACAAACCTTACATAACAATCCAATCATTAAGATATTAGCAGTTAGCAATCTAATAAAAGAGTTATTATTAGACCTATTTTGATAAAACCAACACTCCAAGTTTTCCAATTATTACAGCTCACTCCCAGTCATGATGCAATTGAAACTTGTACATGCCAATTTGCTTGTCTCTACCCCTTTCTCTGGTGTAATGCTCACCCTTCTGTTGGTCCTCAAGAAGCAGGGGAGAGGATTAGGGTGAGTTTGTGTCCCAAGTTCTTCACTGGAAGAAGTACGGTGTTGCTGAGGATTTCTTCCACCTTACTCCAGGATCTGCTTGGGGCTCTTTTTATATGTTTCTTAGCACGTACTGCACGTTCCTCTTTCTTCATTGGTCCATGATTCCACCTTATATCTAAATATACTATATATAGTATGTTTTAATTACGTATGTTGAATATTTGTTCTTTGTTCCCTTTGTTATCTCTAAAGCCAGTTTTACTGGCCTCCCAAGGGTTTAATGACCAGTAATTGATCATTAGTGATTTGTTTATAGCCCAGGAGCCTCCAGTTTCATCCTGTCTCCCTACTTACAAAATCTCTGCTATAATCTGTTGCTTGTATAATCCTCTACACTAATTTTATTCTAGGTCATAGCTGCCTCTACACAAAATAACTACCGCTCCTCTATTACCTATTATATACAGAAATTTCAAAAGTATAGGCATTATAACACACAACCCTAGAGAGCTAAACTAAAACTTAAATGCAGAGGACGGAGGAAGCAAGCAGCTGATTCAATGTGAATGATAGAGCAAGCTTCAATTTTATTGAAAGAAATCACACCTTATTACTCACAAATCTATTGGATACATCTAAAAGGTTACATTATAATATCCCAACCATTGGATACAACTAAAAGGTTATATTATAATATCCCAACCCCTTGTGGTATTTCAGGTATGTCTCAACATCCTCCTTCTGACTTGCTTACTTGCCCAAGGCTGTTCACCATCACACTCAAGGCCATTGTGTACCTCAGTTTCTCTCTTTGTTAACATAACAGTCCGTTGTTAGCATAACTGAGCCCTGAATCTCCTTTCTTGTTAGCATAACTGTACCCTGGGTTTTTCCTTTGTTTACCTCAGGTGGCTGTAATCAGCTCCTGCACAGACCCATGGCCTTGCTCTTCAAGCCATTCTCCAACACTTAAACAAATTAGGTAATATTCACCTGGCTGGTAAATAATTGCTAGTTAAAACTAAGCTTCAGGCAGGCCAAGACAATCCAAACAAAGCCATCCTGACATGTCCTAGATCCAAGGCTTTGCAGACATAATACAGAGATTGTGGTCTCTTACTAGCAAAGGTAATGCCATGCTGGCTAAGCTGTAGGGTTTTGCCCTGTGGAACCAAGCCAAAGAAGTCTTGGCCATGAGTCTCATCAACTTTGAGGTGAGACCCAGAGGAGAGGGCTCCTGGTGTGTCCAGTCAGGTGTGGAGACAGGTTCATGTATTCTGGATTAGTCTGTATTGCCTAAGAATTGATAGCTCTAGTTCCTCATTTGTACAGCACACTGCAGTCAAGCAAGCCACGTTCAATATAAAATCTCCTAGGTCAAAGGAAGTGTTAAAAAGGACCTGCATAAAAATAGCTTCATTTTCATACCTAAGTCCTACTGAGATCTGCAGCTTATGTGAGGAGCCTGATCTTACTGATGCAAAAAAAGAGTGAATACAGATGTGACGGAAATGAAGGAACAAGTAGGATGTATAACTGCCTGCTTTATGGGCAAGCATTCCTGCCAGGCTGGAGCTTTGTGTCCCAGTTTGGCCTTGGGCTGGTTCAGTGTCTGCTCTGGGAGGGAGAAGGTTAAGTTTCAAATAGGGAAGAGGGAACACTCTGTTGGTGGACCACAAAGCATTCTCCTCTGGCAACACTGACTTTCTACTGGTGGCTCCTGTCCAGAAGTGTTGTTTGAATCAAATACAAAAGAAATCAGATTTAAGTATACTGGTGTGTTTTTTTAATTCTTTTCAAAAGTTCATGTTCCTTCCCAGGGTTTTCGCTCTTTTAAGTGCAACTTCCTCTTCAGGGTTTGGATGAGAGCAGGGGCAGGTAAGATGGCAGCAGGAGTGTTGCCTGGACACAGAATACGTTCGTGCATGCCCTGGTTGTCTGGATGTGTTCTGGGTCGGGGAGCAGACTGCCAAACTTCCCTCACAGCAGTGAAAACCCTGCTCTTTGCTACAGTGCTGTGAGCTAAGAGCACCGTCAAGGAATCCTCAGGCAGATTTCTTCCCTCCAGGTACATGTTGTGGCGTTTTCTGCAGTGTGCAATAGCACTACACTTTAAAACTCTGGTATAATAAATGACATGAATCATAAAACATCTGCCAGTAAGGAAAGTAACTGTCCCGGCTAAATGTTGCAGGCATAGTGGAAACTCCTGCTGGTTTATTATAGCCTGTTTATAGGATTTATTTCTGTTTGACACTAGGAAAAATGAAATTCTCAAACCATCTCTAAACCAGAAGAAAATCATTAAATGTTAAATTACTTCTACCGTAATGGTTAATGTAAGCTTCTCATGTCAAGAAGAGAGGTTGGATTTAATCAGTTTCCTAAATTCCATCTCAAATCATCAGAACTGCATATACTGACTGGTTTTTTTTTGTACTAAATAGAAGAATATGCAGTTCCCACAGAGGTTTTTATTTTCTGTTTCTCATATAAAATGAGCTTTGTTTATAAGATCCAGGACTGCAAAATTATCAGGGAAAAAGGAATTAAATGATGAAGAAAATACACATGCTTCTTTAAAAATCAGACAAAGGGCTTGGTACTTCAATCCTTTTCATGCCATGTGGTCACTTAACTCAACTTCCTGATAGCCACAAAAAAATTACTGTTTTGGTCTTGTAGAATGTAATTTCTATCTTGTATTGACAAATCCGTGGTTCTTTGAAATTAAATCTGTAACAGATTTCTTGAAAAATCTGATTTATTATTAGATTTTAGTCCTACACTCAGGTGTACACTTAACTGATCCCCACTTATGTCATGTTATGAAATTGTGTTATGTGGACTTGTTTCACAAATGCCACTAGGAAATAATGTTAAAAGCTCTTTCTCCCTTCCTATTTTAGCAGTAATTGGGAAAACAACTGTGGAAAGTTAAATAACCTACGTAGAAATTATCCATTTACAATAGCAAAAGTTCAATAGCGAGGCGATTGTTAAAAATGTGATCTTCACAGGAAGCTGCTAATATTGATCGTCACAAAAAAACTTCATTTGAAGTGTGCTCAAATATAGGACACAGAAGAGACATACCTTTTAAATGACAGTGATTGAATTGGAGATTGAATTAAAAACCCCATCATATTATATATTATTAAATAATTAATTTTGCAGTTATCCATTATAACTCAAAATGTGAATAATTGCAAAGGGATGCATAACAGGGACATAAATGGCATGTTGGTCATTTTGTTATCACTGTGACATCTGAAGCCTATGTTATGATATATATTTAGATATACATACCCAGCCATCCAGAACAAAAATCTCAACCATCTACCTAAAAATCTTGCAATTTGGTCATAAAAACATACTTAACAGGAGTAGGACTTTACATCATACAAAATATATTGCAAAATGGGAGAAATCATGACAGATTGATTAGGTCTTTCACTCTCTTCAGAACTGTTGTTATATTGTAAACATGCAGAAAGCAAATATAGAAATATAGGCCAGCAGTAGAACTGCAGGTGTGCGAGATAGCAGTGCCACTGAAGTAAAAGCAATAGTGTCTTCAAAAGAAAGCGCATTGTGAACATAAATGCAAATATAAATATAAAGGAGTCAATGTGGACAGTCCATGAAACTAGTATATAGTCCTGCAGACCCACTGAAATATTTGAAATAGGTCTTGAGAAAGTTTGAATAGGTGTAAGTAACAATGTTAGATTTATAGTAGGAAACCCAAGAACTACCAGAAGAAATATTTTCTGTAAAGACAGAAAAAATGCACCATACAGCAGAATTTTCTGCACTTCCAGATGTTTTGTGCTGCTAATACATTGTTTAATGCTGTAGATAACTCTGCTATTAAACACTTCCTTGAAAACTCTTTGAAAGGGAGTCATCAGTGCTGGATCACTTGGCAAAACAGGATTAAGTACTTTGAAAATCATGTAAATAAACTGAAGAAACAGTTGAAAGCTCATCCTGATCTTAGTCATCCTTAGCTAAAAAGCAATGTAGAAGCCTGCTATGGTCTAAGGAGTGTAGCCCACTGTTTTAAGAACTTATTCTTTTCCCAGGAACCAAGACAGACCACCTTAGATCAATGAAAATATCTAAACCGACAGCCATGGTGCTTTTAAAGCCTTTTGCCAGTGTTTTCAGGGTGTGACAAACACCTGACCCCAATAAAACCAAACAGATAGGAATATGAATGTGAATCAAGCCAAATGAATAAATGTATGAATAAATGTGTTTTATCTCTTTCACAGTTGAAGCAAAGTGTTCATAATAGATACCTTTTCTTTGCATCATCTATGCAATTCATTATAGAAAGTGTTTAAGCACTGGTATTTTGGTATGATTTAGCAAAATACTTTCTGTCTGGCTTTATATTGCTCTGGGAGCCTAATGGTACTCACTAGCATGGCACGTGGGAAGGCTTCTTTTTCTTCTTAGAAAGAGGCCTTGTGAGAGGTCAGATGTGCAATCCAACACAATATACATTTCAGGATCAAGAAACACTCTAAATGAAAAAATAGTTTTCATTTTTTGTGACAAATAGAAAGTTAAACTTTTTCGCTCCCAGGGTTTTAATTGTACCTGTTAGTTCTCATGATTTAGTGATAGTGTCACTAGTACTTAAAACCTTGGTATACATTGTTATAGTTAAAATTACATGAATCAGTAATCTGTCAGTGAAAATTACTTCTCCTGTTCATCTGTGCCTTGTAATATTCCAAAAATTACTGTGTAAAAATTGCCTTTAATTTTAATTACATGGATATAGTATATTAACATTAATACCCTGCTGGTGGAGTACTCATCTTTTAATTTTGGCCAAGGATGCAAATTGCCTAGAGGCCTAGTTGTGCTCCCATGAAAGTTCCCATTGACTTCAGCTGTGTAAATTTGGAAACACTAATTTATGTATCCCTCATCACACTGGTTGGATTTTTTTTTTTCTCTGTGAGATACTCAGTGCTTCCTGAATTTTTTTATATGCTCATGGGTGCAAGTAGGGCTGCAAGATCTAGCTCTATGTAATTGTATTATCCCAGCTTTAAACTGGCAGGTTAATATTACTCAGGAGGTGGTTTCACACAAACAGATAAAATCCTACAGGATTTTATTTGGTCTCTGTTAGCAATCCAAATAAGGATAAAGGATATATTCTTAAGTCATACAGCTGTGTGAACAATTGAAATCGATTGGAGCTGTTATTGAGCTCACTTGGATCTCTAGTCACACAGATATTTTTGGAAACAATTACACAGCTAAAGTAGCAAAGAAAGCATTAAGAAGGATTATGCTGATATTCTAGTTTCACTGTCTAGGGGTGAAACCACATCTCTTATCTACTCTAAGCAATAAAACCTGCTCTTTTAGGAAAAAAAAAAAAAAAGTGATCAATATAGAAAAGATTTCATTGTATAATATGGTTAGGTGTAACCCAGAGATTTGCCATGAAAAAATTCAATAGAAAGCCTCATGACTAATTTATTAGCAAAAAAAAAGACCAGGTATTTATTTTAGGAGGTTGGCCAATAGTTTTAAAATGTAGATGATTTCCTATGTGCTTATGCTATTCCATTATCCCTCCTGAAACTCTGCTGTTCATTCTCCTGCTCGCCCAGTCCCTCAGCCTGCTGTACTCGATGCTGCTGTTAAGTCAGTTTACTACTGACTTTGGTAGCGCTGCTTGTGTTGATAGTAAGCAGGTTTGGCAGTGGTTTTGCAAGGAGTGCAAAGATTTGAGAATATCCCATGTCGGAAGATAGAGCCCACATCAAATAAAGACTATTTCCAGTTCCAGTAATCTATTTAAAATGCCACTCTGGTGGCTTAAGAGACTCTTATTACCTACAGCTTAATTGACCTACTATGAAAGCGTTTGATTTCTCTTTATGGCACTGTTATAGCTGGATATTATTTGAGCTGTCATTATTGATTATCAGCGCTGATGTTACTAATTAAAGCTGTGTGCAGAGAACGCCCAGCTGCTCCAAAGAGCAGTCTGTGGCCAGCAGGACTGCCTGGGGGCCTAGGGGCAGGTGGGTGGCCCTGCTGCCACCTCTGCTGGTGCTGTGACCAGGTGCAGGGATGTGGGGTGGTGGCTGGGCGTGCGCGTGGGCACGGCAGCACCAGGGCTGCTCTGGAGACATCGGGTGCCTTTGATGTCACCCGAGGTCAGCATGCAGAGTGGCACGTCCACACCATCAGCCTTTCTCTGCACAGGAGCACTGTGCAGGGGACGCACAACCGCAAGGGTGAAGGTAGCACTGAGGTGCTCTTGCAACAGGCTATTTAGCAATACATGTAATAATTATATAATTGGACAAGGTCTTCTCCATCCCACTGTGTGTCCTGCTGTGTGCTGTTGCAGACAGCAGTACTTTACCAAATCCCTTTGTAAACTTTTCAGTCTCCATCTCCACCCAACTTTGGTTTTCTGTCTGCAATTCTCCATTTAAGAAGGCTGCTACAGTGCGAGGTCTGGGAAATTTGGCTCTAATTTCTGGACTAGACAGGCCAGAGTGGTTTCTAGTACTTAATACTACTAGCTGTTAAAAGATAAAAATAGCAGTTCCTGTATGTGAGAAGTATCAAAAGAGAAAGAATAATAAAGGACATGTATGTACCTGTTTTCTTTTGAGAAGAAAAATGCTGATACCTCTTCTGTGATTGATATCAATACATAATACATAAATATCTGTGGTTCCAAAGGCTTTCGCTAGCTGTGACAACCTTGCCTGGACTGATGAATGTTCAATTTCTGTAGAGATAATATAATAACATATTAGAAACATCCTTTAAAATAATAATGACTGGATCCATTTGAATGATCTGAAAGCCTTAAAGAGGGAACAAGTGTGTACTGAAAACACTACAGTGCTTCTGTGCTCGACAGTTATAAATATTTTTTAATGATCTCAACTAGTTGCTTGGCTGACAATTCAATTATTCAAGCTTGTGCTAGAGAACATCATAACAAAATTTGTCTCTGTAGTGACACTGTAGTAAATCTGAAATAAAAGATGTCTTTGGAATGAACAAAGAATCTACTTGTTAATTTTATTTATGTGATATCAAAAACCAGCCAATTCACCTACTCATGTGATATGTCTCATTCAGCAGTCTAGCACACAAAAAAGTAGGAATATCATCCTTCCATGTTAAGAACTGACTCTTTTCTGACTGCAGAGTAGTTCTTTGCTTAATATTTGTACTGGATGAATGTTGGGAAATTAGCCATTAAAAAATCAGGAGCCCCAACGAGGACCTGCATGAAGCTGCTGAAGACAGAAGATCCTGTGGTGCTGCGGCGCTGTGAGCTGATGCCTGCCCAGCTAAGTCAGGAGCTGCATGACCGTGGATGTGGTCAGTAAAATGCCAGTCCTGCCTGGGCATCCCTGTATAGACAAATCCCCTTGCACAGGTCAGTAAGCCACTAACAGAACATCTGATTTTTATTTTTTTCCTGCAGTGACCAGCTTCAAGAGAACTGGTCATTATCACCATGTAGAATGGGATACATCCCAGAGGTGAGGACACATTCCTACAAGTACCAAACGTCAGGAAGTTTGGCAGGAGGTGACCCAGGTGTCCTGGTCAGATTTTACTTTACAGCAGGCTCTGAGCAGTTGACCCTGAGGACATGACTGCTACAGGAGCAGATGTGGCCCAGTCTGGAGGAGAGGTCAGGATACGGACAGCCTTGGGTCAGTGTACACAGGTGTGTGCAAGGCAGACGGTACAGGTTTGATGGAAGGTAGGAATTCTTCTGACCACATTTATCTGGTAAATCTAGGCCTGCTCAGGGCACAGGTATCAGACCCCATGTTTATGGAATCCTGTGTGTCATGATACAGGTCCTAGGCCATTTACAGTCCAGCCCTGTTACCTGTTCACTCTCTATTAACTGCATATGTGCCAGAAACAACGCTGAGTCATATACCTTGGAAGACCTTCTGGGTGGCTGAGACCCTTTTCTGTCAGTATAACATGCAGCCATCAGTCTGGGTCCTCCAGTAGTTTAAAAGTGTCTATGGTTTTCCTAGCAGGAAGTAGTACTGGAACTCTGGGGTTTCAACCCCAAGCCCCAAATTAAGGCTGACGTATGGGTGATTCCCACAGCCCTTCACCAAGGGGGGGTGAGTTTGCCTTTAGGCTTCCCTCCAGGGTGCGGCCGGCCTGGCAGGGAGAGCCATTGGGTAAATGAGCCCCAGGTGTCCCACATTCAGTAACCAAAGGTCAGGTGTCCCACTTAGGGATAAAAGCTGGGACCACTTGCAGGCAGGGGCAGTGTCTGTCAGTGAGGTGGATGCACTTGGCAGAGTTTTCTGTTGGGGAAGGAGCTCCTGCCTCCCTGGAACTGGGCTCCAGCCAGGTCTGGCTTTTGTAAATGGGGGCTGTGGAGAGATTCAGTATGGGGCTTCCTTCATCTTATGTGTTTTGTTTGCTGACTTCTTGTCTCTTGTCCCTTCTATGGGAGACTGCATTTCACCATTTATTCCCCATGTTGTTGGTTGTGCAGTGTCATTGTGGGGGTTAGTGGGACTGATGTCACTTATGTATAATCTGACTGACTTGTTTGTACCCCCAGTGCTCACCCATGTACTGACCCTTTTTTATCAAATGCAATTGGGTTATTGGTCCATGTTTATGCTGGCTGTGGCCTTTATGCTAGGCCTGATAATTGGCAAAACAAGTACACAGTCATTACTGATGACCATCCCTTGATCTGACTGTTGGTAGTCCACCTCTAGTTCTCTAGGTTTCTGGGGAGAAAACAAATTAGTAAATTCATTTTGAAATGCTTACCCTCTTGTGCTTTTGACTGTAAGGCTGGGAGGAATATTTGCACAGATGGTGCAAATTGTAATTGAAATATGCTAAATTCTTGAAAGATTAAAACTCTGGCCCTAAGCTCACAGATAAGAGGGGCTGCTTCTTCCTTCACTTCTTCACATCTGTGTAGGAAAAAAAGAAAGATAAGATAAAAATCACTACTGTATAGATGCAGGACTTTTAGGATGAAGGCCATAAACAATTATGGAGAAAATAAAAACCTCATATGTTACTATACTGTTGGTCAAAGCTCAGACTGATGCTCAAAGACCAAAAGAGGCAGAAGTCATACCAGTATGGACTGGTATGAAACCAAAAACCAGAAGAGATCAGCTACAGTTAGGTGGCTGGCTGGTAGCTGCAAGGAATCCTGTACAGGACACATCTCAAGCTACCCTTTGTGTGCTGTTGGGAGAAGATCTTGTTTTACAAGAGGCAGCACCCTGCCCTTCCAAGGGGGAACAAGGTCACGGTATGGGCAGGTTTGCAAGGCAGGATAGGCAATGTGAAAGGGTCTTTAGAAAACTCAGCCAAATACAGAGATAAGGGGGATCTTTCTAGAAAGTTCTATGTTTTGGCTTTGTATGCAAATACTCAGCCCTCACATTTAACATAACACACAAAGCTGGATCACAGTCTGGGTCAGAGTTGCAGAAAGTGATACACCTGACCCATTACAGGGGCAACGAGTCATTAATTCAGCTGCTGCTGTCATGTAGATTTGGTAACTTTTATTGAGATCTTGCATTACTTTTCTCTGGTATTACTGTTTCACTTGTGTCACTCTGCAAAGAGGCTTTGTTATTTTTATTGATATAACTCTTATGGAAAGAATTGTGCTGGCAAAAACTAAAGAATTACAATGTAAGTAAGACAGCATAAAGGAATAAAAGGTGTTTCCAGAAAAATGTAATAGTTCAGTGAAGTGCAACACATTTTCAGAGTCTACTCGTACTGATAATTTATATTTCTTGTATGCAAAGCAACAGACAATATGAAAGTAAGCTTAGAATAGTGCTCTCAAAGAATAAAAGTTGGACTTTAATATTTACTACGTCAGCAGTAAACAGAGAAACCAAGTGCTGTATTTATATTGATTCCTTTCTGAAAGTTGGTGAGAGAGCTCCTGGCAGTTAACTTTATACATGCTATCGGCTTGCTGGCAGAGCTGGAGGATGGAGCTCATGATAAAGGCTGAGGAGGAGTACGGCAGCATGAAGAAAATCAGGAATGAGTCAAAGGAAATGCTCACGTCTCAACAGATGACGTTTTGACAAGCACGTAGGTCTCAGTTCACCTTTGTAAGTGCAGGTGAACTTTGTGAGTATGGTAGGCTGAGGTGAGGTGAGGGCAGATGGAGGGGAACTGAGCACCACTAGATGCTGCTGATGTCCTGCCCTTGCTCTGGGATCATTTTCACACCCAGTGGCAGTATCATGAGTTGCCAGCGGTGCAGGGTAAAGAGTCACTGTAGTTACTTCAGCAAAAGTACATGGGTACCGAGGGCCTTGTTATTGACTTTTTTTTTTGGCTTTGTGAGAAATAGAAGAGCCTGCCTTTAATCAGTACTGTACAAGAGTGCCCTCCTGTGCAGAACGGCAGGTCAGGTCTAGACCAGCAGCAGGGAGCAGGGGTCACAGACCTGAGAGTCTCTGGGCTGTGTTTCTACTTACAAGTCTCTTTGAGTGACGGTTAATGTGAATGACATGCATGGGGAGATGAATCACAAAGAATAAAAGATTAGCACGTTAGTTGGAGAGTTTGGTGGTGCATGTGGAAACACTCTGGGTTTCTCACTAGCTTCCTTGCTCTGTGAATGCAAATTATTCTTTATAAATCCTTTGCTGCACCATGTAACGGCTAGTGTAATTGTTTCTTCCTTCAACTGATTGCTCATCTTTATAGCAAAAAAGCAGGGGATTGCTTAGAAGAAAATCCAGTCCAGTTAATTCTTTCCTTGTTTATATTAGTATGTTCTTTATTTAGGATTTTGTCAGAAACAGAGTTTCATTACTGCAAATATTACTATACCTTCTCACTATTTCTGTTTTATTGAGCTCTATGACATTATCTTTGTTTTGATGGTGGTTGTCATTATGTATCAATTCAAACAGGTCCTCAAGGAATATCATGCTCAGGTTGTTTTCTCTCATCACCGTGGGCAGCTGGTTTTCTTTTCTATTTTCTGTTAAGGTGCCATTTCTTTCAGTCACAAGGGTGTATTTTCACTGGTGTAGATAATGAGTGCAAGATTAACTCAAGGCAGGCACTTGCTGGGAAGCTTAGCATTAGCTCATGAAATAGGAAACCAAACACTGTAACTGCCTATCCTGTAAAAACTGAAATTAAATGAGCTTCCATTGTTATGAATCAAAAGGACCATGAATTGTCTTGATAAGTATGCATCCGCATTTTTATTAGATAAATTATAAATTTATTACAATATCATGATTCATATGCATATGAATCATCTCTCATTTTTATAGATATCTCTCTCAAAATAAATATATTAGAACCCTCTCAAATTTTATTTAAAATTTTGAGGTGTCTGCACTTGTGACTTCTCAGTGTTCCTCAAAAGAAGCAGCTGATTTTCAGCAAACAAAACAAACTGCAGTCTTGTGTCTGGTTTTTGGAAAATTTCACTTCCATATTGGGAACTGAGCATCTGATAATATTGAAAGGCAGTAAATTAACTGTTCTGAAAAAAATACATAAGGATTAAAGCCTGAATGCTTCTTTTTAAAGCAGATAGCCTCAACCTACAATATTTTATAGTGGATTTCCAAGGTTTTTAGAAACATTTATAAATAAGAATAGTATATTTAGTTATATGAATAGAGATAAAATTATTATTGCTATTATTCCTCTAAAGTATCTGGGTTTTTACGTCTAAGAGGCTGGAAATTTCAGAGACTGGAAGAAGGCAAATTTGTTCTGGTATCAGATCAGGTGTTGTTTTTATCTGATTCTTTTCCTGAAGAGAAAGAAAAAGGCAAAAGCAGGTTTTAAATTCTCCTCACTATCTGAAACTAACTGGGTGCTGACTCTGAGACACAAGAGCTTATGCCCACAGAGGAAAACCAAAATGGCATAAGGCAAAGTCTACTCCACTTTCTTTGACTGTGGTGAACACGGTGTGAGGAAGGGCAGCTGAGGCCGTGGCTGCTCTGCCCTGCTGACAGATATCCTCCCGCCATCAACAGAATGACCGATCTCTTGTGTTCCATGTAAACCCAAATCAGAGTCCATCTACCCCTACTATGCTAGGCTGCAAACCATGATGCTACAGTTATTGATTCACATTAACACATTTGTCTGCTGGGAGAGACCAATGTATCTCAAAGAGGTTGAGCCACAGCTGCAGATAGTAGCTTCAGTGGTTCAATTTTCAGCTGCCACACTATATCTGTCATGATGTCTACCATGGCACAGACAGAAACCCTCCTTGGTGGTTGTACAACCACCCTGTTTCCCACCATAGTGGAAGTGAGTGCTTAGTGCTCCAAGAACACTGAATGCAGCACAAAGTGCAGTGGAAATGACTGTTTTTAACAGCCATGGCTGGCGATGAAGAAACTCCTGATTCCAAAAGAGCTTATGAATTTTACATTGAAAGGATTTTTGGATAACTTACACAGATGGTGTTGGGAGCTTGGTGAAAACATCAGCATTCCATGTAGTGTTGTCCAAGTGAAAGCAGATGTAGCTAGCATGGTATTTTTCTGAGTTTTGGTTGGATCTTCCAATCTCATGTAAGTGTCAACTGAAGTCATGCTGACCTGTTTTCTTGGGGCTTAAATGCTTATATAAGAGAGATGCCAAGCCTGTAGGGTAGTTACAGTACTAATTACTCCTTTTGACATACATTTCTAGTGATGAAGGTTGTTTCCAGAATGCCTTTGATGCTGTTTTGCAAGGGCACTGAGCTGAGACTTTCTTTTCCATATTATTTTTCAATGCTGACATTTGCTTGGTCTGTACTTTTAGATGTAGGAATATAGAAGTAGATGGTAAAACAAATTCAGCCATAGGTTTTATATGTAATAGGAGGCATAAAGTAAATCAAGCCATAGATTTTTACTATGGGGAAAAGATATTTCTGGTTTTCTCAGTAGTTTTGCTATGCAGTATCCTTATTTAATTTACTGGTTTTGTATCTTTAAAAACAGGACAAGAATCACCTGAAGGTAAAAGAAGTTGAGACTCATAACTGAACATAATCATGGCTCTCTTGCCAGTTTCCAACAGCAGCCTCCTTGTCAGTAGTCCTTTCCTTTCTTCCTTATTTTTGTTCTTATTAAGGAGAAGAGAGTTTGCACACATGCATGAAATGCATATATCTCCTGCTATTCAGTTAAAGAGAAATCATGAAATAATAAAACACTAAAGAATGCTAACAAATGTGATAAGTTTATAACAAATGCTGAGGTTTGTTAATGAGCTAAGCTCGTTAGACCACATCTGGATTACTACAGCCAGTTTTGGGGCCTCAATAGAAGACAACAATGAATAGGAACATGTTCAGCAGAGGGCCCCCAGAGTGGTCAGGTCTGGAGCCCCTGGGGAGTGGGGAGAGGCTGAAGGATAGGTGCTTGTTCGGCCTGGAGATGAGATGACTTCAGGAGGAACCAAAGCCCCCCACTACTGACAATGAAAGTTATAAAAACACAGAGCCAGACTTGTCATAGAGGTGCATGGTGGGAAGATGAGACCAATGAGTGTAAATTGAACAATGGTGATCAAGAGTGGATACAAGGAGAAACTTGTTCCCCATGGGCCAGTTGAGCTGTGGAACAGTTCAACCATTGAGGTTGTGCTGTCTCTGTCCTTGCAGATTTTCCAAGACCTGACTAGACAATGTTCTGAGGAAGCTTTTCTGATTTCACCTTTATTCTTACTTGAGCAGGATGTTGGACCAGAGACATCCTGAGTTCCCTTGCAGCCTGAATTATCCTGTGGTCCTTTAATTCTGTGAGAAGCCCTTGATTCCCATTAAGGAACCTGTTACATTAGGGAAGTAGGAAAAGTTTTGGGAAATCAAGAGGCCAGGGCAGATGGAGAGCATGTGATGAATGCAAAGTTGGCTGTTTCTTTTAATTTTTCCTTTTTGAAATGGACCTGACTCATCTTACTGCTTCAAGCAGCATTGATCCTTACTGTGTTTGTTGTTCTGTAGGACTTCATAAGCAGGTGAATAAGGAGTGCCAGATGCAGCACAGTTTCTAGTGGAGCTGAGTGGAAAAGCAACAGACTGTCCAGTGCTTTTTTTTTTTTGTGAACGAGCGATGGTTTTTTTAATGCCTAACTTATTTCCTAATGAGTCTCATGCAATAGCATTTCCTGTCTTACTAATAGTGATGAAATGCATGGCCTAATTGCAACCAAACCTGAAAGAGCAGTCTCACATAATAAATTTCCACGTGTTTAATGAGAGGAAGAAACTAGGTAGTAGAGAAGGACCCTGTTAGTGTCTCTGCCATCACCTTAGGCACTAACTGGGATGAAGGCCTGTGCAGGGGGCATCAAAGGGAAGTACAGGGAGATATGAACCCTGCAAGTGAGCTCAGGCAGAGTTCATGCATCTTTCAGTACCAGTCACAGGACTCTAGGGAACAGACCCGCAGTACTTCTGCTGGTGAGGTGGACTGTTTGAATGTAGATGGTCCATGCTCCATGTTCCAGATGCACAGTTCCTTGAAAAATGCATATTTTGTGTTGCTGAGCTTTTCATCCCTCCTGGCTTCTCTCTGTAATGAGAACTGTTACTGAAGAGGTGTGAGTTAGTTCACTGAAATTAAGGAGTTTCTCTGTAATTGAAAGAATATTTGCCATTCTTTTGTCATATGTCTTGGCACTGAGGCTCCCAGAACAGACATCCCTTCTCTCTCCTTGACCCTGTATGAGGTGTATGTGCAACTCAGGGCTAGCTGCTGGGTGTCCCTTGTTTCTGACGAGATACACCTGGGAAGCCTGATTTCTGATTAGCTGAGTGGCTTCATATGAATTATGAAGATTGAGAAAGATGTCAGCATTATTGAGTTGGGATCGGAAGTTTTGCAGAAACAGAACCCCCAAAGGTCCACCTTCTAGGAGGGTTACTTTCCACTGCTACCTCCATATGGACCTGAATAACCAGATACACTCCCCAGCACAGAGTCCGTGCCATATGACACTACCTCCACCCTAGTGAAAGGCTATCTTTAAAGACCTCCATCCCACTGTTCCTCTAACTATGTTGCTTTTCTCTGGCATGAAGATAAGTGAGAGTTTCAGTAATATCCCACTTCTAGATGGCATGATGATACTACAAAATGTTCAAGATTTTTTTATATATATTAAGAAATCATTAAGCCATTGTCATGGTAAGAACATGGTCCAAAGACCAACACCCAGGACTCCTATTGGATGGTACTGATTTCTAGCATGCCTGGAGTGATCCTGATGCTAATACTGTGATACAGATTTAAAAAGCCTAAAGAAAATTACTGGACATGTGGAATGGCCACATTTTCAAATATTGCTAACTTATTCCCTCATTTTTCAAATACTAAGAGGGCATAGCCCACAACTTATGAAAGTATGAGTTCATGATTCAGTTTTTGTAGCAGTCATGTTTGGGTTGCAAGAATGCAAAATAAGGCTGCTGTTGCTGAACTTCTGTCACCAATTTTCATTCTCTAAATCTACTTGATTTGAAAGGAAATAAAATGCGATAATGTCTACACATAGTGGTCATAGATTCTAGCACATCTACAAATAAAAAATTCAGAGGCTCAGAGAAAATTATTTACCCTTCACTAAGCATATGAAACTCTTAGCAACTTCAGTGGGAGCTGTGCACATGTGTTTGACTGCATTCCTAAATTTTGCTTGTGGGCATGGAAGAAGTCCAAATGATAATTTTCAAGAGAAATAACCCCTGTTTTTTGTGGTTTGGAGGTTTTTTTTTTTTTTTGTATTATTTTCTGGTTGATTCCTTCTCTGAACTTTTCAGTTCATAGATGTCAAAGAACTCCCCAAATACCAAATCCCAAGTAGCCTTCACTTTTCAACCATCAGTGAAATGAGTTCCATAATGGAATAAGGATTTATACTAGCTGAGGAGATTCCCTGCAGTTCTTTGCTCTGAAAAACAACAAAAATGGATCCTAGATAGGTAGTTATATTATCTGACAGATCGAACCCTGTGCTGGTGAGAAATTGCTTATAAAACTAGTTGAAGAAATGAAAAGTACTTATTTGCTGCGCAAGAAGGAATAGGGCCCAAAATAGCTTTCTGCTCTGCAGTCTCCTGTGACACTAGACAGCCTCTTTGGGTCCTGTCATATTTTGCAGCAGCCACTCTACGTTTGCTCCAGCATTTAGATTGGCACTTTTAAAACCAGACCTGCCAGGCTGGAGATGAGATGCCTGGTTTTGCAGATCACTCAGTTCCTGTGTCTCAGGAGCAACTGCTCCTCGCACCCTATGATGATTTTGCAGAAGGGAAGCCTTTCCCAGTGATGCTTAAAACTGTTGTGCTCTGACTATGAAAATGAACTTATAACTTCACACTGCAGTAGTTAAATATTCCAGGGTACTTTGGTAAGAGAGGTGATGAGATGACCCCAGTGGCCTGTGCACCTCAGTTTGCATGATTCCCTTATACCATTACCCAGTAAGTAAATACTAAAGCTCAAGTCAAACTTGGGAAAGTTGGGAAATTCTAGATTGAAGGGTGTGTTTTTTGTTTTTTTTTTTTTTTTCAAAAATTCAACTTCTTTGGATTTATGCACATGTTACTGCCTTGAACTACATTCTCCTTTCTCCTACAGGAGCCCTTGTTCATTCCATGTACAGACAACTATTTTTTTGCTTTCTTTCCAATAGTGTTATGTTTTTAATACCTAACCAATTAAACTAACTAAACCAAAAAACTCCACCAACTAAGACACAGAAATTTAGTCATTCAATACTGCATGGACTTATTCCTAAGGTCTGCCAATGTAAATACATCCACATTTGTCCTCTAGCTGTTGTAAAATTCATTGATATTCTGAGTGCCTTGGTGATTGCAGACCCTCACAAGGCAGAACTGTGCAACGCAGCTCCCAGTTACCCGTTCAACTCGCACTTATGTGATGGATTTCAGACGACTGGCCCTCAGGATAGGCCCATATGGTGTGGTATGATAGAATTTTTGTTTTTCCAGCCTGGCTGGGAAAAACAATACAGAAGAGGAATGAAGAAATTAAGAATAACTATCTCTAGGTCAGGCTTTTGAATGAGTTTCCTGCGCTGTGTGTCCTGCTCTGCCCACTCCTCCCATCACTCTGCAGACCCCTGCCCTGGCTCCCATCACCACCCTGCATCTGACCCAAGCCCTGCCATCTCACCTGGCCTCCAGTTCCCCAGCTCCAGACTTTCTCAGCTTTGCTTGCTCTACCCCAGAAACCAGCCATCTCTTCCAATCTGCTAATAAATTACATCCCCATCCCTGCCAGCTACTTTTCCTGTTATTCCCTATTCCTATACAGATTTTTTCATACCCTGTGGTTTTGGTTTCCTCTTCTCTGAAATGCATGGAAGGTGTCTTAGAGACCACAGACAGCAGCCTGTAACTCAACACCCTGAGTCCTCGGTGCTTCCTTCCTCCTGATGATGGATGGATCGATCCCTCCTGAGATTGTCTCCACTCTTTACCCAGGGCCATAATTTTATGGCAAATAAGATTTACCGTGAAGCCTTGTAGTTTTGGTTAAGCTTTTAGTTCTCACAGGAACACTGTCATTTCTAACACCTCAGTAGTTGGCCTCATACTAATTTTCAAACACTTCATTCAGAGCTTAGGGGCATTAACAACAAAACAGCTGAGAATAATGCGTGGCCCATGCATTATATATTTTTTCCCTTATGCTCATGGCACTGATGGAAATACTCTTGTGGTCAGATCTGTGAAACTGAAGGTTTTATTGCCTTATTGTGCCTGTGTGAGCCTTCCCAGCAGTAGCTGACAGTGTGAGAGCTTGTTGGCTGCTGCAGTGGTGGCTTCTCAGACCACCTGAAGCCAATTGCATTCACCCCACTGGCAATGCCCTTGTCTGGGAACAGTGGGGAAAACATTGATCTGAAACTTTAACTCAAGACAGGCTTCTTGGACAGGAAACATGCAACTCAGTGGCTAAATTCAAATTAGAAGCAACTGAATTCAGAGCCTGATAAAAGACCTTAACTGCAGGCATTTCTCCCAGTTTAGCTTATAATATTTTCCTTTGTATTTTGTGTCCCTAATTCCCCCTGCAGCTTTACTGGATATATTCTTCAATATGCAGTGCTTATAACTACTGTGTAGTGCTGCTGAGAGTTGTGAAAAGCTGCTCCACTGAGATGCAGTGGCTGTAGAGATTTCTATAGTGCCCTGTGTGAAGGTGTGTGTGGGTGCAAATATACAGTTTGTTGCAATTTGAAAGCACTTTCAGTCCCTGAGCCTGGACAGAGCAAAAGGTGTGATTGTTAGACATTATCAGAATCTGTTGCATGTCTCTGTTACGTTGCTAACAGTTATTTAAAAAAAATTACATATACAGCAATGTGAATTTCAGAAAGTACTAATGTGTTTCCTTTACTTTTATTACAACAAAATCTCCAAAGATCTAAACCCATGAAGAATAATAACAAAACTCTCCAGTAAAAGATGTCAAAATTCAGGTTTTGTAATAACACCTAAGAAATGGTGAATCATTCATACTGCCTAATACACCCTGTTCTGCTTCTGCTGGGAATGTAAGAAATTAGAAAAGCAGCCAAAGCAATAACAACACAATGTTTCTCACTATGAATAACATAGATTGAAGTAGTGATTTTCTTGTTCAGGAAGTCAAACCTTAACATGTTGTCAATAGTAATATATTGGTCTGTGTGGTACTCTGAGCAGATTCAGCACTAATATTGGAGAGGGCAGAAGAGTGTTTGGAGGAGGAATGTAACTCTGTTGTTTCCTTCCCCCTCATTTATAAGGGAATATATTGGGATTCCCTTTATATATCTGAGAATGTAAATGTTGGTTTATCTTTCTAGAATAACTGCAACCTGATATCTAAACAGCATTGCTGTACATATTTTTCCCTAAGTTTAAAAAAAAAAAAAAATCTTGTTTTTTCATGAAGTCTCAAATGTTTTTATTTCTTTCATACTTAAGAAGGGTTTTCAACTACTATTGTCTTTTGAATGCATGGATTCGTACACCTTCCAGTGGGTAGGCTTGGCTTTGTGCACCAGAGAGAGTGCAGAGCTGGTGATGGCTGTCCAGCTGCCAATCACAGTCCAGACTAGAAGCTGGGAATTTCTTTTCTTACAGACATTTCTTCATTATTGAGTCTCTCGGAGAATTATAAGGTCCCAGCCTTGTGATATCTAATTCCATTAGACTACATTTTTTCAGGCATCAGGAAAAATTAGAAGCTCTGGAATGGTTTCTAACCCCCATTCAGAATAATTAGTTAAAATAAATTATTGACTTCAACATGGATTTTCACTAGTATAAATTAGGTCTGATTCTGGCTATATTTCCTTTGAGCAGAGGTTGCTAGAGTCTGAAAATAATGGTATATTTCTTTGCTGAGGCTGTATTTCTGTGATGATCTCCTTGTAATTTTCTTTAGTTGAGGGACATCTGTTATCGCTGCAGTGCATTAGTGATCCTTGTAGCAATGTTTAAATCAAGGGGAGTTTGAGTGGAGAATGTTGCTTTGAGTGCATCCACCACCTTCTTAATTTGTTAAAAATATCCTGTATCCTCATCTGTATTTACTACTGAGGTCTTTAACATGGCAAATATAAAACTTCTCTTCTTCAAATTTTCATCTCATATTACTTATTTTCATAAAAAAACCCACAAAAGTGGCACACGATCTTTTCCTTTATTAGTTTCCTCACTGAATCTCTAAGGCAGCTATTTAACCTGGTTTGGACACTACCACCCTGTCCTGATCTTTCAAACAAACCTGCTTCAAAATCATAATCTTAGTGCTGTCTCTTCTTCAGCTGGAAATGGCTTAACAGACTGGGGGCTTGTTAATTCAGATGTGGATTTTATGTCTTATCTTAATTTTGCCACATTGGAGGTCAAGGTATTAACCGAACACTCAAAAAGTTATCTCATAAAATGTCAGAAAAAATGCTGCAGCCAGCAGGAGTCATGAAGCGTGCTTGCATTCTCTCTGCAGATTTTTCTAGACCTCACAATCTTTCTTCAAATTGACACCTGTTCTGCAGAACAGCCTGGTAATGTCACTCATGCCCTTTTTTGCCATATTCCATGTTGGGGGTTGAGGACATTATTTAACTTACCTGGTGTTCAGGTGTCAACACGGTATTCATAAGGTTACCATGTTCACTAAGAAAAGTAGCACTCTCACTATTTATTATTCATGCTTAATTAAAAAATGATCTGATATACTCAGTAATAACTTGAGAACTCTGTTTTCTTTTTTATGAATGATAAGCAAAAGTAGTAAAAACTGAAATTAAGAAAAAGTTGAAAAATGTACAGCTTCAGATCCAGCTTTTGATTTTATTTCTGTGGCAATAAAACTGCATTACTCTTGCCCCTGTAGTGTTGATTGTTGTCTAGGACTTTAAATTCCTGTCATTAGGAAAATGCAGGAGGCAACATACTTGTGCATTTATGAGAAATATAAAAAGAAGGGATCCAACTGTGAGTGGATCTCCCACTGAGCCGAAATTTACTGTGTTCTTCTTTCTTTTCAAATTGGTCTTTTTGCAACATCAAGGAAAAATGGCAAAGGAAATGAAAGTAGCTATATTTAATACAGTTTTCACTGAAATCCAAAGAACAAAACCTGTTCTTGCTTAAATTAATGCAGGACAGATAAATAATGCCAACAGAGCAATTAACACAAACAAACCAGCTTGCAATTTAGCTTCTGTGAAGCATGCTCAGTGTCAGTGTTAATTAGTTGGGGCAGAACTGCATCTTTGTCACAGGATAGTAGACCTTAAAGTTTTCATAATTTTAAAATTTTCTTCCTGCCTGCTAACTACAAGATTCTCTATGTCAGCAAGCCCATGGATGGCAGGATAGTAAAGGACTGTAATGTACTGAAGATTGGAGAGCTGCAAAATATAGAGGATCACTTGGACGGAAAGCTAGTAAGAGCAAGTACATATGAGGAGAAACCTGAGGCTCTCATGAATTTTGGATGGGAGAAAAAGTTTCATGCTAGGACACTGGATCTTTTTCTAGATCTGTTTGGACCTTTGGTTCTCAGAGAGGCTGGAATTTCCTGCAGCAATTACAAGCACACAGTGATGTCATTGGTTTTACATGTATTGAAAAGACTCCTCAACAGAAATCAACATATTTCACACTGTTTGCCAAGGAGAAGTAAGAGGTTACTAACATCAGTTCAGTGGGGACTAACATCAGTTCAGGAGGGATAATTATTTAAAAATGTGGAGACTTATCACATGGGTTCTTGTTGCTTGGTTAAAACGATTGAAGAAATTACTTGTGATTGAAGTAATCCTTGGGGATTTTACGTAATATATTTATACATTTTTTCTTGTGTTACTCCTTCCCTCCCGCCTTCAAACTAGAAGGTTTTCCTTATATTTACGAAGCAAAG
The DNA here is from genome assembly GCF_003259725.1 of Athene cunicularia. Classification (NCBI taxonomy): domain Eukaryota; kingdom Metazoa; phylum Chordata; class Aves; order Strigiformes; family Strigidae; genus Athene; species Athene cunicularia. The sequence goes on along the minus strand of NW_020799095.1, from coordinate 29,562,503 downwards.
TCAAACATGAAGTGTGAGAGTAGGATGCAAAGGAACCTGAAAGAGAATGAGAAAAAGTAGAACTAGCAATAGGTTCAACTGTTACATTTGGGTGGTTTGAATAAGGCAATTTAACTCAACTGTTCTGTGGCCCAAAGTTCTGCTTGTCTTTATTTGGCCACTAAATAAGTAACCACACATTTGAGTAATTTGGCAATTGCATACAATTGCATGTTAAAAAAAAAAATATTGTACAAAACAACTACGGATGAAAAGGTAATGCAGCATAAAAAGAGTTTGTCATCTGGTGTATATCGTGCAAGCAATGTACTCATCAACTCACTGTAACAAATATACTGACTTGTGCAGTCCATTCTAAAATGCATCAGTTAAAACTTATCTTTATGTACAGCACTGGGAATAGCAAAGAAAAAGGAAGTCTGTGTGCCATTTTAAAAGTTTCAAAAACCATTACTTCAGATCTTGCTCAACATACTGAACATGTGCTCCAGTTTTGCAAAAGATTTGCAGCATAGTCCTGTAATGTCTGATGTAACATTTGATTCCTTGCAAAGGTGGAATCCCAAGCTTGTGATAAATCCTGAAGTAACTAATTATTGTGTGTCACTTCACCATTGTAGATCACAAGAAATAGAATGGTTTGGTCATATCTGGTAACTGTCACCTAGAAATATTGTACAGTCTGCTTTGCTAGGATTGTAGGATGTATCAAGGTTGTGAAGTTGATCGGGTCACTGCAGATTTAGCCCTGTATTTGTTTACAGGTCCTTCTCAAACCGACCTTGATTTCTTCAGCTACATCTGTTATTTCTAGCCATTTATTTGCCAGGTAATCTGAACAGAGCGTTTCAGTCCATAAACTCCTCATGAACTGCTTGTTTTGGCTATTTTCTTTTTCCTAATCATAGAATCTGTATGCTCACTGAAGTCACCTACAAAAATAGATCTGATTTTCTTTCTGCAAGTAGGCAGTTTATTTAGTGTACAGTGAGCTCCAGTAGGTGAATAAGGATTAAATAAAGGTCTTCAAGTATAATAAAATATATGAATGTTATGATTTGTTGAGATCCAAACCCTTTAAAGCCATAAAAATACAGAATGATGATGCCTCATGTATTGAATTTTGATCTGTATTTAAACAATTCTACATCCCTTTGCCTGTGCCAACTGGCTGTACAAAATGGTCCATCCTGAGCAGTATCAGCACCTTGGGTTCTACCTTTCTGACTTCATCCACAGTTCAAAGTTAGTTCCCTATTTTAAATCCGTTTCTGTAGGAGATTTCTACTTACCAAGCCTTAGGACTGCCACGTTATGCAAAATTTTCTCTACTTTATGGTTTTGCTTTTTCAGGCTTTGTCTTATATTTCACATAGGTGATTTCCTGGTTACATAAACACTCTCCTAAAATAATTTAGTCACACTTATTCTCTTTACCCTGATAAGTATGTGAAATTACGTTGCCTTTTCTGCAGCTGTGTGGTTTCCCTTTCTGTGCTTCCTTATGCTTTAATTTTCTCTGCTGCATTCATTCTTCCTTGCCTAACATCATCCTTTCCAAAGTTGGACAGTTAAACAAATTACATTTCCAATGGCTGAAATCTATTGATAGAATCTCAAACTCATCAATGCAGAAAATCATAATTACTAACCAGTGTTCAGGTGATAGGGGAGCGTAGGAATGATGGTTGCAGTCTGTCTACGTTGTATACTGTCCCAGTCAGTTCAGACTTAGTCTGCTCTATCCCCCAAGCAGTAGCAAGCTCCTAGTGCCCATCTATTAATCTACAGCAGAAACGCTCAGAACCCGGAATTCCATGTGGAGGATGGGCTAGAAGATGGAGGTGAAGCATGTTAGGTGCTGCGATGTATTTGTATTTGACAGAAGCTGCTGTGGTTGCATTCAGTGGTTGTTTTCTAATTAGACTTTGCCATAGTCTTTTCCATCAGTGAGTGAGAAATGTGTGGGTCTGTTGTCACTAGCTGCATCTTGGTCTGTGTCACTCAGAGAAGTCCTCATACTTCCCTCACTTTGGAAAAGTCTTTTGTTACAAAAGTCATGAACATCCCAAGACACTGGCAAGCAGAGTCAGAAAGCCTCAGTGGGAAGGGTGTGGGAGGAGAGCGCTGCTGAAGGAAAGGTGCCGTCTGGTTTGGCTGAGCAGGACCCTATGTACAGTAGGAGCATGCAGGCTGGGAGCTCCTGCACTGAGGAGTGAAATAGGCAAGCCTCAGGAGAAAATATTCCTCAACAACACATATTCCTCTCTTTACACACTTGGATTTTATTGAAGGATTTGCCATCTAAAGAGCAAGGATTGCAAGCAACATGTAGGACTTAGGGTGTCGTATGTTCAGAGCACTGATTTATCATGCAGTTAGTACAGCGGGTCTTCCCTAGACAGAGAAAAAAGAAGAATAAGGTATTTACAAACTACAAATACTTCTGGGAAGCTTACACAGTCTCTGCTTTTGTTATGAAGGTTAGGTAATACCTATTTGGTGATTTCATAAGCATCAGATTCACAGCTCTGCAGCAAAACTTCCCAAGAGAGAGCAAATTACAATAAGAAAATCAGTATTATAAAGATAAGATATTAATGCTATGTCATCTTAGAATAATTACATTGGAAGGCATCTCTGGAGGCCATCTAGTCCAAGCTCCTGCTCAATGCAGGGCCACCCTTAAAGTTGAATCAGGCTGCTGGTGGACCTATACAACTGTCTTTCAATACCTCCAAGGATGGAGATTTACCACACTTCCATTAATAAGAGCTGTGAGAGTATGTCTTTGTGTTGGATTATGAGAAGGTTTTTTTTTTTTTCTTCAATCATTTGACTATAAATCAGCTAATAAATGTTAAGATTAGCATATTTTGATCCAAACTCTAGGTCTGGATAAATACAAATGTGAAAAAACTGAAACCAAGTTACCCAGAACAGTGAGTAACTCACTATAGAGGCTGAAGACTGTTTTGCTCCTACATGTATGACAGAGAATCAAAATAAAAAAGATCTAGGATAGGAATGTAGACTCAGTTTGAAGGTTGAGACCACAAAAACTGAGCACATCTATCAAACCATTCAACCCCAGGCTGTGACTAGTATTTGTAACAAACACGCAAGAACTAAATTGTGTTGATTTACTTTACTAGGGTGTTCATGCACAAGCTGCTCAGGGATAGCAGCAACAATATTATCTCAGAAAATCTATCATAAAAATAATTGTCAAAATTGCAGCAAAAGCTTAAAGAACTGTCCACATGAAAAGAAATGGGATATTTATTAATTTCAAGCTGGATACTGATATAGAGCAAACAGCTGAGATATTACTTCTGACAGAAAATCCACAAACAGTAGAAGGTGAAGAGGTAAAATTCATGTTTATTGAGGTGACCTAACCTCCATAAGGGAAGATATGAGTGAAATTTACTCGTAAATGAGTTGGAACAGATGTAATTTTTAGTACTACCAGGAAATAAAATGCTCATTATTAGTTTAAGAACACATAAAATCCTTGCTTTCATTTGAGGGGGTATTCACTAATATTGCTAAATAGGTGATAAGAAAAATTTTAAAACATCTTTCTTGAATACAAAAATTCTCAACAGAATACAGAAGAATACACAAGAAATGTGATAGCTTTCTGATGTTTTTAGAAAGTTCACCCTAAGGTTAAGACAGAAAGAGCTTAGTAAGTTGCTTTTTCTGGAAATCACAGAGCCAGAAGGGAAAAAAAAAAAAAAGATATGGTGGTACTCTCATTGATCTCTGTAGTAGCAAAAGTCGATGCCTTCACTTTAGAGTATAACTCAACCTAAAATAAGAATTTTTTTTTTTTTTTAATATTAAGCTGCATATGCTCAGAAAATTGTCAATAGAAGCCCAAAGCTTTTTTTTTCTTTTTCTTTCCTTCTGTACTGAGGAATCAGAAGGCCTCTGTCAGATTCCATTAGGGCAATCAAATATGTTTTAAAGCACTGTCAATACTTGTTTGGGGGGACACATTTTCTGCAGACAATGTTTTGAAGGTGTATGGTAACTGAGATGTACCACAAGAAGATGCCAGAAGCACGGACAGCAGGCATTAAATTCTACTCCAAAATATATTGGATAATTGTATACAAAGTGGAGAAATTCCAACAAGAGAAATAAAAATGTAATGTAACAATCGGGATATCCTTGCTGGAAGCCTGCGTTTATACTGAGATTTCTTGTAAGGTGGAGGAGGAGTAAGGATTTGGATCTGGGACTTGTACCTCAACAGTGAACAAGACAGTAAGCAACCAGCCTGCCTGGTAGGCACGAGAGAGAAGTTACCCTCTCATATCTGTTTATTTTTAATGAAGCCTGAGTTGGCTGATGCTTTCTGACAGTCTGATGGGTTCATTTCCATAGGACTAGCAGGTGAGAGGGGTAGAGAAGACAGATATCTGTGTGATGGTAGGTGTGGGGCACATGGCAGCAGCAAGCACATGAACACCCTGGGACTATGTTGTTCAAGCCCTAGTAACGGAGCATGGATGCCTCCGTAATTAGCCAAGCATTTGAGGTGTAGACAATACTTTGGATGAAGTACCTAAACCTTTTTTCTGGAGCTGAATCAGAATGTTACAAAATTTCTTCCAAATGGAAAGAAGTTAGATGGGCAAGGGGAGGTTAATTTGAGATAGCTTAGACAAGGAGCAAGTGAGTGTACTTCCTATCAGCACTGCAGGTTCACAGGAGGTTTTTCAGAATGTTCAAACCTAATTTAAGGTCAGGATGAAAAACTTCCACTTCTCTTACTTATAGAGCAGGCTTGTCAGCTCCAGAAGCTGAGCTGTTGGGAAATTCCTCTCCCAGCCTACAAATTGTAGCCATAAACTGTGTCCATAGTTGCTCACAAGCTTGAGAAACTGAGAGGAACAAAGCTGATGAAACCATGAAAAGTACCTCTGTCTTACTCAATACAAACTACAGCTTTTGTGAGGCTGCTTGCTTTGGTTGGGCCGCCTCATGTATGGCAGTTAAGAACAACTATCTTCAGTGCAGCTCAGCTGCATGATGAGGTGGATGTGTCTGAAACTCCATGCCCACATTGTGTGAAGTTATTCCACAGCTGGCCAGTAAGTCTGATGGTCTCTGAGGTGTTGGACATCTCCTGTGTACACATGGAGCATCTCTGTGCAGCTGTGCAGTATGTGCAGGGGAAGTCAGAGAGGTTCCAGTTTGGTGTGACTCTTCTAGTGATGGCAAGTATAAACTGTGTAGAGCAAGATATGAAATGACTCATATGTAATTCTGTTTAAACCATTAATTAATCTTGCTGTTAACTTCCCTGGAGTTAGTCTTGTGGGGAAAGCACAGCATGTGATAGGACTCATTTACTGTGTATCCTTAAACTTGACATGCAAAGGATTCAGAGCTGGTTGAGAAAGGTGGGATTTAGGCACTAAACACTCTTAGAGTGTCTAAAATGTCCCTATATACTCAATGTCAATGTCAATGCCTGCCTGCTACAGCGATTTCTACTTCAGTGCTTTGTCAAGGTCTGTCTGTCTTAAGTGAGTTACAGTTTCAGAGGATATGCATGACAAAACACTTTGGACACATCAGACCATGTGCTCCTTATGCAGAATGCTTGAAAAGCTGATCTCTTCAGCTTAAGGGGTTGTTTTCCTTACCATGGTGATTTATTACCCTTCCTTGATCTTCAACTGCATCCAGTAATGAACATTTAGTTAGACCACTGTGCAGGGTAGGTGACAATTTCTATGTACTCAAAGGATCAGACTTAAATGATGGCTCATTTAAATACGTAAATTATTTAAATGTATGGTGTAGGGGGAGTTGCTATCCAATTCTGTGAACTTCACTGTTTCATCAGAAAACCTGCAGCTTTGGAACTGCCAGTCAGATCTTAAAAACAGGATAAACATTTATTTTTTCACAAAGCCTTGAAGAGGAAAAGCTATTTAAGCATAATACATGTCTCTTCACTTGTCATACGTTACGTTAACAGTAGTAGAATAGCTTTTGTTGATGTCTGCAAGTTTATCCTGTCAATAAATGAGTAAATAAAATAGCATAAAAATATCCTTAATACTTTCAGTGACTCATAATGAAAAACTTATTCCCTTATGGAAAAAGAAATATTTATGCTTAAGAGTTCAGAAGCAGCCAAGAGTTAACATCTAGGGTTTTTCACCAGAGAAATGCTGGTGTTGGACACGAATAATGAGTCAGTCTGGCATTGATCCACATATTGTATGACAATAATGGCTGAAGGTCCTCAATGTCTTCAATGAACATTTATGAACAATCTCATGACAACACAGCTCCATATTTGGTGTGCCTGCAACCTGGGGTGAAATAGAAAAGGAAAGCATAGTAGTGCTGTTATTTTACCCTTTGAATCCTTTGCAATGTTTAATCCTTAAAAGCCTGTCTTCCTGGAAAAGAAAGGAAATTTGCCTCCTTCCTCATCTTGTAAAGAAGGATGCATACTGTTAGAAACAGGAATTACTTTGAGTCCTTGAATGTAGAGTCACAACTTAGTGAAAGGTAGAAATGACTGTCCTTAACTCTTGCCTCCAGATTCATATTAATGCATTTTCAAAGCTGTAAAATTTCTGATTCTGGTAGATGGTTTGTGAGGGACTAAGTAAGTCAGGTTTAAAATAAGTTTTTGCTTTGAGTAAGGCAACCTGAGAGACTGTTGAATTGTTGATCAGTAATGAGACTTAGAGAGAAACACTGGGAAACAAATGAAAAATGGGAAAAATGAGAAAAGTTGCTGGTATTGCACTTGTCTGCCTTATTCATGACTGCCATAAGAACTGGCAGGCGCTTATGAAAAGTTACAGAATTATGTAACAAAAGTTAACGAGTTGTGAAAAGTGTTACAGAAATACAAAGCTGGCAGGTATTTAATATTTTGAGTATACAGAAAGTTTCTTTTTAATGTCCTTGAGTGAGAAGCTGTTTCGTACCTTGAAGGAAGAGTGAGGAGACACCTTCCCACCATACTCTTAGCATTATACTACCTCTGGGTATTTTCCTTATCAGTATGAATGCATAATCATTTGAGGGATCTAGGAATGATGTTGACATAGTGGAATATTGTGAAAGAAGTTGGCCACAGGCTAATCGTGCTTTGCCTGGGGAAAGTGCTCCTTATCTGCCTTTCAGTATTAGGGAATGTGCTTTTCTCTTCTATTAGGAAAGAGGACAACTGAAACATGAGGAATCATTTTAGATGTTGTGTAGGAGAGAAACCCAAATGGTAATCAGTGCAAAACATCAGAATGGCTCATAATCAACACTGAAGCCCTGCTGCTGCAAACCCCAGGCTAAAGTCCATGCTCATGGGCTTTTCATGAAGCATTGTGATATTCAAGGGGAAAACAAAGATGTTTTGTGAGTGGAGGTGAAGAGCAGAAGGGACAGCTCTGCCATTGGTGACAACACATAATGCATTTCAGCTGTGTGATTTGTATGCTGGGCCTAGTACCATTCTGGTTTTTCTAATCTTCCTTTAGTTTTCTTTTGCATAAATGCTGACTTTTACAGAATAATACTGAGAAAGACCAAGAACTGTGTGAAACAGACAGCATGCAGCAAGTATGTCATCACTGAAACCCTTGAGGAACATAACAGTTCAGGCCATAAATCAGGCCAATGACTTTTAGGACTACACAAATGCTCTTTGCTTGGTTCTGAATACCAATGTGCCTGAATTTGTTTTTTTCTCTGTTCTAATTACTACTACAAAAAGGCCTTAATTATTTCTGGGCATTGTTCATGTTCAGAACCTGGCTATGAATTACAACCAGACACTGGATGGGTGGAGTACTCCAGTATATTGCAGTATTCACATGAGAATCCAGTGAGAAGTGAGTCAAAACATGGCCTGATTAGTCCAGTTAGCCTGCATGGTCTCAGGCGTAATTACTATTCTCTGTAATGCTGTTATGAGGCAGACCTTTATTTCTCATTCAGACATATACAGTGGCAAGGATGATTGAAGCTGTTTCCACAGTTTCTTCCCGATAACCTATTTGTAAAGGGCAGATTGTTGCTCCCAGGTCCTATGTGGTAGGAACGCATTGGTACTGCACTCCTGAGGCTCAGCTGTGCAACTTTCACAGCCTCTTGGGTCCCAGCGACAACCTCCAAAACACTTTGTATACGCAGAAACTACTGACCCAACCTCAGGCATTACTCTGGGAGGACACTGAAAACATGCAAAAATGAAAAGGAGTAAGAATTATAAAATGGTGAGGGGAATATAGCAAAAAGAGACAGGGTAGCATTTATAGTTGCTCTATAGCATTGCTCTAGGGCTACTTCTTTCTCAAGAGAATAAATATGAGCTGTTTGGATTCATGTGGGAGTCTGCTAAGAGCTTGCAGTGGTCCTGAACCTTGCAGTTGGAGGTGAATGGGATTTGAAAACCACCAAACTATTTTCAGTTTAGTGGCTGTGATGCTCATTAGCTGAATACAGGGAAAAAAGGAAGACCTTGAACAAAATGATCTGATTCCAAAAGCATGTAACATACTTTAATTACAGGGGGAAAAAAAAAAAAAAAAAAAAAAAAAACCCAGAATTTGGGCAGTCTCTAACATCTGAAAGGGAGACTGGAACAGAAACAGTGCCAAAACTGTAAGTCAGAACCTCAAAGCAAGTATCTTTGTCTCAAATTGCATATTCCCAGAATTGCTAATTATCTTCCCCCTCTCAATCTGCTACTAGTCTGACTGTGCAGATAAACTTGCAGTGAACCCACTATTTACCTGTATCTCCACCAGGCTTTTCCGTGAGCTATCTTGGGTGTGTGGTTTTCTTGAAGGCACCATGGAGACGTAAGTAGCTAAGGTGGTCTATCAAGTGCTACTTGAAACTTTTTCAGGCTTTACTGGTGCTTTTTGAGACTTAGGTCTTAAGGTACTGCATCCAGGTTACCATGCTGTCTTGGAAAGGCAGTCCATGCCATCAGAGGAAACATCACAGAAGACCCTGTAGACATTAAGTCTGTAATCTTCTGTGTGCTATCAGAAACCCCTCTCATGCTTAGCATTGTGAGGGGAAAGGAGAAAACAGCTGAAGAACAGCATTTCTTGCTTTAGTCTTGTTGATGGTATCCCACTGTTTTCAGTCCAGTCCATTCATCAAAGACAGCCTGGTGGAAATCTAGGAGCTTTTCTGTGCATCCCTTGCTGCCTCAGTCTGGAAGAACATCAAATCCATGTGGCAGGGATGGAGCAAATGTTTTCTCTTTCTGTGTTGCCTTGATGGAGTGATTCTGATCAGCCACAGCACACCCAGGGAGATGTGTGTATGCATGTGAAGAAACCAGGACCACAGTGGGAGCATCGTTGGAGGGAAGCTGACCTTGGGAGGCTTCAGGGCTTAGTGTTGTTTTTCAGGCTGCAGTGGCCACCTGACATAAACATGAAAAATAAAAAAGGTCCTTACTTGCTGTTTAGTTGGGATCAAACTTTGGGAGCAGATCTCTCACCCACACATGCACATGCACACTCAAGCAGAAATAGGTGTCTCTTACTGGAGAGGTCCAGCCCTATGGTGTCTCCCACCTCTCAAGCACCTGGATTGACCTGTAGCTGGCTCAGACCTATGGTCCCTCCATTAGGCAACTCTCTGACTTCTGGTATCTGCCCCTCAGACCTTCTACTTGCCAACTACCCTGTCTTAATGTTCTTTAGAGTAGATTTGCAGGGACTTGGAGAGCACTGTCATCCATGGTAATATTTAGGAATGGAATCAGTCAATGAGAGACTGCAGTACTTAGCCACAGGAGTTGGTGACTTTTATCTGCCCTCCTCTTCTTTTTCCCATTATTGGCCCTCCCTGATCTACCCTGATGTCCATCTTTCCCTTTCCCTTAAACATGCCACAGTAAATTTATCCCATTCCCACAACTTCCCTCAAATATCCCATAATAAGTTTGCTGATGCCCTTAAGACCCATGGTAATCTTGCATCTCCCTCCTTATCAGCTGCAAAGTTCTGGTTGAAGCTCCTCAAAACTTTGAGTGGTTCCTGCAGTGTCCCATCAATAATCAGTATGAGAGCTCTGGACTTTGATATAGTCTCTATTTTCTCCTTTTTCCTTTAGGGCTCTGTGTCTAGGTTTTTCATTTATTGTTTCTCTTCCTGTGTCTTGTACCAGTCTTTTACACTCAGCAGCCCTTAACTTGATATTCTCACAAAGCAAATACCCTTTCAGTCCTCACACGGGTATTTTGCAGCCTTCTTTAACAGACGTTCAGAGGATCTTGCTGGAGCTGGAGTGGGACAGGAAATGGCTGTGTTTAATTTTATTCTTGTGTGAATTTTGGACTAAAAATATATAGTCTCTCTATGGCAGCCTAGCAACTTTAAATATCAAGAAATCAAGTTAATGGAGGGAAAGAAAACTAAATATAAGCTTTGTATTAAGGCTCATTAAATTACAAATCATTGAATGACTTGAAATAAGATGAAAATGCGAGTTCTCTAGTCTATTTTTAAGCTGTTCTACTATTATGGTTTTTTATTATATAAAAGTTAAGCTAGTCATTTATAAAATCATCTAAATGCACCTTTTTCACCTTATGTTCTCAGATTTGGCAGTGAAAAATTGTTCTGATTGCAGTTTCTTGAAGTGTAATTACTTTGTCAAAGGAAAATATAATTAGAACTGATATTTAAAATGCACTATAATTGTATTTAAGCCATTTGATAATTTGGTCACGTACTGGATGTTTTGTTAATTTAGCAACAGCTAACAATACTGAAGTTGGAAAATCGTCTGACAGTTTCTCTTTCCCATTTTAAAGAAAACATAATTTGCTCTAGCCTTCCATCTATTCACAGAAGCTGTGGATACCTACTTTCTGTGAATCTGTGAACAACTTCATTTGACTGAACAACGAATTGTCCACAAAAGTAAAACTCCTGTTGATGTGCTGACTGGACCAGGTTCTGTTTCCACAACAATTTGAACTTAAGATTTGACCCCTCTGAGATTTTCCCTCTCAGGAGACAAGTGTGATATGAGCAACCAGTTTGGGGCTGGGAGCTGAATTTTATTTCTTTGACACTCAAGGAAATTGATGCTTTTTAGCTTTACCTTCTTGTAACACAGAGTTGTTAGATGCTTACCAGCTTCTCAGTGGTTACAAGAATTCAGCAGATGGTAGCTTTGGAGCCGAAAATATCTATTCTTATATTAATTATTTTTTCTATTTGGAATGGACTCTTGATAATGCAAAATAAGGAATTCCCATGACTCATCTCTAACATGTAAAAATACTCCAAGCATTTGTCTTACCCTGTTAATAATGGGCAACATCCATCATTCATCACAGGTTCATGCAGCTCTGTTAAATATTCCTAACTTGATGAGGAGCTAGCTTCTCACATGAAGTCAGTGATGTGTCCTTTGCAGTGATAGCAGCCGTGGGGCAAGGAAATGGTAGGCATTACCCTGCAACTGCAACCACAGCAGTGGACGTGTAGAGGTCCTCTATGTTTGATCTGGGAAATCCAGACCTTTGCATCTCTTAATGCCTGTCCTGTGAGCAGACACATGTCAGATGTATCAGATATGAGGAATGACAGTGCCACACACCAGATGGATTGCACCAAGATCTTGGTGGTGGTGACTATGCATGGGCAGCACCAGGCTATTTAGCTGCTGCTCCAATTAGCTTGCAAATAAGACAGTGCTGCACTGGGCAATACGGATGGTGGGGAAGGACCAGATGTAGTACTCATTACTGAATCCGAGCTGACTCTGTTCAGAGGCAGAAATCACATATACCAGTATACTCAGTAACAGAAGCAACAGAAGGCAGGCAGTCCAGAGACAGCTGCTGCATTAAGTCATGAGCAGAACCAGAACAGGCTTTGGGAGGGAACTGAGCAGAAGCTCCCAAAGCAGTGGTGATGGGTGGTGAGGGCAGAGGGTGGACATATCTGTTTCTGGTCTTCATGTAAAGGGGGCTATTGCACAATGCAAAGCAGAGATACACACATCTGCAGTGCTTTGACAGGGTAGTGTTTAACATAACATGGAGCATCCCTCGTGTGTCACCAAAAGAAAGGGACTGGCAGACAGCACTGCCTCACATACAGAACTAGTATCAGTTAGTCTTCTTACCTTGAAGTATTTTCTCTAAGAAAGATAAAATATCTATCCACTCAACTTTTCTAAAAGCTCTCTTGGAAGCTCTTGTAGAGTGTATGTAATTCAGTGGCAGAAGCTGTCTGATGTAGATCTCATTACCCAAGAAGGAATGTTGCTTTCTATATGTGTCCTTCCATTCAGACTGCAGGTAGGGGGCTCCCACAGCCACATTCAAGAGCCAGTGTTATAATTTATAGTCTTCACTAGGTGCTTTTGCAGATGGTCTCTCACTCGCTGATGAAACTTAGAAAAATATTGTAAGAACTGGTGGGACTGAGTAGAGTTGTGGGCAGAGATATTTATTTGTCCACTTATTTTTAGTATCAGAAGATCCAGGTGTCTTTTTGTATTAACAATTTTTGGAGGGAAGAAGCCACTAAGTAACTCCCTCAAGATAATATTTTTTCCACTCTGTAGTATTTTGCTCTTGGAATTTTTTCAAAAGACTTTTCATGGTCCCCATTAAAGTAGTCTGTGATTTGAGTCTCAGGTTATTTCATCCTGTTCTCAGTCTAGTTTTCATTTCAGGCAGCTGAACAAAATTTAGTAACGCTACAAATGTGTTTACTTTTCTGCTGATAAAGAGGTCTGGTCACACAGCCTCTTTGCCTTGAACAATATTAAATGTCAGCAGTGGAAGACCACTCACCTGAACAGAAGATCGAGGAAAAAGCATCCCCATGAGCAGAGGGAGAGAGGAGTATCTGGGTTTAATGTGCTGAAGTATGAGGGCCAGCAAATTAATGATTCTGATGTATCCATGGGAAAAAAAAATGCCCCTCACCTGAGGACCCTTGCCATAAATGTCAGGGGGTGCTCTGCATCTTACTGTCTGCTCAAACTGCCTTCCAATCCTTTGGGAATTTTAAAAGGGGACTGCAGCCCAGGAAGTTTATGATATTTTTCTGCACAGATTGGGCTTGTGGTTATTTCATCCCTCCATCTGTATTTTATTGCTTTTTCCTCTTTTTTAAAAATTTTTTATTTTCTTCACTTTTTCTCTTATCCAAATCCCTCCTTCCCATTTACGTGCCTCATTTCCATCTTTTCAGATCTCTTCCTGCTGTGTGATGAGCTGTTTGCTTTTAACTAGTGGTAGGTCCATCAGCAAGACCTCTCAGGTCCCCAAAGCCCACTGGGATCAGACAGTTGCCTCCTCTTATCAACCAAGAAGAAAGGAGGCAGAGAGGAGTCTTACGGGCTGATGGGCTGCTGTGCTTCTCCGGTCTCTAAACAGCCATTCCTATTTGGCAAAACAGTTCCTCAAAAATAATGTTGACACCTTTCTGTTCCCATAGCTCCCATAGCTATTGCTTTAACTAGGATTGTTGTGGGTTTTTTTAATGAACAGGAGTGATTACAAGATTAGGTTCCAATAAGTTTCAAGAAATGAGGTTTCAGTTAGAATAGAGGGACCTTACTAATAACTAGAGAAAAGTAAAATACATAAAAATTTATTACTTCAGTAGTTGCTTTGGCATTTTATAACACTCATAGCATAGGGACAGGGGCACTGAGAACAGGTGAGAGCAGAAAAGATGAGACAGTGAAAGCAGGCTGGTGTCATCATAGCCTTGTGCACCAGGGTCATCAGGATCTCTTTGTGGTCCAGTTTCTAAAAATAAATTGTTCATTCTTAAGAAGTAGTTAAACTTAAGTATTTTTATTTAATTTTCCTTTTGCAATATAAATACACTTAGTGTTTTAGATAAAGTTGGTGACTAAGAATCTGAAGAAACTTTCTGGATTATTTGAATCCCTTACTTGAATCTCTGTTCCCTGGTGGGGCCACAAACGTATCTCACACACAGGATGAATGACAGTTGCCACTGAGCTGACCTTTGTTTATTTTCCTCTTCTCTCTGGTTGATAGTTACATAGCAATACATGGATGTAGGTTGTACAAAACAGAACCAATTCCTGAGCAGTACACTGCATTGCACAGCTGCCTCTCACACCTGGGGGGTTTGTCTGCCATGCACAAGGTAACTGTAGTACAGAATATTGCATACAGATTTACCAGCCTCTCAGCTGGTACCTTGAATTTCCTGTGACTGTGGGAATAGCTTTCATCGGTCTCTAAATAACATGTTCCATGCACAGGTTCCAGTTAGGATTACGGGACTGTTAAAGAGGAATGATGGTATGTTTAACTAAAACATGTAACAGGCAAGTAGTGTTGTTTTAGTAATAATAGTAATGATGATGATGTCTTGAATCATGCGGAAGAAGCACTGCAGTGATACAAGCTGTTTTTCCTACATGATCTGAAATTTCAACTTTTTTTTTTTAATTGCACTGGAAATTTAAAAGGTTGAAATCTGTACAAAATGGCTTTATTTGATTGTCTTTTGGTTAAAGTATAGTTTGGATTTCTTAGTCTTTAGTTAATTTATGGTGTGGCAATGCTCTCTTGGGATTATAATGCACAATTTTAAAACTACTATATATGAGGACTGCAATGTGGAAAAAATAAACTTATCTTTTTTCAAAGTGATGTTATAAATTCTCACTCCATTGTAATGAGACACAGAAGAGTGTTACTTTATCAGTTTCTTTTCTGTGATATTTAGAATGATTTAAAAATATGCAAAGACCCAGAGAATTCGCAACAGATTTTCTATGTATCCAGACTTCATTAAGGCCTTTGGCAAACACTTTTTACAGAATAAAGATGAGCCAAGTGCAGCCTTTTTACAGAGGGTGACTTAAGCCAAGTGAATTAATGTTATGACCTTTGTTTTTCTATTCAACCATTTTCCCTCTTTTTCTATCTTTATCTTATGCATCTTTCTCTTCCCTCACACATATTTCTTTTCTCCTTTTCTAACATTGTTCCCCTTAGCTTACGTTTTCTGTAGCTTCATTCTACTACCTCATTTCTTTTCAAGATTTTTTCCCTTCACTCTGTATTTAACCCCTTTATTTTTTAGATAATTATTCTATGTCCGTAAAGTCAGAGATTTAAAAAGTGTTTTTACTGCAAACTTGCTGCCATTTTTCCAGTTTCAGTCTGACTCAAAACTCCAGACCAGATGTCTAGCCTGTAGTTCCCTGATCTTCCTTTTTTCCCTCTCTGAAGACATGTGTGACGTTTGCCTTTTTTCCCAGCCATAGTAAATAGTCTCTCTGCTTAAGCCTCCCAAACTGCATAAATAAATTGATAGACCTCTAGTTGAAATGTTGCTGAATCACCCATCTATTCAGATGCAGAGCAGTCTGTCTGGGTACAGCTCATGATGTTAGAGCTGTAAGAGATAAAAACCAAAAGGGATAGAGGCATAGCTTTCTTCTCATTATACAAATTTCCCTCAAACTTGCACTAATTGGTTTTACATGCAAGTCTAAATTGTGTATCTTCTGACTCTAAGTAAATTTTTAAAATTAAAACTCTTAGAAATAATTTGAGGTTATTTAATGACGACATTGATGAATGATTTAGAGCTAACACAGCAAAGCTGGAGGGACAGAAGCTACTCAGTGTCTGTGAAGGACAGTGCGGTGGAATGGCTGTCAGGGAAGAAGTGACTGTTCCTCTGTGAGAGAGATGAAAGCCTCTCCTCCAATTCTGGACTTTAGCAGCTGTGGTTCTGTTGCTCAGCCACAGTAAAAAGAGCAAACAGCTTTTGTTGAGATATTGGCCTGTGAACCTGTAATTCTGGCTTTTATTTCTGGTTGGCCTGTAGGCTTTCACCCTGGTCTTTGATGGCATTTATCCAATGATGCATTTCCTGTCTATTAAATGGGGAAAATATCAAATTTTCTCCAGATTAATATAAATGCCTGGTGCTTAGACACAGGACTTGTGAAGGGTATTTGAAGACCTTGACAAAAAAACCCCTAAAAATCTTCTTCATGTCAGCCTAGACAAGAATGCTATAGTTTCTCATATGTAACATTTGTTACCTCACTTGAACTGGGTAGAAGAAATCAGATAGTTTGTCTTTTGGGAAAAAACAAGAAAAGTATGCCGACAGGTTGTCATCTGAGAATAAAACAATGTAAGTGTAATACTCAGATTTATGCTAAAAAAACATGTTTGTTATCTTTATTTTAAAATATGTCATTAAAAAGATGCATTGTAGCCATTTTAATTTTTCATTTAGTTGACAATATTATCTACGTGAGTGTGGAATGGAATGTGAAAATCTTTCTAGAAGATTAGAAGAGTTAAGTCTGTTATTGTTGAGAAAATAGCCAGAAAAATTTTATTTGTTTCCAGATTTCAGTGTGGGACATGAGGCAGATACAAGATTTGATATAAAAGCCCCTTCTCTGTGAGTGTGTGTGAACATGTACTGCAGGTAACTATGCGTGCGGATGGAAAAATGTTTACTAGAAAACAACAGCTGAAGAGAGGAAATATGTGCTGAGAGGCAGCATGTGAAAGTCTCCCAAGAGCAGTAAATGGTCCCATCAAATCCATCAGACCTGATATCCCCCTGAGTGGACCAATGCCACAAGTGGCCATGACCCACCAGCAAGGCACTGGGTAACTTGGATCATGTCTGAGAGGGCAATAGCTGCTACCTGCTGATAGAGGCTACAGAGTTAAACACACATCAGATGCAACCAGGAATCCCATGAGGGACTTTACCAACACCACCCAGAAGCCACTGGTGTGTCAGTCCAGCTGTCCACTTATGAGTGAACATCTGGCATTGTTCTTCCCGCTGTCGTCCCACCCCATGACTGTGAGTGAGCACCTCTGGGAACTGTGTGAGGGGACCAGTGACTTTAGTGTCCAAATAGTTACTGCTATTAACAACAGCTTCATGACAACTCAATTAACAAAAGGTGCTCTAAGAAATACTGGTTTTGATCTGTATCTTCCTCAGCTCTATCCCTGATCAGGGGAAAGGGAGTTTACAACATATTAACAGCGAAGTAATAGAGCGAACTATTTGATGGTTTCTGATAGTCACACATTTGAAAACTTACTTGATGATTTTATCATCATAAAAATTAGCTGTTTCAGGAAGTGTTCCTCCAGGGCTTTATTGCTAACATTTCAGGAAAACCCCCAGAACTTGGTTATGTTAACAAGATGTTTAACGGTAATTAAGAATTTTAACAAGGATTAAGAATCCTTTTACATTTCTGATTTGCTACATTGTTAGTCAGGCTGCAAAAAAAAAAAAAAAAGATGATTAGCAAGAATGAAAGAGAACATGATTTATTGTTTTTTCTACACTACATCTGTGTTAGCAGACAGCTGAATGTGAGTGCAATGTAGTTTTGTAGGGAGGAAACAGTGCCGAGGACCGGGCAGCCCTGGAATGTGCATTTGGACCAACTCTCTTCTGGTCCTGTGGACTGAGTACCCATCAGCAGTTGGAGCACATCAGGTGAGCTTGTGAAGTTCAGTTTTTTGTTTAAGCTTATACCAAAAGAATGGAGTTTACGTTCTCTCAGGTCACTCTGAGATGTGAACCAAAATGAAGAAAATGGGAGTGGCAGAAGATTTGATTCTGAAGTACATTCCTGCTTTAGGCTATCACATTCATGTAGACATGCACAATACTAATTAAGAAGTAATGGATCAAAAGGACTGAAAGGACAAAGGAACGCATAATCAATATAGTAATTCCTTGTATGTCAGGTCTTGTATATTATTATTTTTTGATCGATTTACAACACTATTCATTTCTAGTACAGTATTAATTACATAAAACTGAATGCAATGGGGAAATACCATCCACCTGTATTTTGTAAGAATCTGTTGATCTTGAGTAAGATTTGCCTTTACTTCCAAGAACTGTGTATCAGTAGTTTTATAACCTCTGCTCAAAATATCTTCTGCAGCTCTTAAAAGATCACAGTACTTACAAGTAAAATGTTAAAATGTCCAGAAAATAAACAAAATGGTCTTAAATGTCTTCTGTTCACAAGTCATCTTAATCAAAGTGGATCAGATTGACTTCAAAATGAACTGGATGCTTTGAGACTGTTGTTTCTGTAATTTTTCTAGGTCCCTATGACTTCTCTCTCTCTCTCTCCTTTCCCCTGTAGTTTGTTTGAGCCTTGTAATTACTGGGATCTACTGGAAAATTCCCCATAGGCTGTATTTACTTCCCAGAGGGAGCATAACATGCGACTGTTACCAAAAGAGCTGTTTGTACTTTTATGCTTTTCCTTTTCAGAACTCTGAGGCTGCAGTATTTGATGGTTTTTTTTTCTGTATTATCTTTGCCATGCAGTTGACTGAGCCATACCGAGTACCAAAGGCACATGACTCTTGATGTGAGATTTGGGACTGTACATCCGAGCTGGGACTATTCACTTGGGTAAACTTCAATGAAGCCACACAAAGGCACAAACCTGAAGCTCCCATTTGATAGGAATATGTTAGTCCTTTCAAAGCTTTTAATTTCGTGTTTGTATAATGAATTTAAAGGAAGAAACATGTGTAAGGAATGTAATGATTTTAAGGGAAACAAAGTGAACTCTTAAATGCTATGGGTGTATTTACCAGGAAGACAGCAGCTTTTATGTTTCTCCTCTCTCTCCTAACAAGGAGCAGGTAGTGTACTTGTTTCTGGAGCAGTCCCCAGGCTCCAGCTCTAGCAGAGCAGCCCACAGGACTGTCCAGGTTCAGGGCAGCAGGAGAGAAGATGAGGTGCTGAGCAGCAGTCAAGAATTGCTTCATGGTTGGACCCTTTCAATTTTCTTTCAATATTCCCAGAAAATGGTTTTTAATTTTGTCAGACACCACTGAGCTGTAGAAAGTTGTCAGCACAACAGGAGTCCTGTCAAACACGTCCAGATGGGCTCTCATGCCTATACAGTTTGCCACACTCTCTTAAATTTCTGCTCTTTCAATTAAAAATAAAATAAGATCTGATACTTAGATCTGGGTTCATCCTAATATATGTCGGTTCACCTCTGTGCTCAAACGCACGGCCAGGCAGTCTGTTACCAAACAACTACACAGAATGTCTGTAAATTAGATTCACTACACTATCTCCAGGGAAGACTACAATTGTCAGCTCTCTGTCAGCTAAATGAAAATAATGAAATGTAAGTTACAAACAGCAGCAAAATTGTGTGAGTCATTCTATTTATACATGTAATCACATCTAAAGGTCCAAGTGTCTTGAAATTAAAAGAAGATTGGTTCTGTCAGCTGCTTAACAAGGTGTTCTTGGAAAGGATCTTCCTAAAGAAAGCTTGTGGAAATCATCTGTGTCAGCAAAGCATAAACAGCTTGACACCGTATGCCAGAATTCAAGTGAGATAATGCTGCAGTGCACATGTGCACATTGCTTCAACAAGCAGAGCTATGTGACCAAGATGGAGAATGACTGTGTTTCCCTCCAGTTCTGATAATGAATGTTAACTGAAAGTTGGCAAAAGGAAGTGGAAAATGCTGAGGACGAGTGGGATGTCGTCTCTTCTTTCTTTGAATCTCTCAAAAGGCCTTGGGGCCCTGGAAACTTGGTATCAGGATGGCATTGCATATTAATAATAAATAAAGCACAATTAGCACACATGGGATAGGGAAGAGCTACATCATAAATACAAAATACAAAATATTCACAAGCATGTAACACATTCTTGGCTCCAAACTTGAGTACAGTGCTATGGGGGGATAGGGAAGAGCTACATCATAAATACAAAATAATGTATTGATGCATTATTGAACAATTTAGTTCAGCAAGTCTTGTCAGCACAGATTTGAAAACAAACAAACAAAAAGGTTCTGTGAGATATTCAGCCAAATAAAGTAATGGGATTTTTGAGGATAGAAAAATAGCTGCAAAGGGGGTGTTTTTTTTTTTCATTGAGTGATTACAATATTTTTGGTAACATAGAGATTATGTATTGATGGAGAGACAACTGAAATCTGTAAAGAACTGTGCTAAAGTATAGCTAAGACATGGAATTACCTCTTGGCAGAGACACTCAGGATCTCTGTCCTTCAATACTTATATTATCCTTCCTTTTCTATTCTCTGGGGGATCTGAGAGTTTGCCAATCGTGTACACAGAAGATCATTGATTGTATATTTTGGAAACTGTTCAGAGTTTCTTTTGGAAAAACAAATATAGTGACACCTGAAGGAAAATGAGAAAAAAAAAAAAAGGCACAGGGGAAATACGAAGACAGAAAGAATGCCATGTCAGCTGTAACATCAAATATGAAAACAGTATAAATTGACCCTTCCACATGAAAGAGTATAATATTGCATAACCCATGTTATGAGACTGGAACCCATCGCCTCCCAGAAGTCCTGAGTTTTATAGATCTATTATAAAAGTGAGGATCAGTAGGCTGATGTATTACTTATTTTGGGTGTCCATTATAGTACAGTGATTTTACTAACATCCAAAGCAGTTTAAAGCCTGGCTAGCTGGCACTGTAATTCATGGTGCATCTTAAATATCCACTTATGGAAGTCTAGTATCGGATGTTCCCGTTCATATAACATGAATTTTTAATGCTTTTCAAATAGCTGAAAGTGAGCCCATGTGGTACTTTATTACAGCAGTTTATATAAGAGATGTAATAGATATATTGTGGAACATGTTTTTAATGTCTATTATTGTATTTAGGAGTATATGTGTTACATTACAGATGTAATTTGTCAGCTGTATCACGCTGTTGTTGTAAGAAGTTGCCGAAGGATTTTCAAGACCGTGGTTACCAATTAGAGGTCTTATATTGCGTCTGTTGAAAAGATAGCCAAGCAAATTCATTAGTAAAAAGTAACAGTGACAGTTCGTCACATGAATATTTGTGGTGTTCTGTTAACTAGATTCGATTTTTACTAAGAAAACATCTAGCTGCTTAAATGTCTGTTTGAAATATGGATTACTTCAGTGAGAGAGAAATACAATATGTGGTTTTTTTCAGCAACAAAATAAAATATGGACTGGCTGTCATTGCTTGCACATGCTAGTAGGATACCTGTGCAAAGTAATTTGTGTATTCATCATTATTTTACCTCATAGAGACTTTGAGCCAAGCTCTCATTTCTTTAACTGGAATAATCTGCCGAACCAGCCCCAGATTGTTATGATTTGAAATCGTTTTCATGGTGATAAATAGCATCACATTGGAAAGGTTGAAGTGTCTTTGCAAGGCTGAGTGGACTTCAGCAGGTCCATTCACATAACAAGGTGCTGTGATCTCTGTAGGATGAAAATAGTCATAACCAGGAATGTCGCTCCCAAATACATCGACAAATCCTGTCACTTGCAGAATTTTAGGACTTGCTGATGTTTCAGAAATTTGTGTTATATCTCTGTGAGATTCCCCAACTGAAACTTCAGCAAAACCAACTTTATTAATTACCTGGACTGAACATGGCTGGTCTACCTGTAAAAAAAAAAAAATTAAAAAAATCCCAAAGCCTCAGAAAACCGTCAGCATGGATTTGACATGTATTTTAAGTAAGAGTCCAGTGAATGTGCTGTCAGATTTTTCAAATGTATCTTTTAGAACAAAGTTTTTGCCATCTCAGTCAGGGGCTGCACTTTCGGGTTTGGATACAACAAAAGCGATGAACAGTCTGAACTATGCCAGTGGAAGGAAGGAAGTTTACCCTTGGTGAATCCCAGTGGTTTTGGTGGTGAAGCATTAAATTTTCCTACTTCCGAGGCTCACACAGGCATCCTGGAATGGTCCACAGAGACAACTTTCCTATGTTTTGACAAACTGTGGTTCCTTTCTGACTTCTGTTTTGCTTTTTTCAGGAGGATGAATTACCACATTTTCTAATCAGTTGGGAGTTTCCATTACACATTGGGTGCTCTCATTTTCATGTGTTTTTATTCAATTTACCTTGCTGGTTTAATACAAGTTGTATTTATAATTTTATATTAAAAAGCTAAACATTGGGATAGAGCAGAACTGCTGTTGAAGAATTAGTAAATTCCCTGACTTTTACCATTATTTTGACAATAATAAACAACGCATTAGGGCAAACATTTGTGTAGATGTTTTTGCTTCTTGTTCAGAAAAAGCTTATGTCATCTAGCAGCCTTCCCACTGCCTGACCAACTCATTCTTCTGAGGAATCAGACACAAAGAAAATAAAAGTTTCAGTCAGTGCTTATACTGGGGGTCTGCAGCAGCAGGTTTACATTAGAAACGGTCTCAGGAATGACAGAAAGACACATCTGTCAATCCAAGAATGGTACCTAGAGGGATCTTAGATTCTGAATTAAGTCAGGACTTGCTTTTAGCATACTCTAAAGCTCACTATCAGATTGTATCAGGTAGGCTGAGTGGCAACACCGGGAGGATCAAGATCTTGAAGGTGTACTTTTATTTCTGCCCCTTTACTTTTTGGACAGGTAGGTATTTGTAGCACTTGGCAGCCCCAGCAAAGCCAAGTTGTTACAGATTTAGACAGCGACATTGCACAATTACTGATGTTGAAAGCTTTCTGCCACAGAAAAAATTGATCCATATTTTTCTCTTCAATCAATAGCTACAGGAGTCCACTAATGCTCTACAGGGTAAGTGTAGGTGTTTAACAGACTGCCTGTAGGTGAAAGGTTTTTGCTTCAGCAGCTCATACTTTTACATAAGTTACAGACTTTTCCATCATACTGGAATATTTCAAACTCATAGGAAACCTTCAAGATTCAAATAATTTTTTCCCACTGCACTTATGTTTTTCCCACTGCACCCTGACACAGTCTTTTAATGCTTAGCTCTAAAAGACATCACCTTCAAATCAATATCCCGTATTACAGGATCCTAGGCTGACAGGTGCAGCTTAATGAAGGAGCAGCCTACTAATTCATAGGGATACTTGATCTTATATTAAATTGCTGGTCATATGGAAGTACACCAGATCTCTGTTTACAGATCTCTATTCTACAGTATGCCAGTGTGTTGACACCTTAACACCAAAAATTTCTAAGGTAAAAGACCAAACACTCTTACAGCAGTCCAGATGCTGACAATAGAGCTCACTTCTGTATATACAATTGCATAGAAATGAAAAAAGATCATACCTGGCAGAAAATCCTACATTGCAGGTTAGCCATAAAAGTTTTTCTGTCAGTTTACCCAGGTAAGGAGCTGAAAAGATCTTGAGGAGATTAGACCAGGTCCTTATTGCTGGCACAGCTTTTACTGAGGAGAACTGGGATTTTGGACAAGTGCAGCAGAGTTGCTCACTTTATCCTTGGGAGCCTACTCAAATTCAGATCACTTCCCCTATGTGATTTGATAGGTTTGGTGTTTAGTTCTTAAAACCCGGCATTTAATCAATACATCAAATTTTAATACTACTCCCAAAGCATTACTGACTGGTTTTAGACTGCTTAGACCTTTGGACTCTGTAAGGTAGAAAAATCTAGCCATGTAGTAAAGGATGTGAAGTGGTGACTGGCCAAGTACTTAACCTCATTATAAAGAAGTTTTTTGCCCATTGTGGGGGTAATGTTACCTCCTTTCTGTCAGGATGTGATCAGCCCTGTTTACATGCTAGAAAACTTGTGTACAAACACATACACTCGCAATCACTGTTTACATTAAGCATCATGGCAAATGCTACATTTAGCTAGTCTCCCTGTTAGCAGCACGTAATTTTGAGGTAGCATGAAGTCTGGCATAAATTACTTTTCACTCTATATTAAGGGACAAGATGGCATAGAAATAACACTAAAGGTAGTTTCATACTTACTGGGAATATATTATTTTTTGGTGTGTGTATGTGTTTGTATAAATAAAATGGTTAAAAGTATATATAAATCATTGGGCTCTGGCCATGTAGTTCTAAGAGAGGAAGAAATTGCCAGATGAGTAACAAGTATGTGTGCTTATGTGTAAAGCTAAAAAATGTTCAGGCGATGCCAGTTGCCAGAAGAGGAACACATATGGGAAAGGTCACACAGATGTTTTTCTGACAAAGCTTTATCTCATTAGCTACTGCATCCTTCTATTTCATATTCACGCACAGTATCAGGCTTGTGGCAACTTTTATACTGGCTCAACCTCTCATACACATTTTCAATTTTTTATGTGTATACTTTGATCACCATCTGGATAACAATAACATTGATAGGTTACTATATAGTAAAGTCTCAGATACTGTTGTGTAGCCTTATTTCTAGTGAAGAATTTAGTTGATTCATTGATTAATGTGGCCTTTTAACGGTAAGTTGTATAAATACTTGAAGATTGCAGTGTGCTATGGTAAGCAATGGCTAGTTCAAGGTCTAACAAAACTAAACCAGCAGAGAAGGAGTAACTATCAGTGGAAAGATCACCTCCACAGGTGCAATGTTTTATATTAGTTACATCTTATTGTTTTGTATGTTGGTTTTTTCCACATTGGATTAAAACAAAGGAAGAGTTTTAATAATTTCTGTGCATATAGACATTTTTCCCTTGCAGCTTCTCAATAAATCCTTTAAATGCATTTCAGTAAGCAGCATAGACTCTAAAACGGTATATGGGAGACAATGCAGACCACCTGAAAGTCAAAAGATTTTTCTTTGGGTTTTATCCTCTCCAAGGCATATGAAGAAAAGAGTTTTCAGATGCTTATCCTATTCATTAGCAAATCCCATGCTTTAGCTGGGTCCTGTTTAGGTGTACTCCTAGCTCCACTGAAGGCAATTGCAAAATTGCCATTGGCTTCAAATCAGACAGAACATTACTCAAAGTGATCCTCAAGAGGATGAATTTCTTGAAGTCCAGGTGTTTTAGACCAGGATTATAACCCAAAAGGACTGAAGAAAGGACCTGTCGCTTCAGCCAGGATGACAGGAGCCGTGCTGTGCTTTTTCAGCTTCAGTTAAGTAAGGCATATTTTAAGAATATGATTCTGATTCAGAGGCACTTCTACTCCAAAGTTCTGTGCTAGAAACATATTAACTATATTAATTTGCTTCAGTTGCTGGGGATTTGTTTTCATACATACATTCATTTCTTTTTGTGTGGTTTTAATTTTTACAGAACAAAGTTAGGATAGCTCTCCATGCTTTGTTGATTTGAGAGTCCTTAGAAGCCCAAGGATTATTAATGGTGTATGTGAGACACCTCTACACACATGCATGCTCACCCACACATATCATATGTAAGAGCTGAAGTTCAGTTGATTTTACAGTTAGAAGCCCTCTCTGTACTTTCCAAAGCCTCTGGTCTCCTGAGGCTGAGATATCTAGATAGTTCTTGTGAATTAATTGCCTTGTTTTGACAAATATATTGCATTCACCCACACCTCTCTGTAGTCTTCTCTCTAAACTTGTTGACAAATATATACTCCTTAAAGTGGACGCAAGATAGGAACAAATTTTGATACAATGATAAAAAGAAAACCCACAAGAATTCTAAACTCATATTCTACCTGTTTTTCTTACTTTTTTATCTGTTCCTGAGGGTTTATGTTGTTTTCTCCTAGGACTTTTATCCTTTAGAGCAGTTTAGCTATTCCTTTGCTCTGGAAATGCTCAATGTACACATTTTCAAGGCTATCCGCTCTTTCAGATGACAAGTGCATGGCATCCATCAATAATGAATTTAGGCAAATAACTAATGAGAATAAATAAACCTGGGACTTAGTGGATGACAGGCAGCTGGAGGATAACTGCATATGCTTTTTGATATCTAGCTGTCTCTGGCTGATTTAATTTCCTGGACTTGTACATTGTGACACACAGCTATTAGATTAATTTTTATTTTAGTGTTGTTAAAATTTCTATGTATTTTCTGATTCTCAATATTTTCACATAGGCTAAAACTGCTGAAAAATAATTAAGTTTTTAATTTATATCCAGCCAATGGTTAACTTAATATACATACATTTTTTGGTGGATATGTGTATATCTGGGCATTGAAAAGCCAGATCTAGCGTGGTCTTGATGGGCAGACTTTTTAGGAGTAGCCAGATTTGGTTGGTTTTGGGACCTAAGGGATTTCTTCTGTCCCAGCTGTCAGGTCATACAGTCAAGGCTGAGAGTGTACATACATGCACACGCTAACGCACTCACATTCACACTCATACTACATACACAGCCTGCCCCACAAATCAGCATAGCAAGAGGGACACGTCCTTAGTAGAACCCACACCACCCCATACATCATGGATGTCTCCATCCTGCTCCTCCTCTCCAGTAGACAAGGACTAAAGTCTGCTAACTGCATATACACACAGATGCACAGACACACAGGCATACATCATGTGGGTCTCTCCAGAAGTTATTTGTAGACACTTAGTTTAGACAGGCGCTGGCACCTTGACCCCCTGGTCCCCCCTGGGTGCTGGCCCTGAGCCCCTGAGTCCTGAGATTTGTGGTTGTTCTCCACTTGCTGGCATTCAGACTTCTCATCCTTCCCATTGGCTGCCCTGACTTGAAAATCACCGGCATTTGCACACACATGCACACAAAGAACAGGGTGTGCACCCACATAGAAGACAGAAGTAGGATTAAATGAGAAAATAGGGTATATTATTATGGCCAAGCACAGGACTGTCAGACAAGTGAATTGACCAGCAGTCCGGTTACATGACTGACCCCTTTTATGCTTTTCTCTTTCCACTTTTATTCCTCCATTATTAACCCAGATCCTTCCCTTTCCCCACTTTTGATCTTTCCTCTAAACATCCCATAGGAAGCCTTGCACATTTCCACGATTGCTTTAAAAGATCCCATAGTAAGTTTTAGTAAGTCCCCAAATTCTCTTCCCCCACATCCCATAATAAATTCTGCATCCCTGTGGGCAACCACCCCTTAGCTCAGCTTGCATGTCATGACTGGGGAGAGAGATCTTGATCCATCTCAGAGAGTTTCACTCCATGGACAGTGGTCTCCTCAGCCTCCTCAGATTGCTTTGGAGTAGCTAATTTGGGGTGATCTCTTTTCATTGATTAGGCTACTGGGATTGCTTCACCTTTTGCTGTTCCTCT
This sequence comes from Athene cunicularia, assembly GCF_003259725.1. NCBI lineage: Eukaryota > Metazoa > Chordata > Aves > Strigiformes > Strigidae > Athene > Athene cunicularia. The sequence goes on along the minus strand of NW_020799095.1, from coordinate 29,535,454 downwards.
GATTCTCATTGGCATTTGAGTTTATTTTGATTAGTTTATAATCAGATCACCTAATAAAACTTAGCAATCATACTCATCTGTATTCTTAGCTGTGGGTAACCTGTTGTTTATTGTGCACTAAGCCATGGCCTGAAATATTCCACAATGGTCTAATGAGGTTGCAGTGCATAAACTGTGCCTATTTTATAAACAGGTTTGCTCTTCTAATTGTAATCACCAGCCTAAACATTCTTTATGATTGAGAAGGTTATATTGCAGCACATGACATTCAGGTTAAACATTTTCAGAAAATTTTCCAAGACTGAGAAAGGTGGTCCAGCAGAATAGGCTTTCCAAGGACACTTTGGCATCTCTCTCACTGAAAACCTTTAAGCACAAGCTCGACACGTGTGTTGGGAACAACCTATATGTGGCATATGCCACAGGATGGTCTAGGAACAGATGAGATGACTTCCGGAGGTCCTTCACAACCCTATGATCCTGTGAGTAATGGCTCACCCCACACAGATAAACACTCCTCATACATAATATTTGAAAGTTTGGACACAGGTCCATCTAAGAAATCTGAGACATTTTAAAAAGTAACTAGAAACATACACTATACAATGGACTATGGGCATTGAAAATATACTTTAAAACTGAAGGTATCTTCATCAGCTATATTGCTCATAGCCAAATGATTTTCATGATCCTGGATTTGAGTTCTTGACATGTCTGTGATCTGATATCCAAAACGTATGACTACACTTAGAATATCGTTTTACCTTTATGCAAATAATGTTATACCAAAAAAATGTATAGATCTCTGAGAAACATTTAAATTATTATTAATTGCTTTGTTTTTTAGAAAATTAAAAAAATAAAAAGCTTTTGGTTGATTATTTCACATTTCAGGCTCCTTATATCAGAGCTGCAGACTGTCAGATAGGGCAAGGCTATACAAGCTCACTTATTTAAAGTAGATCAGGAGACTAAGAAAACTGGAGACCTGGAGGTGCCATTTAGAAACAAGCAAAACCCCAAACTCAGCTAGATTTAACAATTCCACTGACATATTTAGGCTGATGTCTCCATAAGAACCAAAGTTGAATTGTTTTAAAAAAATAATGTACCTGAAAATCTTGTATACCTTATATAGTTTGTTTTGTGTTGATACATATCTGTTTTCTCTGTTAGCAAAACCAGTAGATGGCAACTCTTGGGGAACAATTAAAACAATTAGTGATCTCACTTTAAGTTTATTTAAATGGAAGAACTGTAATTACACACAGCAGATAAAAATTATTTTCACATTTGTAAGACAGCTTAACTGTCTGGGAGTCACAACTCACTGATTGAACTCGGCCTAACTATCTGGGCACATTTAAGCACATATGAGCACGTATAAAGGCTTCCTGGACTTTTCCTGGTGCTTGTACACGATCCTACCAGGCAAGTACACAGGATGATCCTCAGTCATAGATCTTGATTTAAGAATAAGAAAGGTAAGAGTAAGAATAAAGCTTTGAATAAAACCAAGTTAAACAAACTATCAGAAGAATCTTGGTTTCAAGGTGAACTCTAATTTTGAGTGTTTGATGTCAACTATTTGGGTCTTGTGTGTTACAGCACTGAGCAGCCATGGAACTCCGCAGGCCAGAAGAAGCCAGCATGGCACCACTGTAATTGTAGGAGTTACACTGATGCAGAGCAGGCTGTTATAAACACAAATTTATTTGTGTGTGTTTAGCATTTTAGAGGCTGTTGCTGACAAACTAGTCACATTTCTTATTATCTCTGCATCTGTATTACCTGCGGGTAGTTGTGCCAGTGAAATCAGTGAATTGAATTTAGCTCCAAATTCACCTCACCGATCAGAATATGACCCGCAGTGTACGCAGGTATTCTGAAAAATTACACTGTCATATATTTCATTTTCTCAGCGTTTGGGGATTCTTTCAGTAACCCTTCCTTAAATGATACAATAACCCTAGAAAAGCTTGTAGCAAATCAGTTCTGACACACCGAAAACTAGCTTAGGCTTAATAGAGACTTTATAGCTCCTTCTCTGTTTTCAAATTGGGCAATGGTTTAGGCTTTTTCGGAGCCATGAAATGGCTAAACAAACTGCAGCTGCTATAAACCAGGATCAGGAAGTACCTGTAAAGAAAGTGAAATGTTAGATGCAGGGCTGGCAGCAGGTGAGGCCATGTGGATGGGGACAAATATCTTTCCCCTCTCCCCAGGAGGCAGGGGCTGCTGGAGCCCACCCTGGGAATACAGCTCTAAGTTCTCATGTCCTGACTTTCCTATGTAGTCTCTGATAGATGGAGCATTTATTAATGGGGGAACATGGGGCATTGACAAAAACTCAAAAGGGACTTACATTTAAAGCAGTCCATAATTTTTTTTAAGCACTCATGTATACATTTTTTCTCTGTGTTTGAAAAGGAAACTATACCCAAGGAGAATGCATTATTACTGTTATTATTTACAGTTGGTATAATCACTTTAAGTGGAACTGATGCATCTGGAGGATTTCTCTAATGGCATCTAAGCCTCTCCCGCAATCATCCTTGTCTCTGGTGGCTTATGAGGCCGTTTGACACAATGAGACAGATTCCAGTAGATGTACACCGGTGCCACTGAATGTTGCCAGTGAAGAGCCCCTATTGTTTGTGTGCTATAACTAGACACCATTAACAATTCTTACTCCCAAAAGCTTTCAGTGTGTAGTGCCAGTCTTCAGTGTATGTATTGTAAATGCACTGACTGCACGGGGTCAAAGTAAAACCACTTTATGTATCAAAATTACACTAAGGATAATCCTTCTTTTAGTCATTTAAAGTCTACGAGAACAATTAGATTCCTTTCCTAACAAGCTGAAAGGGAAAATAAGTTAGAAAAGTTAAAGGACAAATGCCTAATTTAAGGGCTTAGAAGATGAATAGGAAAATATTACTAGGAATTCTTGTTAAGGATTCTGCAAGGTTGCATAAGAAAAAATGAAACATTTTGTAATTAAGCTGAAAGTGTCATCATGTTCTTGGTTTTCTACTGAGACATGAAGGGAAAAAAAATCATTAAACGTATTTCTGAATCATATAATAGATTATTTTTACCTTAGGTCAGAAAGACATTATGTGTCTTAACAGAAAAAAACTTCTGATACTCCTGTTGAAGTGATTGCTTTGATAAAGTGGATGAAGAGGAAAAGAGAGCACTTGCCCATTTTATCAGTGGTCTCAACAGGTCTTGCTGTTCCTCTGTCAAGTCCCTCTCTGTAATTCTGTTATAGACCTCACTAAAGCTAACTAAAGGGTTGCATCTCTATTCAACAAGGTCAGGAGCAAACTGCAGCCCTGAACGCACATTGGATGTGCAACTGTGTGCCATAATAACCATCCCTCTCTGCAACTCAACTATTTACACTAGATCAGTGTGGGCAGCCCACGTAGAGGGCTCATGTGATGAGAAATAAGAAGAGTTGTGTGTATGAGACAAAAAAACCTCCAACCCTATAGATATGATGCATGTAAATGATGTTGTTTAAAAGAAAAAATAAGAGGTTTATAACATTTTTTTTTCTCCATTCTGTTGAAGGAAAGGGAGGGTTTGTAAGAGTGCTGCAGCTGCCTGTTACAGCAACTAGATGCAGGGTTCCCAGTTAAAACCTGACACCTCCTATGAGCTGCTCTGCTCTTATTCCTTCTATTTGCTGAAAACTCTAGCAATGTCTTCAAAAAGTTGGCAGATGTCTCAGCTGCTGCTCCCACTGCAAAATCCCCTGACTTGTGAATCTGTACTTTTCCAGTACTGAGGAAAGGAAGTAATAATGTCCCTCAAAGCCAAGAGAAGGAGAAATGCATGTGCACTAGCGAGTCCCCACCATGTGCTTCTTATTCTTAGGATGCTGACATCACATGTTTCAAGAAAATTAACCAACATCTGGAAAATAAAAGATACAGCTTTGTTTTCATTGTAATATTTTTGAGGTTGTCAAATTCACCAGGGCTGCTAGGAAAATTTATTTAGAATTTTGTTATTTTCTTTTGTCTATAGTGGTCTTTTTTTCCTGTTCTATCAACCTTGTCAGAAAAATGGCCTTCACTAGGATTTTCCTGATGCTGAGAGATTCTTATTCAGTTCACCGTTGAAGACGGTATTATCTCAGTCAGCACCTTATCAAGCTGACTGTTGCTATACTATTTTTTCTTTTTCTGGTTTAAACACCTGTTGTAAAAAATCCTGTACTCTGTGACCTCTTTGGTAGGTAGGATTGCTTTCTGCCAGTTGTTTTATATCATGTATACCACTACAGATTACATTTTGAGATATACCACATTATATGTAGTAATAATCTGAAAAAGGACTCATTTTTGTGATAGAATTTCAGTTACCTTATTCAGTTATTCTCAGTTTTGTATCATTCTGACTTATCAAAAGATGCAGCCTACAAGATGGATTGTAACCTTGTTCTGCCCATCAGCTCACCTCCTCTTCCTCCTTCCTTTATTGCCATTCTCACTCAGTCTCTGTCTGACAAATGCAGTTTTTCATTCATGCCTCTAACTCCTCCACTTTCTCCAGTGACCTATTCCTTTCCTTGTGTTTTATTTTTCTCTTTACATTCTCTTATGACTTTTCCCCTTGCAACAGACTGTCCCATTCTAAAAAAGCTCATAAATAGGAAAAAACAGGAGCCAAAGACTCCTGATCCTGCCCTGTTTTTATCCAAAATGCTGTTGAAAAGATAATTTTCTTTGCTTCTTGTTTGATCACTGTACACGTGTTTATATCTTTCCACATGCTCCTCTCTCTACTACAACAAACACGTTCATTTTTTTGTTGTTCTTGTTCCAGAACTTTTGATAGCAGCCACTGTTACCTCACTCCTTAGATATATGGTTTCTCCCACTCTGCTTCTCACATTTTGGCAGAAGAATTAATCTGCAAAGCTACCTCATCGTCACTGAAAGAATAAATTTTTTGAATCCTCTGCTCGCAGTTTGTTAAGATGGGCTAGTCATCTGTTGATTCTTGATGACATGCTGACCAGTACTGATTGCCTCATCATTTTTGGTGCTATTCCATCAGCTTTTATTCCGTTCCTGTCTATGGTCTTATGCTGATGGTTTATCTGCACAGTGTGACACAGCAGAAAGATACCTAAGCAAGCTGTAACTGAGCTACTTTGGGTACAAGAAGATGGACAGTGCTGCGAAAACAGTGCTCTATACTTACCTCATTTTCCTGTGAAGTTGACACTCCTGAGAAGGGGTGGTGCCCTTGGCCCATGGAGCTAGGTCATGGTTAGCCTGGCTATATCCACCAGGGAAAGTACTGCGCCATGCTCTTATGTCATATGCTTTTGGGACATAACATTATACGCTATTATTTATTGATCACAACATACCATTGGCCCAGGAATAAAACAAATTTGCAGTCATAAAGCAAACAATAATTACAAATACCTCTTGAGAAGGTAGAATGTTCTTGTTTCTAACTTGGAGCTAAAGGGTTTTAATCAATTATTTTAATTTTTCTCAGTATAATTTTTTCTGTCAAGGGGATTTTTTAAAAATCAAATTGAGGGGTTCTGGAGACATCTTGTTTGTAATAATTTGTTATTATTTCTAGAGGTTTAAATTGTATTTTAAATCTGGGGAGGTGAATCACTCGTTTTGAAAGAAAATCAAGAATAAAAACCTCATTGGAAGTCTTTGCCCCAAAGAGCTTATTATTTTTTATACTAATCCTATGGAACAACAGCCTGCCAGTTCTCTTCCTTGAGAGGTCTTCTTTAATCAAAGAAAGAAAAACCTCACTCTGTTAGTAGCTGAGCTCACAAGCAAGGTGAAGTGGCTGTTTTATCTCCGTTACCATGGTAGTTTTGCCTCAGACCTCTTCCAGTCCAGTGTAATTAATGTGGATACTGCCATTGTAATATATTTTGGTCTTACCTGAGTGAATGCCAGCTATATAGTTGTTTCTCCATAACTCAGTGAGGTTTCTGTTGTTCTTTACTTGAAAAGATATAAAGCACCTGTGGCCAGGACTTAATAAAAGGGAATTTAATATACTTAATTGCTTGAAAACTGAGCAAGTATGTGGGTCTCAAATAGGGTGCTCAAAATAATTTTTAAAATACTTTTTTTTTTTTTTTTCCCAGATAAGATCTTAATGTTAGCTATATCCATCTCTTATGCTGACTGCAAAGGAGGAAAAAAGTAAAAAACATTCCTTTAGGTCTCATCACTCAATTCAGTGACTTGTAACTGGTGTCTATTTTTTTCCCTGACACTAATGGTGTTGAAATATGCAAAAAGCTGTACCAGCATAAGTACCTATGAGTTTGCAGGTTGATTTGCCTTATTTCTACACATCATTTCTGGGTTGGTAGTATTTAAGAGGTGAAAACTAGGACATTGATTTAAACAACATCAACAAGGGTTTTTTTTTTGTTGGTAATGAAGGAAGTTTAGAAGAGATGAGAAGAAACATGACATCCCTCTTCATTTCAAGCTGAGAAACACTTCAGCCTTGAGGCAGATTACCCAACAGTAACAACACCTTTATGACCTCTTCGCTTTTTTCTAGGGTTCCTCATGGCTCACTTATACTATTTTCTAATATAAACTGTCTGTGGGACACGTATACAATCCCATGAGGCCATCTTCATTCCTCACTGACAACCTGCAGAATCTTGTTGACATCTCAGGGCCACTTCTGGATCCTGCAGTTTTGCCAAACCTGCACAGTATTGAGCCACTCAGGCTGGAGAATCTGTCCTCTCCACATCTCACATTCTCTCCTCAGGTCCAAAATCATCCCCTCTGACATAGAGCACTGCAGAAGGACCTCCCACTCTTAGTCATAGAAATACATGTCCAAACTAGAAAATCCATATCCTAAAGCACAGGGCTCTTTTTCCTCTGCCATTCTCCATTACATGCTTTAGAGCTCTGTGCATCCATATGCACTCACATACCTGCACATGCACCTCTGCGTGACAGGGTTAAGCAGGAACAGATGAAGTGTTAGTCCCTCCCTTCTCATTTGGCCTACTCAGTCCCAGTCTATTGCTGCTTTGGAAAAACAGAGCAGATTTAGCAAAGATTTAGGATGCAGGTGCTAATAGTGTACAAGTTTAACAGAAAACCTTATTCCTTGTATTGGCAAGAAAGAGAGAGAAGATCAAATTACAGGTCTACTTCAAAATTTCCCCTGGTGTATGGTCACAGTACTTCTTGGATGGAAAAAAGGGAGAGACAAATAACAAAATAGTTTATATTGAGACATATTGGAGGACAATCTCTTTTGTTAAGTACACAATGCATTTTTTCTTAGGTGGATGTTGGAAAGGCCCTCCAATATGCAATTCAATTATTGTTAGCTTAAATGCACTGTTTAAAATGGTATTTATGAACAGCTTTGCTAAATATCAATACATCTTTAAAAATAATTTATAAAAATTTTTGCATGCATAATTCAAGATAACTATTTTGAAGCTCCTAACATTTTTTCAGTCTGCCAGTCTGTTTACACAGAAAAAAATAGCTTTCTGCTGCTGCATTTGGCATAGGAACAGGCATAATATATTCTTCATGTTTTAAGAAAAAGGGGAGATCCAGGATTTGAAAACAGAACAGTAGATCCTCTTCTTTTTCTAATATGGGATTGCCAAAGCACTAACATATGAGGTACTGACTGTTCAGTACACAGTATTCTACACTAAAAAGAAACATATCCAAACTTTTATTAAACTTTAATTCTTCAATATTGTCTGTAAATTCCTGATGACATTTTCTAGGCAAAGAGGCAAAATCAAGCTAAGGCCATTTCATTTGCTGAAGTCAAATATGTGAGAACTAACATGTACCACTGTATGAAACACTTTGTTCTTTTATTCTTCTATGGCATGATGTTTTTTAGAGAATACTCTAGATCACTCTGAAGGATCCTTCTGCAAGTGCTTCAGCAGCCATGTTTTCACTTTGTGATTTTTGTGTTTTCAAAAATCCAAGAAGGTTAAAAGTTTTGTACTGAAATTTTGTGCTATTATTGTTTCTGCACCTGTTTTGTTCACCTGTCATAATATCTGTTCGCTCACCACAAGCAGTTTCCCAGGTAATGGGGCTTTTTAGACACAAGGAGCCATACACAAGATTAATGTGTGAGAGCAACATGGGCCTCCATGGAGAGTGTTTCATAACATGGCAATGTGGCTCTTGTTGCCATCTTCACTGATCTATGTAAAGTCACTTCAATTGTTCTGGAGAGTGTGAGGACTCCTCTTTTTTTTTTTTTTTTTTTTTCCTGACTGAGTAAGGGGAAAAAGAATGGAAAGTATAACAGCTGCCTCTAGCACCTGTCATCTGTGTAGGGCTATAATTCTACAGACAAAAAAAATACATATGAACAATATTTGTAATATTGGATCTTGGCTTATGGTAATCTTAATTGAGGTCTGTTGTGCAGGATTGAAATAAAAGTCATACAGGAGAATAGTGAAGGAAATGTTGACTTGTATTCATGCCCTTACTCTGATCTACAGAGAGCAGGGGAGTTGGACTTGCTGTGTTGCAAAGAGAGCGACCATATCATTTTTAGTAGGAAAGTTTACTCCCCAGAACTGCTTCATCTCTGCTAGAAATATCCCATGAATAATACAGAGACCTATATCATGCAGCATATTTAAATTACACAAAATAGCTGATGACACCCTGATCCTTTAGATCATCCACCTCAGAAGACCACAATATGCAACTTGACCCGCTTTTATCATGCTACTCCTCTCCCAACTTTTTTATTTCAGCAGAAAGGTCCTTTTTAACCAATGTCTTTACCTCTAGAAGTGGGTTCTCTTTCTTCAAATTTCCCAACACAGGGCTGGAACTAAGTGATCTGACCTTCTATTTAGGACACCATGGCACCATCTTAAGAAGATTTCTCTGTGCCACTTTGATATAATTTCTACATAACTTTCTGTCCATAGAAATTAAACAAAGTACCTTTTTTTTTTTTTTTTTTTTAGCAGTAGTAGTGTAATTTTGTTTAAATGGACAGGAAATAACCAACCTAATTCTTCCAGTGATTTCTTAGATGTTCTCCATTAAGTCTGACATTTGGTATTTTCAATGGATATATTATTTTTATAATACGTCCCCTGATAATTACATAAATTCCATGTGCATGGTCCACATGGACACATTAGTGATGCATTGATGAACCATGATTGTTACACAGGAGTAACAAGGAAGAGCACAAATGAGAATAATCTTAATTAGTTGGACTTTGTGTCACTAGGAATGAAATACTTCCTATCTATTTGGAAGTAATGTGTGCTGTGCCAGTTCCAACAAATAGAAAACATGTACAAGGCCCATTTTAACATACTTAATATGCAAATAACTAATGGAATATATAAATGCACTCTTAAAGGAAACCAGTGGGGATTTATTACTGTTTCTTAAACACCTGTATAATATATGAGACAGATATGTATAATAAGTTGTTCTAATGCTACACATGAAAGGTCTGGATTTGCTTTTGAAAATAATTGTTTCTTGGAGGAACTGCAGCATGAATAGATTTAGCTGAAAATGGATAGAAACACTCCAGAATGTAGATAACTGAAACACCATTAATTTTCTACTAATTAGGAAAAACAGTTAGCTATCTTTCCACTTAATACTTATTATAACATGATTTCTTCTTAGGAATGAGCTGAAACATTTAATTGAAGTGCAGCCCCTATGAAGCGTTAGCATGCTTGCAGAAGAATAGAATCATTTGTGGTAGAAGAGATACCTCTTGGGTCATCTCAGTCCATCAGCTTGAATCATTTGTGGATGGATTTCAGTATTCTTAAAATAGCTTTGAATATCTTTAGCGATGAAAATGCTGTAACCTTCACTGGCAGGTTGTTTCATTATATAACTGTTCCTCTAGTTATAAATTTTCCCTGCTGCAATTTAATTTAGTTATTAGTATTTCTTGATCAACCTCATTGACTAATGAGAATAATTGATCCTTTTTCTCTTTATAGTGCTCTGCTAAGTACTTGTACATTCTTTGTGTCTCTTCAATCTACGTCTCCTTAGTTTTCATACCCATTTCTTGTAACATGTCTCACATATTTGATTATCCTTATTTTCTCATATAAATTTGTATACCCTTTTAATGCCTCCCTTTTGGGGGGGCTTTTAAAGCTAAAATAAAACAGAAGAGGAAGTCCTTGGAAACTGTAATAGCATGGAATTCAGTAACACATCACAAACTATTTTGTCTGGATATATAGTATATTTAATAAAAGCAGCTCAATGCATAGGACTGGAGAGACTCCTGGGAGATGGTGAATCAGACAGTTCTGTAGTCTTGTATGGGATAGGTAATCTCATTCTTAAATTTTATCAAGAACTATCTTAAAATTAGGTATGTTTCTTATACCTTTTACTCCTCATGAAAAGCTGCTTCATAATTTCTGAAACAGAAATTTTTTTAAAATTTCCATTCCTGTGTAGTTTATATCCATTTGCTCTCCTGCCAGCATTGTTCTGTATTTTAGATATCTTTTTCCTTCCAGCTGTCATCCTTCCTTCATCCCTTCCAAGTCCCCTCCTGTTTATCTCCTACATATACATACAGAAAAGTCCTGGTTTTAAACTACACTTTTGCTGAAGTCTTTCAGCCTTGTATTGTAAGCCAGTCAGTCCATTCACCTGGTCATCCTAGCAGCCCTCCTTTGTGTGTATCACAAACACATTCCATTTCCCCTGAGTACAGGCAATGACAGTTGTGTTCCTCATTCCTGATGAGACTGAACTGATTCTTGTGCAATGGCAGTAATAAGTCTCTCTTCAGGTAGAAAGACCTCACTTAATGCTTCTTGAGATCACTGCTTTTATTTCACGGCCCCTCTGCAGTGAGAGCTCACTGTGACTTGGGCACTGCCTAGTGCAAGTCTTTCACCACCTTCATTATTGCTGGAGAGTAAGCTTCTTTATTCTTACAATTAGGTCTTGGTGCATAACCTTGTTCTGGGTGCCGTTAAATTTCACCTGACTCTGCATATTCCACCTCACTCCACATATTCCAGTCCTGAAGGTCTCTTCATATTTCAGGCACAATGTTGGGGGTCAGATGGCAGATGAATGAAGCCTGGTATCTGCTTGCAAAACAATTTCGTAATTTTTAGTCCCCTTGTCTTCCTGTGGTGATATGTTTTGCAGCAACAGCTGTGTAGGGATGATGAGTTTCATGTCAGGTGCCTATCAAGCTAGTCTCTCACTCGCCCTCATCAGCAAGATGGGGTAAAAGTAAGATGAGAAAGCTTGCTGGTTGAGAAAAGGACAGAAAGATTGCTCACCAATTATTGTCATGGGCAAAACAGGCTCAACTTGTAGAAGATTAATTTAATCTAATCTATTGCCACTTAAAAATAGAGGTAGTGAGAAACAGAAACAAAACTAAACCTACCTTCTCCCCACACCCTTTCTTCCAGCTCAACTTCACTCCCAACTCCTCTACCTCCTCCAAGATGGATGGTGCAGGAGGATGAGGAATGGGGTTAGAGGTCAGTTCATAGCACTTCATCTTTGCTACTCCTTCCTTTTCATGCTCTTCCCCTGTTCCAATATGAGGCACTACCCATGGTATACAGTTCCTCATGAACTTCTCCAACGTGGGTCCTTCCCACAAGCTGAAGTTCTTTAAGAACTGCTCTATAGGTCCCCCACGGGCTGCAAGTCTTGCCAGAAATCCTGATCCTGCATGAGCTCCCATCCACTGGCCACAGTTCCTGCGAAGAGCTGGCTCTGGCATGGGTTGTCCACAGGCTGCAGCTGCCTCCAGGGCACATCCACCTGCATCACCATCGTTTTCATCATGGGTTGCAAAGGAATCTCTGCTCCAGTGACTGGAGCATCTCCTTCCCCTTTTTTCACTGACCTTTGTGTCTGCATAGTTGTTTCTTTCACTTTTTTTCTTGCTCCTTTCTTTCACAGCTGATGTGCAGCATTTTTCACACTTTCTTAAATATGTTATCAACAAGGTGTCACCAGTGTCACTGATGGGCTCAGCTTTGGGCAGCGGTGGGTCTGTTCTGGAGCCAGCTGGAACTAGCTCTGTCCAATACAGGGGCAGCTTCTGGTGTCTTCTCACAAAGGCCACCCCTGCAGCCCCACTGCTACCAAAACCTGGTCATGTAAACCAGATGCAGTAGGGAATGTTCCTGTCTCTTGCAGTGGATCTGTCTGCAGCCTTGGGCTGAGGCCCCTTAAGCAAACTGACCTAACAGCCTTTTTACTTCTGATTCCTCTGTACACACTGGCTTCAGCAATTTTCACAGCATGAGCTTAATCCCAGCCTAATACATACAGACTGCAGTAGCTCTGCTGAACAGCCTGTACACCCTCTGTTGTGCTTACTGGCCTCTAACAGTTTATTACAATCAAACACAAATATCTTTGTAAGCGGAATCAGTGGTTCTTCACTGATTGTGGTTTATGCTGAGAGGCATGAAGATGTGAAAACTTGTATGTCATGTAGCCCTTGTTGCCTTCTGGGGAATAGAGGAAGTCAGTGGTTTTAATATTATATCGCTAACCCTCCTGGAAGGGACAGCTGAGGCAAAGGTGCTTTCCTTCACTCTTTGCTGGGATGCTGAGTGCCCCTTCCCTTATCCTGGTTTCTGTTTTGATTCTGCATGTAGGTGTTTGAGGCACACCTGATGGGGGAGGAGGCCATGTACTGCTCTGGGCCAGTTGCAGATGGTTTCAGATGGCTCCAAATTGGTGGAAAAACTCACTGCCCACCAAAACTGGAGCCAGGCAGAGGACCCTGAGGCAGCTCTGCACAGACATGATTAGGAAAGGGCTTTAGTCGCTGGGGCAGAAGAAACCAGAGTACACCTGTGAAGAGGCACAAGAGGGGATCCAAAAGAACACATGTGAGGGCACACAGGAGAAGGCACAAGACTAAGATATGAGAGGAGGCACAGGAGGATACACAAAAGGGGAGCTCATGAGGAGAAACGCGAGGAGACATTTCTGAAGAGACAAAATAGAGAAGATGTGGAAAGCAATGTTGTGGACATGGCTGCAGATGAACTCATGGAAGGATGAAGTACAGCTCTGAGACAGCTGGGACTGTGGGCAACCCATGCTGGGACAGGGACATCCCTGAGGGACTGTAGCTGTGGATGACCTATGCTGGAATGGGGACACTCCTGAGGGACTGTGATGCATGGGTAAACCACACTGGAGCTGAGAGAAGTAAAAAGTGAGGAGGAGGGGAGGAGAAAAGTGGGAAATGAGGAGCAGCAGAAGAAACCATTATGCACTGACATTGACCTCCTGTACTTGACAATGAGATTGGGAGAGACTGAAATAAATGTGGTGAAACTAAGGCCAGGAGAGACTAAGAATGGGGAGGAAGGGTGTTGGACTGAAGTTGAACCTGGGGAAGGGGCACAAAGCATTATTTCCTTTGGTATTTGTTTAATTGTTATGTCTTCTTTGTTTCTTAATACATGGATTGGTAAGGAAAATATTATGTTAATTAGCAATAAATTAGCTGAAATTCCCTGGGTTGAGACTGTTTTGCCTGCAATAGCAGTTAGAGTGTCAAGGTTTACCAAAGTATGTGATGTGCTTCCTGTATCCTGTTACATAAAAGGACAGGCCTGTTCTTTATTTTCTCTGGAGGACCACCCTTTTGCAGTTCTTCTCCTTTCCAGTTTGTAAGAACACGAGACTCATGAGTATTAGTATGTAATATAGCACTTGTTTGTCTTTGTTTGTTATTTAATCTTTCAATTTTTATTGATAGTGACGTGCTTAGCTTAATTAAATGTTTCCTAGAAGGATCTCACTGCTGAAAGAGCCTACAGTTAGAAAAGGCCACATGCTGCTTCTACCATGGCTACACAAGGTCCTCCACTGTCCCACCAGAGAAAAGGAGGGCTGGAGAGTCTCTGACACACCACAAAAAGAAAAGGATGCCCTGGAGCAGTATGCAGCTGCAATGTTGTCAAGTGTTAAGGTAAGTCCAAAGCTCTTTTTGAACCCAGAAACATGGTAAGGATTCCTTCTGCTCATTTCCAGCTACACATTAACTCCTACTGAAGCAGCTGCTCATATCCCTAGTTCTTCAAGTTTACTTTTCAGCTTGTAGAATTTATCAAGGCTAGATGTGACTTCGATCTCATTCGTGCTATTCCCTAATTGTCAGAAAAGTATTTTGTATGATGAAATACTGTTTGGATCTCTGGAAGAAGATCACTGCTCTTTATTTCAGAATAAAGCCTTCCCAAATAACTGCTGAAATCACACTGAGGTGTTCAAAACACTTTTTGGCTCAAAATTTTTTTATAAAATACTCACATTAGTAGGTGAACTACATAGGGTGTATTTTAAATTACTTGTTAACTTCCCGATAGTGGTTGTGAGTTCAAGGTATTGTGTCAGCAGATAAAACTTAGATCAAATGGCAAGACTTCTTTATTCTTTTCTTTCAAAAGGGAATATCTCAGTGCTCATTCTTCTGTAAAGAAATAACATTCTCCTGTGGCTGGGAGATGATTTGGTAGAGCACCACATTAGCAGAATTCATCCTGACCAGCTGTAGTGGGGCTTAACAAAAGGCAAGTCATTTGCAGAATAGCTGTGCAGCATTTTTGGTACTCAGCTCACGGTTTGGAAGGGCCTCTTTAAAATAATGTGCAGGCTGACTTTTGCCTCCTGCATCATAAAATTGTGTGTTTTGTTTCTTCCCTGTCCTGCTTTCACTCTAAACATTTTCCTACAGCTCTGAACCTATTACAAGGTGGACGATCAACTGAAAAAAGATTATTACCGAAAAACCTTGCACTAAAAATATAGTCTGTGTTGCAAATATTCTTTCTTAGAAATGTTCTTGTTTTAATATACTATGTCAGGTAAAACATCCTGAGTGTCAGTTTATTTGAGCTCTCTGAGTAAGTGGGGGAATCAGATGAAACATGTTTTACAGCCTAGTTTTTGAGTTTAGTGTCATCTTCTCTTACTCTATCCTTCCAAGTGTTGCAGCCTTCTTCTGAATAATTGAAGGCTCAAATAGTTTGTGTAACTGGAGATGTCGCTGGGCCTCAGCCTCACTGCAGCACTCAGACAGCAACACTTGCTGTGAAATTCTCTTCCAAGTGAGATACACAAATTATTGTCTAAGCAGTGGAGTTCATAAGAAGTTCACACTTTATGTGTGCTGTGGGAAGGGGGATGTTGATTGTTGGTTTATGTTAGTTATAAACAATTTCTGAGGTCTTGAAAATGAAATGTATTTGAGAAATCAGTTTTATTGTTACTGAGAAAAACACTATCCTCATTATCAGTCTGCAAATCATTGCAGAAAAGTAGCCTGGCAAAACTGGCTGAATGAACTTATCCAATTAACCCCAGAATAGTTTATTCTTTCATTGTACTCTGCCATTGCATCTGACAGTTTTTCTGCTCCTCTGATCTAATTAAGGATTTTTGGCAATCATCACAGTGTTAGAAATTTTGAAACTGTGAACCAAACCTGGCTCATAGCACTTGCTTCAAATCAAGAGGAGAGCTGAACCTTCATTTACTTCTTGAACAGACAGATGAGTTTTCTTAAGAAATGTTGACTTCTGTTTAGCTTGTATAAAAATATATATTTATTTATGTATACACAAATATATATTTATTCTTCCATGATCATGCTATAAATGCCTGTTTCTTCCTCAGAGTTTATTTTTTCTGTGTTTATTAATGGGGAAAACACTTTATAATGAAAATAAAAACAACTGGCAGATCTGGCTTTCAAGTTTGTGTCAGAACATGACACTTCAGTCTTCCACTTGGCAAACTGGGGTTTTATGACTGAGCTGTGTGAAGCCAAGTAATTTTTCTGGGTCAGAAGATGGGGGGCATGAGAAGTGTAGTGTTAGTTCCTTATCTGAGAAAATCAGGTAGAAATTAAAGTTTTAACCTGTTCTGGGCTGCTTTGCTACTCTTAACTGATGTTTGCAAGTTCAGTGGTATCACAGTTCTAGAGATTTACCTATGATATGAGCTTCTAACTTCCTCTGTGCTTTCTAGAAAGAGATCTTAAAAGTGTATGCTAGATTGTGCCCCAAATGCTGGCAGATCCTCTGGCTGCTCCTTCTACAGCCCCGTTCCTTCTTTGACTCCTATAGCTCATCCAGAAACAGGTGGAAGAGAGTGAGGTAAAGCTTAAAACACCTTTTGAGGTGAGGTGGATCCCTGCCCACCCCCAGCTGTAAACCCCATGCAGGCTCCAGGCTGATGGCAGAAGGAGCCTTATGCCTGTGCTCAGGAGAGCAGGTCTGACCCAGTGCTGTAGGCAGCTCTCTCTGGTGCCTCTTGGCCCCACACAACTCCTTCACCTGCCAGAGCCCTCCTTGGGACTGAAGAGCTTAGCTGACATCAGGCAGATGAGTTCTAGAAAGCCCTGACTTCATGTGTCTCCCAGTTCTATGGGGACTTTGAGCAGGGGAGCCAGAAGCATCTGCGCAGCTGTGATAGAGATATATAGCCAGGTCTTTAATGTGTTCTGGCCCCAGCTGCTCTCTGAGACTAGCTAGCATCCAGAAGGTCTTTGACTTTGGCTTTGACAGAAACTGAGCTCCTTATCTTCTTTTTATCCTGAAATTCATTTGAGGCAGAAACCATTATTTTGTGTGATACAGCACCAACACATTGTTAAGGTTTATCAAACACTGATGTAAGTATTTACCTGTCACTGTGTTCTAGAAATATATTAGTAAGCTATACTCAGTGAAACTGTTAGTAATGGCTATGAGTATGTTTAAGTTACCTCTCCACTTCTCTGGTTTTAGTTAATAGATAGAACCTTGAGTTAGTCTGCCTTCATGTCTGGCTGTATGAATCGATGGCTATAAAATATGTGACTACAGATTACAGCTGTGTGAAAAACATCCCTCCTGTTGTTTTCCTGGATCCCAGTCCCCAAGACACCACAGAGGCAAGGCTGATCTGCTGTGCGACATTTAGGAAAGCAGCTGGCATCTAAGCCATGGAGTTGGGCAGTCCCTAGTATTAGTCCAGAGCCTCTGCAAGTGGTTTTAAAGACATCTTTCACTAAGTAAAAGCCTTTGATCTTTGTAGTAAGTATATTTAATAAGCTCCCAGTTCTCCGTGAAAATGCATCCATTATTTTCACAGAATCACAGAATCGTCTATGTTGGAAAAGACCTTGAACACCATCTAGTCCAACTGTTAACCTAGCACTGACAGTTCCCAACTACACCAGATCCCTCAGCGCTGTGTTGACCTGACTCTTAAACACCTCCAGGGATGGGGACTCCACCACCTCCCTGGGCAGCCCATTCCAACACCTAACAACCTGTTCTGGAAAGAAATGCTTCCTAATATCCAGACTAAACCTTCCCTGGAGCAACTTGAGGCCATTCCCTCTTGTCCTATCACTTATTACTTGGTTAAAGAGGCTCATCCCCAGCTCTCTGCACCCTCCTTTCAGGGAGCTGTAGAGGGTGATGAGGTCTCCCCTCAGCCTCCTCTTCTCCAGACTAAACACCCCCAGTTCCCTCAGCCGCTCCCCGTACGACCTGTGCTCCAGACCCTGCACCAGCTCCGTTGCCCTTCTCTGGACACGCTCGAGTCATTCAATGTCCTTTTTGTAGTGAGGGGCCCAAAACTGAACACAGGAATCGAGGGGCGGCCTCACCAGTGCCGAGTACAGGGGTAAGATCCCTTCCCTGTCCCTGCTGGCCACGCTGTTGCTGACACAAGCCAGGATGCCGTTGGCCTTCTTGGCCACCTGGGCACCCTGCTGGCTCCTGTTCAGCCGGCTGTCAATTAACACCCCCAGGTCCCTCTCTGACTGGCAGCTCTCCAGCCACTCCTCCCCAAGCCTGTAGCGCTGCTGGGGGTTGTTGTGGCCCAAGGGCAGCCCCCGGCATTTGGCCTTATGGAAACTCCTCCAGTTGGCCTCAGCCCATGGCTCCAGCCTGTCCAGGTCTCTCTGCAGAGCCTCCCTACCCTCGAGCAGATCAACACTCCCACCCAACCTGGTGTCATCTGCAAACTGACTGAGGGTGCACTCAATCCCCTCGTCCAGATCATCAATAAAGTTGTTAAACAGGAGTGGCCCCAACACCGAGCCCCGGGGGACACCACTCGTGACCGGCTGCCAACTGGATTGAACTCTGTTCACCACAACTCTCTGGGCCCGGCCATCCAGACAGTTTTTTAACCCAGTGAAGCTTGTGCCCATCTCCTCTTTTGACACAGAGGAGACTTCCCTAAGAGACTCTGTGATATACATGCATTTGTCAATCCCTCTAAAACAGCAAAGAAGTTGGTGAAAAATCATATCTCCTGCCACAAGGGGAAGTCACAAAGAAGAGGACAAACATTTTTTAGAGTAATTGCCACAGAAGTCTGTTACTAGTGGTGTTAATGAGAATGAACTGTGTTAATATACAATAATTTTTATGTTGTCGGCAGTATGGAGGAGACCTTCCACAAAGTTTTAGAGTTATACCAGTTTCTAATTAGTAGTGACCTCAGAGAAAAACTCCAGAAGTTTGCCACCAAGAAAGACAAACACTATTAATAGACATATTCAAAAGCACTTAGTATTGCTTTAACACTAGTATCTTATGAGGCTTATTGGAATTTTACCCATTATTTCAGTGGAAGAAGGTTAGGGCCAACAGCAAATATTAAAAGAATGCAATTATAAGCTATTTTTCTGAAAGACATTATTTCTAAACAAAAAATGAAGATGACTTCAAGCACATCTGCACAAGCTGGTTTTTCTAATCGGTATATTCTTTTAGAAGACTATTTAGTTTTTAAAAATAATCCACTCAATGATAAGGACCCACTTACTTTTTAATACCTGTGTTTTCTTAAATTTCTCCAATTATCTGAACAAGCAAAACCAAATTCATCTTAGGGCTGAGATGTTCTCATTGTTGGTATAAAAATACATCTCAAGTTTAGTGCTTCTTCGATTATCCACACCTGTAATCAGTATTTGAAGTGTCCCATTTTAGTGCTTATAAAACAATCTATATCTATGAAAAGATACTCAGATATTCAATTTGAAGTACAAAAATAGAGAGCAGACAGGTTAGTTTACGGCAATTTTTTCTCGATCTGCTTTCATCCGAAGTTTGCTAGACCTACTAGTGAACTTTCCTATATTTTATAAATCATCGCTAAATTAAAAACTGCAGATTCTCTGCCATGACACCTTCAGTTATGGTTAGAAGTAAGAGTTACAATTTATCTTCATGAAATGATTGTTTAAAGTGGGGAGGAGGAGATTTTCTCACAAGTTGGATATTGAAAGACTGCACTCTGCAGCAGCTATTTCATTAAAAATGCAAAGGCCAGGGGTAGACTAGCAGAATTCATGGGACTTTGCTGATCTACATGGAGCAAGGCTGAGCTCACAGACAATGGTATAGTTTGAATAACAACATACTTTGTTCTCATCAGTCAGAAGAATTGTCAGAGACAGGCAGAAGAGCTCTGTATTGGTGAAAAGCAAAATACAGTATTGAGACTGAATGGGAGGAGTGGCTCATTTGGCAGAGGGTTGTGCTGTCATCCAGAGGGACCTTGACAGGCCAAGTCCTGCACCTGGGGCAGAAAAAACCCGGGCATTTATATAAGCTGTTGGCCACACAGCTTGAAAGCAGCTTGACATAAAAGGACCTAGGGGTGGGTCTTGGTGGATACCAAGTTGAACCTGTGCCTGCAGTGTGACCTTGCAGCAAAGGCGGCAAATGGTATCCTTAGCTGCATAAGACAAAGTATTGTCAGAAGGTCAAGGGAGGTGAACCTTCTCTCCACTTAGCACTGATGAGGCTACACCTGGAGTTCTTCGTCCAGTTCTGGGCTCCTCAGTACAAGATGGACATGGACATACTGGAGAGAGTCCAATGAAGCACCACAAAGATGATTAAGGACTGAAGCATCTCTCCTATGAGGAAACATTGAGACAACTGTGACTGTTCAGCCTGGAGAAGAGAAAGCTCAGGGCAATCTTAAGGGGAGGCTGCAAAGAGGATGGAGCCAGGCTCTTTTCAGTGGTGCCCAGTGACAGGACCAGAGGCAGTAGACACCAGATGAAACGCAGGAGGTTCTGTCTGAACACCAGGAAACACTTTTTATTGTGAGGGTGAAGGAACACTGGCCCAGGTTGCCCAGGGAGGTTGTGGACTCTTCATCCTTGGAGATATTCAAAAGCCATCTAGACATGGTCCTGTGTGACTGGCTCTAGGTGGCCCTGCTTGAGCAGGGGGACTGGACCAGGTAGACCTCCAGAGGTCCATTCCAACCTCAACCATTCTGTGATTCTGTGAAGAAGATGGTGAAGGATTTCACACAAGATATGTCAGCCATGCATGGGCCTAAGAATTTGGGAAGTGGCTGTGGAAAGCCTCAATCATGCTACACAAGTAGTAACCATGCTACATTAGTCCCAGCACTCGGGGCAGACTGACAATATAGGGTATTTCAAAGCAGCTGTGTTATGACTTCAGACCTATACCCAAAACACAATGGGAGATGTTATAGTGAGAACAAGCTACTCCTTTTTACTTGACTGGAAGATATCTTATATACCCAGTTCTTCTGCATGCATGAGGTCTAGTCCTGCATCACATGCAGAGGTAGGATTCATCTCTACTAACTTCAATCACCTCTACACAAAGCACCACCTTTGAGCCAGATATCAAGGATCCCCCTGTAAATGACAGACAGAGATAAACTCCCCCCAGAAAGCCCTTGATCTGTCCGCAGAAGAGTGTTGGAGGCGGGTAGGATACATGGGTCTCTGGTAGTGACTATCATATTAGACATTTAAGGCAAGTAAACTAGATCATACTCTCAGTCTCCAGCCAGGAATGTTTGTCCCTTACTTCTAAAGTGGGCCAGTACAGCTGTGTCTTTGGCAGCCCTGCATTACTGATTAGTTTCAGTTCAGTACTGCGTACCACTTTAAGACACATGTTTAAAAAGTCTTCTCCAGGTATGTCACTGTTTTTTGGAAACTTTCTTTCCAAACAGATCTCATGATCATGGAGCAAAACATTTATAGCTGGATAAATACACAAACTGTTCAGTTTAAAGCTGTGTAAATCATCTTGGCTTCAGTTAAGTTTATTCCATCTGCTTTTATCATCTGTTGTTACAATAATTTATAACTCCCTCATAATATTAAAATGTCAGTGAATCAAAAAAAGAAACACATCTATGGACCTCCAGTACCTAACGGTATTGTGTTCAGCAAGTGAACCAAGTCATATAATTAATCATATTTCATCATCATAGATGCTTGTAATTGTGTAATTAATGTGTATTTACATAATCACATAATGAGATCTTTATGATTCATGCTTTATGATAATGTGGATGCACAAATTTCTATCTCAGAATTGTAACCACTTGCAAAGCTGTTATCATCGCTACTTTTTTTCTCACTGAAGAAATGTGAAGACCCAATGAATGATCTGGTCTTGTTATCTCAGGCGTCTTCTGTGACTTATCCCTGGTTCCTTACAAAGAAGTTTCTCATGACAAAAAAGTTATCAAATATTAGAGTGGACAATGTATTATTTAAATTCGGAATCATAATGTAATTTCAAGGGTTTCCCTTTTTATTAAGCAAATTATTTGGTTTAAGTCTTTTTCAATAACTGAAGAGTGTTTTTTTCTTTGTAGATCAAGTTTATGGGAAAGGAATGTATATATTTTGAATCTACAGACTTCTGTCCCGATTGGTGAAAATTATTTTTTCATTAGCATACTGAGAGCTTTTTATTGAATTTAACATTCAATTCACAGTGCTTAATTACATCTCATTCCAGACAAGATGAGCCAATCTGGGCAGCTGCATGGTATACAGATAAATGTAACCACCTTAAAACATCTTTTGTTTTCAAGATATTATTTGTCAGGATTCAACCTGAAAAAATGTATTTTTAAAGCAGTGTTTAGAGGAGACAAAACATGCTCAGCTTTTAGAGACACTTTATACAGCTGTAAACATTTGTATTTATAAATAATCCAAGTTACTAAGTAGACTAAAAAAACCTTGTATAAATCACTATTATGATTACTACTTTATTCCTCAACAACTTAGACCAAGCAAAGATCTATAGAGACTTGTGTGGTGACTGTGAATGACAACCATGAAGTCAGGAGCAGTAAAGATGACAGTATCTTTATGCATTTACAAAGGTTGACATTATGTATTAATGACAAACCTCTTCTAAATTTCAAAGGAATGTAAACAATGTCAGAGCTGGACCTGGATGTTAAGACCTGCCTCTGTGCTTGGGTCCCATGCCCATACGCTTCAGAGGGAGATTTATTATGGCAGCCAGGAACCACAGATTGGCCCTGTTACCTTACAGCTTTGAACATCAATTTCATTCTCTCCTGCTCTACTTTTGAAGGCTTTTTAAGTTTTGTTTCAAACACTGTTCAGAGGTTTTGGGTTCGTTGAACTCAGAGGCTTCATTTTCAACCTGATAAATGGTTCAGGCCAGTGGTTTTTATAGCCCTTGTTTGCTGAGACCGTAGCACAAAGCAGAGGACAGGATCTTTTGAGAGGAGGATGTAGATTGCCAGTGTGACAGCAATGGGGTGTCCCTACCCTTAGCTGTGCATTACAACGAAAAGAACCAAACCTAAGGAGCTTCGAAAGCTGCAACAGTGATTTGAATGGTTTAGATTCCAATAGCAAGGTATTAAAACTCTTTTGCTCATTCATAATGCATATTTTGCTTCTCCTCACAAGGGCATTGTCCAAATAGAATTCACATTTTAAACAATCTCCCTGAGTATAGCTAATATAATAAAGGATAATTAAAAGAACTGCAGAATCTGATTTTCCCAAACCTCCTATACGCTGCTCAATTATTACTCACATTTGATTTCAGTCCTGCCAGCTACTGCAGTCAGATTATCTTTTGTTTACTCTGTCACCTCATCCTGACTCTCTGTCACTTGTGCAGTATTTCAGAGGTAAATTATAAAATGTATTTCTGCTCATTAAGGTCCTGAAAAGCCTCTCCTCTCAAAATGAGTAGAATGATACCAGCTGACATCAGGAGCAGCTGGTACAGATCCTAACTTTGGTCAAGCAAAAAACCTTAATTATGGGGTTAGGCAAAAATGTTAATACCGACATTTTGACTCACTTTTTCTTTTTATTACAATGTTATGCTACATAGCTAAAAATTTTACTTTGGAAAAAGCTGTGTGACCATTATTAAAGCAGAACAAGATGGGAAAACTTTGAGCAGGCAATGCTCAAATTTATTTGCGAATATAGTGGAGATAAATTTACATGCCAAACCAATTTTTTTTCTGTTTCACAGATGTACTCTTTTTTTTTTTTTTCTTCTTCTGTTCTATCTCCAGGCTGTTAGTGGGTCACTTTCTAGCAAAATAAGAAAACACCAGACAAAATCCTTCAGTGAAAAGTCAGATGACTAAACCACCAAAGTTTCTGAGGACTTAACACACAAATCTGCAACACCTGTACTCACAGCCTAGCAGAGATTCATCTTTCTTTGGCACCTTTCTTGATAAGCTACCAGACCTACATGTATTTAACCCTGACACAGTCACAGCTGGAAGCCCATTTTACACACAGTGAAATTAGTCAAGCAATAACTCTGCTAAAACTCAAAAAGCCTCAGGCTCAGATGGGTACTACTTTGATTTTTGTATAACAGCCAGCCTTCTTCTCATGACACCATGCAGTCCTCAAGCTCCTGCTCCTTCAGTTCCATCTCTCATAATATCTTTTATCTAAGGCAAAGTAATACAGATTTTCTAGCAAATATTAATATCTAGCATTTCTCATGTGTAGTTGTGAAAGCAATTTATAAAGTAGATAAGTATCATCCTTCTTTGTGAGAAATCTGGGGGCAGCCGGCATCATGAGCTTGTAAAGAAATTAAGCTGTCCGTGGGAGAGAGGTAAGTCATATTATAGATTAACAACAGGTTAACAGGTAAGAAACAAAGCAGAAATAAAATGATTGGGTTTTTCAATGAAAGAAAGCCATACATCATGGGGATCTTTGCTGTATCTGTTCAGAACATACAGAAAGGATAAAGGATGGAGAACAAGGAGACTAATGATGATGCCAGATTATTCAGGGTAATAAAAATGAAAGTTGATTGCAAAGAGCTGGGGAGAAATGTCATGGTATCAAGCAGGCAAGAGAATGACAGATTAAATTCTATGTAATAAATGTGAAGTGATGCGCAAGGGGAAAAACAATCCAAGACAATGGGTTCTAAACTACCTCTTTCCATTCAGGAAAGAGAACTTTCGGTTATAATAATAGATCTTTTCAAACATCAGGACAATTCTCAATAGTGGACAAAAAAATCCAGTGCATATTGTAGTAATTACTGGGAAAGAAATAGGAAACAAAGCAGAAAATAATTCTTATGCTCTTAATTCTTAATTGTGAATACATTTTGAAATGTGGTGTAGAGCTGGTCCTCTTCATCTCAAACAGGACTTATTAGTACTAGCAAAAGTTCAGAGAGGATAAAGAAGGTCAAAGGTTTAAAGTGTTTCTGTATGAGCAATGAAGCTAATCAGGGAGCTGTGATAGGAATCCACAACATTACAAACTACATGGGTAAGTGGAGAAGGAGCAGTTGCTCATTGTTTCTTGTTATCTCAAAAAAATGGCAGAATCAAATGAAATTGAGAGATGATATGTTCAAAATAATCAACAGGAGATATTTTTTTCACACTGCTGCTGTTTAAACTGTGTCTCTCTCTGCCCCAAGATGTGGTAACACCGAGTGGACTTGACAAATTCATGGAAGAAACATCCATCAACAGCTATTAAGAACAAAGATACCATGTCTGACTTGGAAGTCCCTTACAGGGTCACTGGAACCTGGGAAGATGTCATAACACTTTTTCTTACTCTTACACTACCTGTTACTACTGGCTGTTTCCAGAGAAAGGACAGATAGACTTTTAGTTTATTCTAATGAACTGTCCTTCAAAGCCTTATGTTTCCCAGAAGGGTAATGGTTTAGACCAAGAAGCAAAAACTTCTCTGTGGAATTCAGGACTGGCAATGCAAACCTTCATAGTGCCTCTTGCAGCTTTGTGGGAGATACACTTTTTCTGGAGACACTGATATTCATCTGAACTGGCAGGTTCTGCAAAGGGTAGCTTGTATACCCTGCTGTGTCTTAATTTTATATTCTTAGAAAACCAACATTAGAGATTATATGGCTTTGCTCAGTCAAACAACAGAAAACCTTATGGGTAAGAAGTAAAACCAGTTCCCTTGACCAAAGACAAAAAGCTAATTCTGTAGTTATTTAGTCCTAGAACTCCACCCCCTCCAAAAAAAAAAAAAACCCAAAACCCAACAAAAACAAAATAGGAAAAAACCCACAAACCCAAAACAATGGCCAAAAGCAGTTGTAGACTATACCTCGTGATGCATTTATTTTTTAGTTGCTCTGGAGCACTGGCAAACAAGCAGCTGCAATGTATTCCCCCTTTTTCCTCCCTGACATGGTGGCTTACCCTTCTCCTCAGTTTCCTGAAACTAAAGCTCCTCTAAACGGGGTCTCCTTTATCTTCCAATTTCAGTTTTTGTAATGACTTTATTCACTATCTTTGATAATGCTTTGTTTTCTTATAACTCTTCATAACATATGGCGAGGAGATCTTAAAGTCCTTCCATTCTTTCGTTCTTTGGATTTGGGTTTCTTTCTCCAGGCTCTAATTATCCTGCTTTCTGGTACTTTTTCCGGATTCTATTCTGGGTGAAGATTGCATCTTATTCCCAGTTTTACAAGGGTTTCTTTTCCATTAAAAATCAAAACATGAACCCCCTTTTTCTTCTGTAATGGTAGATGCCAAATCAACCTGGGTGTAGCTTCAGCCATTTGTGTCCACAAGAAGGTGCTGAGGATGGTAAAATAACTGACTTATGTCAGGGTTTGAGTACTTCACTATTCAAATGCCCTAAACTTTGAAATTGTTATGGGGCAAAATGACCTCAGCAAGTAATGGTACCTAGAATGACTGCAGGCACAATGAAGGAAAGGATACTGAAATTTTGGCTGTGAAAACACAGCTTATTCTAAATTTGTCTTCAGGGGAATCTGTTTTCTCTCTTATATTTTTAACCCTTTTATGGTTTTCTAGGCATTTTACCTTGACTGTAAGCACTTCTTTCAGCTGTTCCCACATCCAAGCCCTCAATGCCAAGATCAAGATCAAGGTCTGTCCTTACATTCTAGATCTTTGAAGTATATTCAAGGCCCTCATAATCTCTACATCACTATTTTGTCTAGTCTACCTCTTAGGGCTTCTCCCAGAAATGCCTCACTCTAATAAGTAGTTTAGTGTCTCACACTAGGAAAAATGCTGTGTAAAAAGGATTTTTCAGGATTACCTCCTTCAATCAGAAAGTTCTTAATCTATGGAATATGTCCAGCTGCTTTAGGAAGCAGCAAATAAATTTCTGATGCAATATACTGCAGTCATTATTAAAACACAAAAGAGGAATTACAACATAACTGAAAACATATGAAAATACTAGAATTTCCTCTACCACTTTAAAATTATATTCACTCTTTTCATTGCACTGTGCTGCAAGGATACATATTACTTTTGCTGACAGATAAAAGCCTTTTATATTTTCCTTGGGTGTAATGCAGACTGCACATCAGATGAGTGAGATAGGAGAGAATCATCAGTTACTGCAAATAAAGAGATTTATGGAATGGTTTTTAATAAATTAAATGTCAGACTATTTCTAATTAAAGGAACAGATCCCCTAAGTACTGCCTGATAATGCTAGTCAACTTTTCCGGTTGCAGCAACAACACCTAAAATGTTTCAGAGGTAATTTGTTGTATAGTCACTTAATATACATGGTACCACAGCCGGTAACATCATCTTCTTTCTCTCCTTAGATCACTGTCATCTAGGCTTCAGTGTTAAGCCACTGGAGTTAAGTGTCAGAGAAAGAGAGCAAAATAAGATTTATTGAATTAGACTTTGGACACAATCATGACCAAACAGGGAGATGAAGGGATATTCAGACCGAACTTTCAAACTGCATACAGGATTTTAGCCAAACAACAACCTCTGAAGACGACACAAATCACACAACTTAAAACATGCAAAGCTCTCTGAGGGCTAGATTCAAGCCTGTGCCAAAGTCCACCCACCTGAGGAACATAAAGGGACCTTGAAGCAGCCTTTAATGTGCAGCAGAGGATTGCCCTAGAATGGAGAAATCTGCAGCTGGCATAAAACTGATGTTGCTATCTCTTCATCAGTCCCTCTGGCCCACAACGTATAAGAAGCATGTCAAGGACAAAAGGGAGAGCAGCCATAATATATTGTGCACTGCACAGCCTCGCCAGCGTAATGGGAATTTTGGATACCAGGCACTATAGAAGCACAGACGGGTGTTATGATGGAAGTTCTCTCCTTCCCCATATTTCTCCCCTTTAAGAAATACCTCGGCTTCCAAAACAGTCTCTGCCACTTGCTGGGAGAACGACTTTAAGGGTTTGCAGAAGGAGAAGCAGCATCACTGAAAATCTCAAAGGTTAAATAACAAGAGGTTTATAGCCATTAAAAAACAACAACTCGTAACCTTGTGGAGATCTTTCACTATATAAAAGTCAGGCTCATTTTTGTTTCTGCTATGGCTGTTACCCAGTTGATCATTCAGGCAAATTAATGAGCCTACTGCTAGCTAAAGCAGAGGTTTCTAGCAAAGTGAATTTGGCTGCTGCTGGCCCAGTGGTGAGGGTCAGGATGGGCTGGGTAACTGCTCTGGGTAGAGTCAATTGGGAGTTCATTCTTCATTCCTCTGAGAGCGCACCGAGGTCAAACAGCAGCGCTGAAGGCCTTGGTTTATTAACACTCTCATGTCTCCTGGCAAGAAAGGCTGGATTCAGATCAAGTGTGAGTCTCTGATTGTATTTCTGTCAAATTAACCGTAACACACCACGGTGTTTATGTCAGCTGGTTGCATAAAGATGGATGATGCCTGATATGGCATGAAATGAGATATATTTGGGTAAATGATACTTGCCCACCATGAATCCCTGGATTAAAGCTACCTTTCAAAAAATTTTAAACTCATTTATTTTAAGTGGGAGAAGGTGATTTTGTCACTTTCACTCAGGTGACTGTGTGTACTCTGTGTGGGTAGGCACCCAAAAATAGACATGCTATCTATCTCTAGGAATCACAGGGTATAATCAGAGCTGACTGATGGCACCTTAAATAAAAGATCTCTTTCCATCATACATGCATCTCAGTATATATGATAACATTAACCTTCCACCAGCAGCAACGACAATGAAAACATATCATCCTTTTGCTCCTTGATTTCTGAACACTGCTCACAAGCCACTCTGCTCCCTCAGTTATGCCAGTACAACCACCTGAGTATAGCTGTGTATCCATGTTCACGGAAATATAGAAAAATCTCTAACTTCTCACTGATGCAGCACAAACAACAGCATCATCATCTAAAGGAAGGAGCAAAATCTGCAGAATAGGGTTAGGCCAGGCAAGAGTGAAAATGTCAGGCTGGTTTTGCCACTAAATAAACCATATTTTTAAACTATTCCCCGAGGCAAGAAAGTGCAGCAAAGCTTACTTTGTCTCAGAGCCCTTTAAAAATCACCATGCTGTTTTCAAGATTTTGCAAAAATCTGGTAGGTGAGTAGCCAGAATCACAGATTCTGATGACCCAGTTACATTGTTTAGTGTACAGTGACACCAAGGTACATGAAGGTAGTACACCCAGGCGCTGCTACTGGAGGGCTTTTTGGTTACACGGAGTAGAGAAGATAGACAAATAGAACTGTAGATTCAAAAATCTAGAAGTAAATAGTAAGCCTAGGGAAAAGTTTGATTTGCTTAGTCTCAGACTTCTGCTGTGTTTTCCTCATGGATCTAACCCTACTTCTGTTAATAATTTAGATGGAAGCCAGAGTAGAGTACAATATTTTAGTAACAATTATCGTGATAAACCTAGAAAGGGCTTCACTTCACCTAATGTCAGCTGTAAGGCATTACATTCCTAGTTGAAGCTGGTTATCAAGACTCCTTCATGCAGCAGAGAAAGGCACCTCTAACATATGAGTCATCCCATCCTGAGACACTTGACAGGAAAAGAGATAGGATGAATAACCTTTTGAGATCTCTCATCTCTTCATTGTCTGTAGAGGGAGGCTAGAGTTATAGCTTAGACTAAGATGTAAATGTTGAACAAATTGCTTAGGCTAACTTATAAATGGTAGAAGTTAGGAAAGATAAATCCTACTCTTCACACTTTCCCTTTGTCTTCTTTTTGTCATACAATAATTTCATTTTGTCCCTTTTCAGCACAAATTCTTTATATCAGAGCACTGAAATTCATTAATGATGGATGGCTGTAGTTACAGCTGTATCTGCACTGCACAAACATGCATGCAGCACATTCGACTCCCCAGAGCCCTGTCCAGAGCATGGTCCAGTTCTGAACCAGGAGGACGGGTCCTGGAGGCTCTTGTGAGCAGGGAAAAGACCTTCAGGGAACAGACTGTGGCTGACATTTGCAATATGTTTTTAATTCAAATGGGTTTCTGATGCCCAAAATGAAAGTTCTGAAAGATGTTATTCAGAGGCTAAATCCAGCACTTAATTAGTTTGCCTGCTCAGTGTGCAAGCCTTCAGTGTACATAACTTCTCTTTCCACTATGCACAGTCACAGCTCCGTAGCTCCTTCAGTCGTGCCACACTGACCAGTGCTAACACATTGTCACTAAAGCCATTTTCACTGAGAACACCTCATTAGACCAGTTAATTTCTCATAAAAATTGCTTTCTGATGGACATTTGTGTGGTGGCCCTCAATTTGTTGCTTTTGAGTAGATTCTTTAAAATTTGGAGGAGGAAATATTTTGTTTTGTCTTTTATTTTTATTTTACAAGTAGCTTCTTGCATTTCTTTTTTTTTTTTTTTTTTTTTTTTTTTTTTTTAAAAAAAATGGTTTGGTAAACACCATATCTTTTGAATTCAGAAAATGCTTTCAAGAAACGGAAACAGAAAGAATAAAGAAATCTTTTTTTGTGAATTGCTATGAAAAATGGGGGACGATTTCTATATAAGCCAGTTTTAAGGTCTACAATTAATAAAAAGAACAGAAAAATAATTGTGAGATATTTTTAGATTAAGGCTACTAATAAACCATACCATAATATGGTGATAGCATATAATACCATATAATACCATAAAATATCCCCCTTTTCAACAATTTATTTCCAATGATTATAAAAATTAGTAAATTTTACTTATTATGACGATTATCACATAAAGTAATTATATATTGGCTACAAAAAAAAGGGTAAATAATTACATTTCCAGCTAAGGAAATGGAGGGAAATTAATTCTGCTGCTGCGAGCAGAGCACTTTCTAGATAATTGGAGCTCTGCTATCCTTCTCAGGATAACAAGCACCAAGTGAGAAAGAATGTTCCATAAATTTAGAAAAAAAAAAAAGAAGTATGGTGATTTCTTCAGAAATATGAATAAATAACACTTTCGGAATGTGTACACCAGAGATCTCACCTCTGCTGTAATATATCACAGAATAAGGTTATGATTTTCTTTGTTTCTTTCTTCAGCACTGTGACAACTTCTGTTCCCCCTTGATGTCAACTGAAACTCACTTCAGATTCCATTAGAAAATCAATACTGTTAGTGAATTGAATCAAGAGAGTCATAATTCCAGTATTTTTCCTCTCCAATGACTACATCAATGACAAATTCTTTCTGTCCAGCACATGTGGGAGATAAAAATTAAAAAGCAGAGCTGCACGCTGATACATGGATAGACTGAACACATGTATTGAGCTGCTTCTACTAGCTCTTAGCTATGCCATCACTATCAGATTTCACTCAGTGCAGATGAGGTTCAGAGCAGGTTTATTGTATTACACAAGTTCAGATGTGGAGTGACTCCAAATTTCTGGTTTTCTATCACATTTATAGAATGCTCATTATTGCAATAGTGAAACACAGACAGCAGCATTTTAATACATTTAATGAAACATGGAAATCAATAACAAGAACTTCAGTGAGAATATTTTTCTGTCAACAGATTTCTCAGATTCCTGGGATGTGTAATGTGGCTTGCACTTCTAATGGCTTCTTTTGGAAAGTTAAGAGTTACTGAACACATTATGTTCCCAGTCTTGCCACACTGAAATGATTTCCAAAATGTCATTGATTCTCATCTGTTATGCTTAATTGGAAGTTCTGAAGTAATTTTCTTCTTCTGTCCCCCAGTACGTATTAAGAAAACACAGTTATTTGCATGATAAAGTACAATATGCAATTAAATTTGACTAGTTTAAAGAATTAGTGTAGTTTTAATGTAAATTCAAAGAGCCCTTGCTATGTTGCCTACAATTGTAGATGACTAGAAAATTTATTTGCAGAGGCATTTGATTAATTCTGTTCCTGGAGGCTAATTCTGCTCTCAGCACTTAGTTACGATTGCCCATCTAGCAACATCTTTGGACAGAAGCATATACTTTCTAATTTGAACACATCTGATTCTTTCCTAGGTTGAAAATTGGCTCTGATTTCATAGTAACTCGGTGCAACCCAGAGCACAAACTGCAAGAGACCACTATTAGCACAGGAAAATTGATATTGGTTACAAGCTGCAGCCAGGGCTAAACTCCGACCTAGACAAGACCTTAACAGAGTATGTGTTGACTAGGCTAAAACTTCTGCATACGCCTAAAAACTCTTCCTACTTGTTTAACCCCAACTTCCCTCAAAGGCCTCTTACCCCTGTATGACACAAGCTTTACCCTGTACTCCCTGAAATCTCCCTCACTGTTGAAAATCTCCTGCCATGTTTCATCATGAATTAGGATGTCATGATCTCAAACTGTCACAAAGATTTTGCTGGTGCTATTCCCGTGTGCCTTAGCTTTTTCCCCTTCTCTAAACACAGACTTTGGCTCCTTTTCCCTCCCTCTGTTTGCTACCGACTGGATTCCTGAGTCCAAGCAAGCAAAATGTTCTGGTCTAATTTTCTCCTTTCCCCATTACCGTCAAAAAGAAAGCATAAAAGCTGCAACTCCAAGTGAAGGGCAGAAGAACTCATTGCCTGAAGAAAAGGAAAGCCTGCAGGGAAAGCTTGGTCCCTGCCAGGCAGTGAGAAAAGAGGTACTTTTGTATGAAAAAATTATGTCTGACTGTCTTTCACAGGAAGAAAAAGAGAGGCAGGCAACACAGATTGGTCCATTTTCCTTGTGGAGAGACCTGAAAGCCTCCAGCCAAAGTGAGTGCCTTACAGTGCTGGCAGCCCTGTTCCTCCCACCAATCTCTCAGTTAAATGCAGCCATGTAACAGGGGTGAACCAACATTCTTTGAAAGACATACGTGTCTCGGGGCAGCAGATGCTTTTCTTTAGTGATGCACCACAAAGGTGATATAAATCCAAATTCAAAATCCATATCCATAAAACATACCCAGGCAAAAGCTCCAGTCCTTCTAACAGGAAGTTCAAGTGAGTAAAGCTGTTATGATTTGGACTAATATAGCCTGCCATACAGAGCCATGCATCAAAGCTTCGACTCTATTCTTTTAGTAATTCTAGGACTTGTAAGGCAAATAATGAACTTTTTACTGGAATAAACTCATTTGATTTTCATTAATTTCCTACCCCTGAAATGCAGTTTCTGTGTTTCCTTACATGTTAAGAATGGTCACTTCTGTCTCTGCTAGTACTGTGGACTTGATTACCCTGGCAAGCTTCGTTGCCTACAATGAGGAAGGTATGAGATAATGTTGTATGTATGAGGCTCACTTAATAATTTAGTGGAATTGTTAATTGATCTCATTATTCAATTAATGCTGGGAGGCTTGTGAAGTCTGGCTTAATTTCCCTGCTCCCTGGAGTCAAATTGATAGGAATGGTTTTTATTGCCAAGAATCATCAATATTTACAGACTTGTATATTCACAATCATCTGAGAGGTTTTAACTTCAGTATTTTTCTGCTCTATTGTTTGCTCTTTCATTTCCTCTCGAACATGGACAGAATGATTGATGTTTGGTCTGCAGAGACTAAAAATAAAATACATATTGCATTCAAGTCTCATTCTGTAAGTTAAATATCATTTTGGCTGTTAAAGTGCCCTTCAGTGAAACAATAAAATTCAGTTCCTATCCTTGTGTGAAAACAAAAATCTACCACAAAAAACATATTAGCTTGATTGTTTTTCTTGATTGTTTTTCCCTTTTGTTGCAAGGTCTTCCTGCTGTATGTAGTACCTATATGCAGGTACACATGTAGGCGATTTCAGTAGTTTCTCTTGTCCTTGTGGTTTGTACACAATATATATTTTAGATTTTTTTGAGTGCTCAGCTGTTAAGCCTCAATGCAGGCTTGATGAGCGGATCATAAAATAATATCATCTGCACTAAAAGTCAAAATATATGAAGCGTGTTATAAGTAGGTTAGAGTAATGAAGATAAATTACAGGAATACTTGTGTAAATTCTAGATGAGGGGGAAGTTTTTAAGGTGTGACATTTGTTGCTATATGATTGTTTTTCCCTTTCACTCTTATTTCCACCCAGGTAAAACTCTCAGAGACTGTCTGACAAGAACTATTGTCTTAATAGCCATTGCTCCACATAAGGAGATTCACTCTCAGCTGTAGCAGGGGTGAGCAAACAATCACAGTTTAATTGTTCTTCATTTCACCTGTGGAGTCCAGGAGTGACAGCTGCGTTTCTGGTATGCTTGAGTAAATGGACTTTAGTGCTGAACAAGGAAGGAAATTCCTTTCAAAAGCATGAGAAAACCAGATTTAACTTAAAGCTATATTGTTTTATTTTTCTTTAAGAAAGGAGAGATAATAGTTACATGCTTCATAAAGAGATGAGGAATAGAGAAGGGCCTTTGTAAATACACTGAAAATAATGGTTTTCTTTAAGAATCTATTCTGTGAATGTGTCAATGAAAAGAATTTCATATGCATGAAAAAATACATTGCATAGGTCTCCAAAACAGCCTGAATCTAAATTGTGATGGTTAGCGAAATATTCTAAAACTGCTCTGTTTGATACATAGGTAGATACAAGTATATGGGTCACCAAATGACCTTGCAGTTACCCCAGTTAAGAACACATATACTATGAAGTAGCAAGTACTATGAAGTAGCTGATGAAACTACTGACTACCAGCAAACCCTCAACACAAGGTAAATGCAAGGTAATTTGAAGAACATACCAGACAGCTGACCTTGCACACTGAACCAGTAAATACATGAATGACTTTCCATCATGCTCCTTTGTCTCAAATGTTTATAAGCTCCCCTGTAGTAAGAGTAGGACAAGAGGAGCATCTTACGACAGAGAAAAATGTGCCTGAGCTTTATTAGCTTCTGCTGCTGAAAGTCCTTGATGAGTAGGATGAAACAGAAATGAATGGAAGAAGCTTTGGCAAGTGAATGGGGGGATGGAGTTCAAAGAGAGGTTGCCTTGACAAAGCTTGTTTATGAGCATAATAGCTGCTTAGGCTGTGAGTTCTTTACATCTCTATCTGTCTTAAGTGTATGTTAAAGATCATTCACAATGAGCTCTCATTTAGAGCTTCCTCTTGGATAGGGAGAGATCCCATTTAATCTTGATGTATATTGACATATCAAAGACAGTTAATTTCTCTATATATGTATTATTTTGTGCTTATTTGTGTTAAAATTGATTTAATATTGTTTCAATTTTTAAACTCTCTTTAAGTTCCTCACTGTCTTCCATTGTTTGGACTGCCACCAATAATTTAGTTAAGATTATGTGTCACCTAGTAGTATAAACCTGACACAGCTTCATGGCAAAACTATCTTACACAACAGAGAAACAGAATTTGGCAGGTGGGTTTTTTTGTTGTTGTTGTTGTTGTTTTTTTTTCTTCTTGCTATATAGAAAACACCTAATGATTTTATCTAGAAAGCCCACATTTTGATATATGTGACCACCTAATCAGCTGAGAAAAGTTTCAGTGTGAGATCTTCTCTTCACAAGCAATAGTTTTTTAATTTTGAAACACTACAGAATTATCTCATATCTTTTATAAATGTTGATGTAACTGTGGTGTTCTAGTGTAACAATTTCAGTGTATCTCAGCAGCAATAACCGCATACAAAAGCTTGCTATGTTGCATTGTAAGTGTCCTGAACAACAATAGTTTCCTACTGACAATTCTGTTTTCAAGATTAGTATACAATGTTACCACCGTTTCTGAATGAATGTGGTAAAGCCACATTGCCCTAGAGCAAACCAGAGAGCAGCATCTGAGGACAGTACAGGCTGAGCTAGCTTTCTGCTGGCTTGTTCATGAATTTATGGTGATGCAGCTGGGGCAGGAAAGAGCTTGTCAGACTCTAGGATCTTAGACACTGCTTGCATCCTACTGTGGCCTGTATGCTGCCTGTGCTATGGTGCCCAAGTTACTTTAGATTTAATGAGTGTAGTGGTTGTATTGGATCTCAGTGCGAACACACACTTTGTGCAGCCAAATTCTCTGCTTGGTTAGTAGAAAATGCAGAGCTGCCTGTACATATTCTTCATCTCTATTTCCCCTCTTGTTTGCTTACAGGATGAGGCAACAGAAAAGGACTTGACAGAAGTCAGAATTTAAACACTGTAGAAGTGGGAAGGCACTGGTGCACCCCATCCCTCCAGGGACTGGGCATCCTTAACTTCCATTGATATGAAGCTGAAGCTCATGAAAAACTGAAAGCTAGTACTTCACACCTTCCCGGTCCTAGATGCTTTTTCTGTCTCCTTTTATCAGGTCACATATTTGGAGAAAATGGATTTCCTAATTAATGCTGACAGCTAAATTTAGAATAGTTAATTAGCAGAGGCACTAGACTCACAGCCTGGGCACAGGTTCAAGGTTTAGAGGACATTAGTGTAGTTTGATTACAGTGTTCCCAACAGACAATGATGCCTGCTTCTGTGGGCAGAAATATGAGAGAGAAATTGATTGTGAGGTGGGCACTGTACTCTGACCTGAAAGAGATGGTGAACGATGTCCTTATAGCATCCTTCCAGTAACTAAAGGAGGCCTACAGGAAAGCTGGAGAGACTTTCTACAAGGTCATGTAGTGATAGGACAAAGGGTAATGGCTTTACAGCAAAAGAGGGTAGATTTAGATTAGATACAAGGAAAAAATTCTTCCCTGTGAGGGTGGTGAGACACTGGCACAGGTTGCCCAGAGAAGCTGTGGCTGCCCCCTCCCTGGCAGTGTTCAAGGCCAGGTTGGACAGGGCTTTGAGCAACCTGGGCTAGTGGAAGGTGTCCCTGCCCATGGCAGGGGGGTGGAACTAGACAATCTTTAAGCTCCCTTCCAATCCAAACCATTCTGTGATTCTATGATGTCGATAAGGTCAGAGGGAGATCCCTGTAAATTAACAATAAGGGAACAGATTCTTGGAGCTGCCCGAAACTTATTCAGTAGATAGTGGGATATGTGGCATTAGGTGCTTCTGAAAATCAGACTATTATTTCACTATTTTTTTTAATCTTATTTTTATTTACCTTCTCAACAGAAACAAAATCCACTCAAACAGTCATATTATACAATTGACTATATAATTTATCTGTATTAGATATACAGCAGTATTCTTTTTCTTCCTATTAACAAGCTCAACATTAAAGAAATGAATTCTCCAGGAAGAATAAATTAGAACAAAAATGTCCAGAGAAGACAAAACCTATAAAAAGCAGATGGTACCACATATAAAATGCCATCAATTTTTATGCATCTATGTAAAAAGGCTGAGATATTCCCAGCCTTGACATAAATTCTACCCACCAATCCCATCAAGATATCACAACTTTATTAATGATTGCAACAAATTATTTTCTACTCACCAATGCAAAAACATCACACTCAGCTCAGCAAAGAGAATAAGAGGAATTGAGCATACTTATATATGTGGACCCTATCACTCTTTGCATCAAATATAAACTTTTAAATTCATTAATTATCTCATGTTTTCTGTTGCCACAGAACTTTCTCCCTTACACCTGATTTTTATTTGGGAACCAGTGGTTCAAGCAGGTTGAGTAAAGAGCAAGAACTTCTAATGATTACCCCTGGGTTTAATTTAACAATGAATCTTTATGAAGATTCTTCCTTTCACCTTTTAATGCATTATTTTCAAAAGCCATCTGTCACAGTCTGGACCTTAATCTGGATTCCCTGTTTCTCACGTCAGTGTTTTAATTGCACAAAGAAATGAACATAATTAGCTGGGGCAGAAGAATGTATTAACACACTAAGTATGTGGCCAAAATCAGGTTCACATACCCCCATATCAGAATTAGTACCAGAGACTAAATTCCAGTCTGCCCAGATCAGTTCCAGTGCTCAAAATCACATTCTGGTACATCAAAACCAAGTGTTGATATACTTTGCCAAGAATCCAGCCCAAAATTAGTACTGCTGGGCTATAATATATCATGACTCTAAAAGCATTCAAAACTGAAATCTCCAGTAAATACTCAAGTGAAAGATGCGCAAGTGTTTAGAATTAACGGTTAATGACAACTTGCTACTAGAGGTAGACCTTGTTAAAGAAGATTGACTACAACATTTAAGCATAAAATTAACAGTATGGAAAGTAAAATATGTACATATGTTCTGCAAAAGTAGAGAGTTTCTAAGTGTGAACTCCAAAATCTCACTGAGAAAGATAATTTTCAAGTAACTGGACACGATGAGAGTTACACTAACCCTTCTCAGTTACAATTTGAGTCAGTAATAACTTTATAGATATTTGAATGACAGTATGGCTCAGTTCATCTTGTGTGTTTTGTGGACACCATTGGCTTAAAACCAATGAAAAGAAAACTTTCTTCTACTGTTTCCATATTCTTAGCTGCAGCAAATTTACAATAGCTTGCATATAGTCAGCTTCACTTGTCCCCTGTATATTTCTGTTATTACTGTGATTCAAAATCCTGCAGTAGAGCTAAAGACCTTTTTAAAAGTATAGCCTGTCACAACTGAAACTTCAGACCAACATAGTCCATATAATACTTTCTATTTAGAATGTTAAAATACAGGGAATGTCCTCCTGTATCATCTTTTCTTTTTTTTTTTTTTTTTTTTTTTTTTTTTTTTTTCAACTTAATTTATCTTGTTACCAAGTTATGCTCCACACAGGTGTTATTCTGGGTATCTAGGGGTTTCTTTCTTTCTATAAATAGATAACAAACTTGGATCACATGAAAAACTAGTAAGAGAATAATCAGATAGCTATTTTTAGTAGAAGGAGGAACTGCAAGGTACTTAGGCAGGGATGTTCCATGAAAAAATCAAAACATTTCAAATGAAAGTTGACAATAGGTATTTAATATCACAGTCTGTTCATACAACTGGGTTTTTCTGCAATCTGTGTAGGGTGCCAAATCCTGGGGTTTTATTCAGTTTTGATTCAAGTGAACAGAAACTGAATTCAGGTGAATAACTGGCCATTTTCCTATCTCAGTTTGCCCTCTATCATGTATTATGTGTGGAAACTGCAGTACATGTTCACATGCCTAGTTGCACGTCTGACCTTTTGAAAAGTAGTCCTTAAACAATTTGCCCAAGGACACAGAGTGAATCAGTGAATTGTGTAAATCATGATTTACTGCCATTTCCATTTTGGTCACTTCAGCTTTTTTGTACTCTAGACGTAGTACAATAACAGCAACCTAACATTATGTTAGATTAGAGTACACCTAATTTTATTTTCTGTCATCTGTCATCCATCTGTGAGGTTTTAATGTCTTATTCTCATATTTAAACAGAAAACTTACATCTCTTTCTATGATGTAATTATAGCTCTCTTATCATTCCCTCCAGTATAATGTCACAAGAAATTTTCTTCTGCTTCATGTACAATTTAATTTCCTTTTTAATTGGCATTGTGTAGTATTGTTTTTGTCAGGAATCTCCATATTTACACTTTTATACCTTCATGTATTTTCAGAGCAAGAAAAATTAAAAGCCAACAAAGTAATTAATGCAAATATTATTTGACTGGGAGATCTTTGGTCTCAGACTCTGTCTTTCCATATATGATTGTTGTATATCCCCGATCTCAAAAATGTAAAAAACCTTGTTACCCTGACTTTTTCTTCAGCAGGCACATAGTGAATTAGACTTGCCTCACTTTCTTTTCTGCACTGGCTGAGTGAACCACAGCCTAGGACCATATCTCAGATAGGCTTGATAAGCTGTCTTTATATTAAGTTTTTTATCCAAGTTAATCTA
Source organism: Athene cunicularia (assembly GCF_003259725.1). Taxonomy (NCBI): domain Eukaryota; kingdom Metazoa; phylum Chordata; class Aves; order Strigiformes; family Strigidae; genus Athene; species Athene cunicularia. The sequence goes on along the minus strand of NW_020799095.1, from coordinate 29,496,075 downwards.
TACTAGAAGGCAAAATTAAAAAAATACTAAGTTAAAATCTGCTAAACTCCAGTTGTAGTACAGTTTCATATTCAACACAAAAAGATGCATCTTTTATTATTGCAGAACTTGAACAAAACTATGGAGATCAGTCTTGGATACCACATTTCTCTGCAAAAAGCAGTTTGGTTGTCTTTGCCCGGCAGTGAAAACTTTGCAGAGCAAAATGTATTTCTTCTAAACGACATTAAGGATCTTTTCTTTCCAGTGCTATTCTAGGGTTTCACATGATCTTAGCTGCAATCATGATAGGGTGGAGCTTGAATTGTTGAGTGAGGCGTTCTTGGGGTTGGCATAAATGAAGGGCTGGGTCTGGCTCCATGGGCTGAAGAGGTGATGGGGTTACCCCTGGTATCATGACAGAGTCTTTAAAGCCCAGTTCATTACTCACAAATTTGATACCTATTTTCTTAATTCTGCCACTTCAATGAAAGCCACTGTGTACCATAAGGATCATAGCTTGAGACGGTCAGGAAACTGGAGTGAAAACATAGCTAGCTTCCTAGAGTTACAGGCAACAGGGACAGGAATCAGCAGAGTCAGTATTTTAAGAATATGTTTTTTGACTAAAGGCACCTTATTTGGCAGAGAGAGAACTAAGTCTTTGGCTGGGCCTCAGCATCCAACACAGAAGGCTGATTTTGTGTCTGGTTCTGTCTGAGAGTGAATAGCAGTCACAAGGACTTTGGGGTAAAAAAATGACTCTTTTTTCTGGGATGCCTTAAAGATACTGTCTCCATCATTACACACACTCTCATGATCCCATGATTATTATTCTTATTTATGTTTTAATTCACTGGTCTGGTTTCAGAGTAGTGATCTTTCACGTTATTTCAAAAATGCAAACAGAGGAAAAACAGTAAAATGTAAAAGACAGAAATAAACTTCTATCAAGAGATTCTCTATCCGAAGTATGACCAGTGCCTTTCGGGTCATATCTGGATGCTGATGTGTAATGGTAGATTTTGAGTGAACAAAGAAATCTGACTTCTGCTTTTAACCCTAAGACAATGGAAAGCAAGAATATTAATGTTGTCTATAGCTCCATGAAAGTATGAGGTAATTAAGGTAAGTTCTGTTTCATTAACAAACTGAGTTTTTAATTTTACTTTGTTTGCTAGTCAGGTAAGGCACTAGATTTGAGTAGAACACCTACAGCTGGTAAGAGAGAAGAAAGCAAGGGAACCTATTTTTACCAGTGAAATGCAAATCATTGAGCTAAATAATTAATGCAGTTCAATCTGATTTCTTAGTCCAGAACATCAGCTTTTATATCGTGTAAAATCCAAAATCCAGCCAACTGTCATTTTGGAAATGAATACATGTGTTAATTGTAGGTTGCAGATTTTATAACTGGATGCAATTCCAGTATATTCTTATAGAAAAACAAAATATTGATATTCTATAATTAAAAATGTAATTAGTTTTCTAAAATATAAAGAAAAGCTTATTTATATAAATAATGAAAGTATCTAAGTTCCTGGGGTCAAATTTATAATGTGGTGGGTGTGTGCATTGGCATGCAACTATAATTAAAATCTGTCTTACTGAGGATAAGTCAGAGGGTTTTTATTATTTTCAAGCTAAAAACAATTAGTACCAGAGAGAAAAAATAGAAGAGATCTTATTTATTATTAAGTTTCTTTTACAGAAGATGTTAATAACAAGAAGTTCTCTTAAAATAATGATGCTGGAAATGGTAATTTAAGAGAGAACACATCATTTTCTTATGCACTGAAGTATAAAATCTTTCAACAATTCCTAGTCAAACATGCTAAAGTGGCAGTGTGGCTTCAGTATAATCCATAGTTCAAAAGCTAATTACATTGACTCTCAAATTTCCCCAAAGGCAGAGAACTTCTTGGTGGCCTGGTACTGCTGCCATGACCCTTTACCACATCTGAACACACAAAGTTCCCTATGTGTTTTGGGTAGATAAGAATGTGTTATTATATCAGTATGCATTTTTCTGTCGATCACTGTGTAAAGGCTCCTGGCAAAGAGGATAAAGTAGCCTAAGCTTTTGGTCCTTTTTTGAGAATGCAACTGTACCAAGACTGCATGTTTCTACAGTGGGGGGATGCACACGGCACACTGCATCTTATTCTTGCTTTGCCTCATCTGATCTCTATATCAGGACCAAAGAGAAAAAATGCAACTCCACAACATGCAATGTGATGGCCCTGCTGTAAGGAAGGAAGGCACCTGGTGAGTACTACTCTTCAAAGCATCAGGACCAAATTATCTGCTCAGTATATCTCTTGCAAACACTAGAGATAGATCAGTGGTAATTCTGGGGTTGGTAGAGAAGGGGTCTCTGCAAAGTGACATTTCTTTTGGCTTCACAGCTCCAATATCTGGTTATGTGGGAGATGTGTTGATCTAGTTTAATTAAACATGCTGTGGGAACCATGTGGTTACTGGACCATTAACTAATGTTTCCTTCATGAAGAAGAGCTCAGTTTCAAAGCTAGACAGGTCTTCTCCTTATGATTTCTTCTCATTCCTACTTCACTGCTCATCAGTTCAGCATGAGGACAGAAACCAAGCATAAAAGATCAGGGACAAGATGCCTGAAAGTCCAGCCCTTGTGCTGAGATGTGAATTTCTCTTCCTTTTCCCTCAACTTTTCCCAACTGCTCATTTGCCTCCAATTGAAAGGTTCCTATTCCTAATTAAGTGGCTACAATCCATGTAGTTCTCTGGCCCTTGTCACTCTCCCGGGGTTGAGCTGCCTATAATCTAAGGCTAGCCCTGATTCAACACAGCTGCATAACCTTAGCTTATGTTCCTAAGTAGACTGCTAGGTTGTGAGAGAACTGAGGGAAAGCACGTAGCCTGCAGCCATGAGAGATAAGAAAGGTAAAACTGCAGACAGAGGTAAGATTGTTGAGATGGGGATAGGCAGCAGTTCAAAGATTCAAAAGGAAAAATGTTGACATGAAACGGTATAATATCCTAAAAGAGAAAGCAAAGAATAGGGAGCTGCCAGCTCAGCAACATCAAGGGTCAGTCCATTCCAAGGAGCAATGGAGACCAACTCTTCCCCATCTGACTGACAACTGCTTGTCCAGCAGAGACTCACTGGGTGTGGTGGGCCTATTAATGCCTAGTCTAGTAGTCCTCATCAGTCCTAGATATTTATTATGTCTATTAGCTCACAAATAACTGGAGTCTCTTTGCACGTGGCAAAAGTTGCCAGATCAAACCTGGGAGGACAATGTAGGAGGTTTACCATCAGCTGCATCTTCATTTCCCCCCAAAGCTTTCTTGCCAGAGCTACTTATTTGTCAAAAGCCTGCTTTCCTCCTCCAAAGACGTACTGCTCATCTGGGTTTGAGCAGCAGACTTTGACTCTTCAGTTACATTTAAGGAGAAATAAGGCATCATTTTGCCTTCCTAACCCCTTGACCAGCCCCTTTTCTTGTTTTCATGAACTTCAGGCATGCTTATGATGTAAGTATTTCTATTTGATCCCTTAGTTAAAATGGTACTGGAAAATACTCAAGCTATATCCTGGGCAATAGTGCCAAAACTGAGATGAAATAATGTTTTCTACATCAATGCATGTCCAAAGATTTTCCACCTTCATTTCCCACCTACATTTTTAAATTACACATTTACAGGGAAGTTGCGAAAGAGGGTCAATCTATTTGCTAGATTTTCACAATAGGGGAAACTTAGCGCTGACACATTCAACACTTTCCACTTGTTCGGTTTTCAGACAACAAAATATCCTTTTGTTAATGTGAATTTAGCAGTCATTCAAGTTGGTATTCCAGTGATCAAGAATGATCACAGATGTCAGGTTTTTGATGCGGATAAACATGATTATTACATACACTTTAGGTGCCTAAAGCAATTGAACCTGATTTTTAGTTAATAAAACAGTCCACTCAATATTTATTGGTGTAGAAAAAGCACAAGGAAGGGAACATGTCTGATGTCAGTCCTACAACTTGTCAGTGAATAAAATAAGTACACACTTGTCACTTCACTTGCTGGGCAAAGGCATAATCCTTGCTTGTTAATGTATTACTAAAGAGTGCCCCTTCCGCTTTGCAGTCTTCATGCCTCATTCATCTGTCAAAATGAGAAGGCTAAGAGTAGATAGGAGCACAGCCTATGGACTGACTCTCATCCATCTTATGCTTTAATGAATGAATAACATAATATACATACAAGATGTACACAGTATTGTGTTCAAAGTACTGTATCATTTACAAAAGTGCACCTGATAAGGCACAGAACATGTTATAAATGACTGCTGAAGGCATGTGAATAGATGGGCCTACTGGGATTTGTGATAACTTTCCTCCTCTACTTCTTTCCATGATAAGTAGTATATATAATCTGAATGCATAAGAATACTTTCTTTGCAGGCCACTGTCAGCAGTACTAAAGAATCTGTGGATTTGAATAGGCACTCTGAAAGGTGCCTTTGGAAAGCACACCATTAAAAGCCAGTTGAGATGATACAGGTTTCTCACTAATCAAATCAGGATTTCTTAAGCTTCATGGGAAGGTGTCATCTGCTTATGTGGATATGGAATGAGGAATTTAAATGTTATTGTACACATTCAGCTACAGGAAAGATGCCATTAGTATTTAAATATAAAAATGTAGGATACTTACTTGGTGCTATTTATTTTGGAGATTTCATTCAAGAGGGATAACTATCATACACATTTCTAAGAGATTGATTAATTAATTGAAGTACAGCCTAGCTTCTTTCCTTTCTTTTGAAAACATTAGTTTTTAAAATTACTTTCCAGTTAAGAGCCAAGGAGAAGGAAAATTTCTAATGTATTGGATCCATAGTCAAAAAGTTAGAAATCTAGGTTTTACATCAGGTTTTATTAGACAATGATATCCTTCACAAAACAAAAACTACAAACACAACAAACCAAAAATCCAAATCCCAAACCTCTCCAAATACACATCTTATGAACTTGACCTAAAGACCTCATTGAAGACAACAAAGCCTTTCTGATTTATAGTATTTACATATTTATAGTATTTATAGTATTTCTACATGACTGTTGCAGACACACCTGCATCCTGAGATCCTCTTCCAAAAGGAGTTTAGCTACTTGGGTTTAGAGATAATAAACCCACTGATAACACATTGACCTGATTTGGCTATAGAGGTGGCTTACACAAAGCCAAGTCAGAACCTGGTCAGCTTTGTATTCATGGAAATACATATAAAAGACCCTGACCTAACTTTGAAACACTTGAAACCAGGGTTCCTGATATGAAATCACAGGTATAATCTTGATAAAATAACAGCTTTAATATTGCTCCTGCTTTAATCAGGGCAGCAACACACCTACTCTGTAGAAGGTATTGGTTATAAACTGTAAAATAGAACACAGGTGTTGATAGTCTTTAATACCTTCCCACAGATCCCACCAGTACATTTTTTTTTCACCTTTGCACCGCTTGATTTTTTTTTTTTTTTTCCCATTAGTATTTTCCAGTTTACATTTCAGTGTATAAATACTGAGATATTCTTGACAGCTATATTTCTATCTAGCATTTGAAGCAACAGATGCCTGGAGATGCCACCTAGAAAAGCCAACACTTCCATGTATAGCTGTTACACATGGAAACTAGTTCTGTGGGAGATTTCTGAGATGTAGCCAATCAGTATATCTTGAGCAGGTGTGTCTAAAGATCAGGCTACTAGATGGGGGAAGTATTTCTATGCAGTAATGTTGGGTAAGGAATAAACTGGGTTCTGTTAATTGAGAGAAGATAGAAATAAGTGGAATTACTTTCACTTTCCACCCTGGCTAAGGTATACTGTGAGCTCAGCACATGCTAGAGAAAGTGGTGAGCCTGTGATCAGTGTTTACAAGTTGCTGTATTAATGTTACTCAAAGTCTGTAGCTAGTGTGCAGGAAACTGTTCAGTAATACAATCCTTCTAGGGTTTTTTGTTCTTTTTTGATTTTTTTTCCCTTTCTTAATACTGAAAAGGGTTGGTCAATGCTGGGAGCTGAGAATTTCAACAGCATGCTAGTATTAGGTTGGGGTTATGTATGACTTGCTACCAGCTAACCAATGACATCCATAATTCATTGATTTAGGCACCTTTTACCTTCACATCTAAAAAGAGATCTACCAATATACTGATACATATCTTACATTAATACAACTAACTGGTGTGAAGGTTGTACTTCTACAACTGTACCAGAAGAGTGAAGCTACTAAAAAGTTCTTGATGGTTTTAAATTAAAATTTAAAATGCAATTTTCTCAAGCAATTCTGGTGTTTGAAAAAAGTTGTCTAAGCTTCTTATACAAAAGAAGACAAGAAGAAAAAACTTGATGATTTGGGTACTAAATTTTGAGTGTGAATGCTTAAAGATGGGTTGGAAGAATGTTTTTCTTTGAAACTTTCTCTAGCCTTTTGCTATGGAAAGAAGAACCTCCCACAGGTATTTCACAGCATGTAAAAATGTCTAGGAAACTCCAATACAACTACATCAATCCAAGTTACTGGGACAAGAACTTAGACATACAGCTTTAAAAGAGGCAAGGACCTCTGGGTCAAGCATGCTATGTTCATCTATAGGTATTTATAGCTCTAATCTGAGTTGGAGAAAAGACTCGGCCAGAGCCTAAAACCAGAATCTGCATTTAGCCTTGACATTATGCTATTTATGGTGTTCAATGAATAATTCAAATCAAGATTGTGATCAAGTCAAATATTCAGAAAGTCAACAATAATTATAGAACTCAATTGCTTCTACCAAATCTTCAAGAATCACTGTGGCAATGTCACATCTGATGGTGATAGTTAAATTTTGAGGCAACATTCTGTTTTTTTAGTGAGCAAATCCTTCCCTCTACAGGTATATATAAGAGTGTGGTTGCTGGACTTTGGAATATATAACATAGTTTTTAAATGTTAAGAAATAACTTTAAAAAAACAAACAAACAACAACAACAACAACAAAAAAAAAACCCAAAAACCACCCCCCCCCAACACTTCCATTATCTTTAGCGTGGTAAATGTCAATGCTATGTTTTAAAACAAATTTATTGTAAAGTTTGTTCTGAAAGTCTTTTACATGAAATTGGGAGTTAACAAATAGCCGAGCTATAATCAAGTGTTCAGAGGGAATGTTTTGTTCCAGTGAGTACATTGCAAACTTCCAAAGTTTTGAAATGTTTCCTTAGAATTGACTGGTGGAAATTCAGAAGGAGAATGTAAGTTAGCAGAAATCAGGCATGGCATATATAGGGAAGAGAAATGATTCTTGGTCAGTTCTGTGCATGTTGAATCTGTAAAAATCAGATGCTCAGGAACAACTTAGAATGGAAGTATAAATCTTAGACTTAGGAACAAGAATTGTCTAACTACAAACCAGTAGATGGCAATGACTGACATCCTGAAGAGCACAGGATGCTCTTCAGGTTATATCATTTGATTGTTGACTCTCCTACAACAAAGGGAAAAGACCATGTTGCTGTCTCTAAAAGGTTCTTCTAGACTGTATTTGCATGCACCTGTCACATACTGCCTCTTATGGCTACAATTCATATTGTGTCAACAACATAACCTATCTGGAACCAGCTTCAAGCTATTAAATCTGGTCAGTCCAGGCAGATGTGCTGTGTATATGTCACTGCTTTCACTCCTTTTGGAGATGTGATACCAGTTGGTGGTTTGGATGTGAATATCTACAACTAGCTGTAGCCAGCATTGTCTCCTTTGTCCAGGACTGGATGTCTAGAAGACATGTATATCCTTCAGATTCATAAATGTAGTCTTACCTCTAAATTAGTAAGTTTCATCCTTCAACTCAAATCACCTTGGTTTTTGTCTTGGGAATTGTAAATGAAACCCCTATGCATAATCTGACTAATTATTGTATTGTTTCAGTCTGGAAATTTTCCTTGTACCTATGTTCTGTTCTGTGCCTGCCATTCTTGCTTGCTTGGACAGTTTTGTGCCATTAAATTGGGTAAGTTAATATGGGAAGTTTTTAACTTCCATTCTTTGAGATAAATTTTGCAAAGTGCTGAGTGTCCTAAACCAAGTTTAACATGGCTTTTTAAACCCTAAATGACAGCGCTTTGAAAGTACAAGATGTACAAGGAACACAACATTTCTGTAAGTGCCTTTCTGGTGGTAATGCTCACTGTCAGCATTTTAACTTCACAAGGTCCCTGTTTCGAAAATAGTTAAAAAATTTTTGCAATGGCTTGTCAGCTCTATTTAGCCTTAAGAGTTGCAGTTTGTCTGTCAATATATTACCTCCCTGTTGATATATTATCACCTTATGAAAGGTCTCACTGTGATACACTTAACACTTCAGATGATGACTGAAGACAGTGGAAGTTGGTGACAAATGACATCTTTCAGGATCTATATCAGAGAAAAAAGAGCAAGAGAATAATGACTTGAAACAGTTATTCTTGGGATGACACTATATGTACCAGGGCATGTGTAGATATAGACAGATAGATGTACACATGTTTAACACATTAGTTTTTAATGAATTTATATTGTCATGCAAAGCATCATTGGTTAAGTATATGCAGATCAAGGTGTGTTAAACACAAAAAAATACAATTTTGTGTTTTGGAATCAGCAATGCATACACCTTGTATTATGTTCAACTCCAAGAATTTAGTATAATATTGAAGTCTGTGATAATTTGAATGTCTGACGGGCTGATGATGTAGAATGAATTTAATCAAGCAACAGTATAAAGAGGGTTAGGTAACTTGGCTCTCAACTCATGTAGGCTATTACTAATAACATCTTCTGATTCCTTTCCTCTCTTTGCCAATTGCACCGACAATTTGGCATGCTTAGTAAGAAGTTATTATGAATTCTGCAGCAGCCTTCCTGTTGCATGGTGTAGATAACACAAATCTTGTTAACGGTCTGACAAAATATAAATGGCTTCATAATAAACTGCCACCCTTTTAATATCTCAACAATTTCAGAAATGTTATCTGGCAACTGCAGGGGGCTAAAGTTATGCTTTCAGAAGGCTGAATTTTAGCATCATACTTGCATCTATTCCCCGCCCCCCCCGTGTAATAACTCTGGAGTCAAACCAGCAGTGCTGCTGCCCCCACCCCTAAGCATGCAGAGGGTCCATCATCCAGCACAGGCTTTCCTAGCCGAGGCTATAGCAGCCCTTTCTAAGAGAGAGGATGAATTTTTCACATTTCCCCCCTCTCTGCCAGGGTCTGGCCAAGGGAACACATGCACTGTGGTGCCAGGGCTCTCATCTTTGCAACTCGGAGCCTGGCTGGCCCCTCTTGCTGGGATGTCCGTGGTCAAACTGGGAAGAGATGCTGTTCAAGAGCACATCCCAGCTTGGCAATACAAACTCCACGAATAGCGGGAAGGCAA
>NW_020799095.1:29433899-29486603 GCF_003259725.1 Athene cunicularia | reverse complement strand
GAGAAATGATTCTTGGTCAGTTCTGTGCATGTTGAATCTGTAAAAATCAGATGCTCAGGAACAACTTAGAATGGAAGTATAAATCTTAGACTTAGGAACAAGAATTGTCTAACTACAAACCAGTAGATGGCAATGACTGACATCCTGAAGAGCACAGGATGCTCTTCAGGTTATATCATTTGATTGTTGACTCTCCTACAACAAAGGGAAAAGACCATGTTGCTGTCTCTAAAAGGTTCTTCTAGACTGTATTTGCATGCACCTGTCACATACTGCCTCTTATGGCTACAATTCATATTGTGTCAACAACATAACCTATCTGGAACCAGCTTCAAGCTATTAAATCTGGTCAGTCCAGGCAGATGTGCTGTGTATATGTCACTGCTTTCACTCCTTTTGGAGATGTGATACCAGTTGGTGGTTTGGATGTGAATATCTACAACTAGCTGTAGCCAGCATTGTCTCCTTTGTCCAGGACTGGATGTCTAGAAGACATGTATATCCTTCAGATTCATAAATGTAGTCTTACCTCTAAATTAGTAAGTTTCATCCTTCAACTCAAATCACCTTGGTTTTTGTCTTGGGAATTGTAAATGAAACCCCTATGCATAATCTGACTAATTATTGTATTGTTTCAGTCTGGAAATTTTCCTTGTACCTATGTTCTGTTCTGTGCCTGCCATTCTTGCTTGCTTGGACAGTTTTGTGCCATTAAATTGGGTAAGTTAATATGGGAAGTTTTTAACTTCCATTCTTTGAGATAAATTTTGCAAAGTGCTGAGTGTCCCCCCCCCCGTGTTTTTCATAGCACAAAGTCATAATTAAACTTAATCTTCTGTATCAAACACAGGCATGCCCATCCATTTAATTATGGTTATGTGGGGAGTGTGGTAAAGCATAGCTTTTAAAACTGATAATATTTTACAGTTTTTAGAGGAATCAGCAAAACTCAAACTGCTTCTAAATTTCCATACTTTCCTGACTAACAGTGTTGAAATTAACTCATAATCTTACGCACATCTTGCCAGTGTATATATCCTGTTGTAAGCTACCCTCATTAGACAGGCCTGGGTCCCCTGAAGGCACAGGCAAGGTGTAGGAGAGCTGAAAGCTGGGGAACACAGGCATGCTCAGGTGGGAGGAAGCAGGGAGTGTCTTGTGGAATGACTCACTCCACTGAGTATTGAAAAAGGCTCTAGAGAGGAAAGAGGAAATCTGTACCAGGAGAGAAGGCAAAACAGATTCTCGAACTGTAGTAATGCATAGATGTAGGCTCTTTGTGTGCGGTCACTCTCTTCCTCCTAGAGAGGTAAATGGGACCAGCTGAAGGTGAAGAGGACTGGAAGGTGAGGATGCAGGAGGACCTAAAGGCTATGGGTCAGGAAGGCAGATACTGAAAAAAGGGATCTATAATCTGCTTCTTCGTTTCCAGAAAGAAGAAAACAAGATTGGAGATATCAGCAAACACTCAAAATTTGATTTACTTGGCCCCAAATTATAAAGTGAAAGAGATTCCCAAAGTGCAAAAGTGACTTTACCTTAACAGTACCTTTTCATATGCAAAATATTTTGTCCCTAGGAAGAAGGAGATTAAAGTCTTTGCAGTGAGGATGTTGGGTAGGGATGAATGCTGAAGTAAATAGGAGGTTGCAGAGGCCCTATACCTTTTCAACATCGGACCCTGAATTTCTTTCACCATAAAATGAGATTTTTCAATAGGTTACATTGCAAATTCTATAATTTCCTCACTTGCATCCTTTGTTTAATGTTTTTAATTTCATATAAACTTTGAGTATGGCAGAAAGTGACATTGGTGCTTTAAGGATTGTTGTCCCTTGGGGAAAAAAAAAAAAAAAAGGAAGGATAACAGAATTTGTGATGTTATTTATGGCAGATGAATGTTCTGTGAATGTACATAGCTTTGCCACTGCTTAGAGACTGTGACATTCTGCCAAAAAAATGTCCTTAGGTATTTACCACAGAGCTTTAGTAGATGGTTTTTGCATGCAGGCTACAAGTTTTTCTGGTTTGGGCTAGATTCCGTGGCTTTAACTGGTGGAATAATGTTTTATTTTAAATTGTCCTACTGAGATCAACAGAGCTTTTCATGAGATATTGCTCATCTGAATCTAGTGACGTTTTGGTTTTGGCATGTGACTAACCATTTAATTTCCAGGCACTATTCTGTAAACTGCATGATGGCAACTTTTAGAACATGAGAATAAGAATCAGCAAATAGCAAGAAGTAGCAATTATTCTTCTCTGAGTGAATACCCTTGTTTCCTTCTGAGTGAAGGTATTCATATGAAAAATAGTCCTTCAGCAAGCATTTGTGTGAACAAAAAGCCTGTTTGTATGAATGCTCATAAGTAAAAAACGTAAGAGTTGTAAACATGGTTGAACTGAATAGTCACTTGGTATTCAAATAAGTGTTAGCAAACGCTGAGCAAAGGGGAAGCTGCCCTAAGAGTTTTCTTGCTCAGGGCATTTCTCAGCAAGCATGAAACGTATTTTGGGTTAGGTAGTCTGTCCTTAAGAAGTGTATAAAGCACTGTAGACTTTTGACCTTGAACAACTCAGACACTGCTCTTCCCTTCTACCACATATTGGTAAGAAACTCACACTCCTATCTGAAGTCATCAGGAGTTGCTAACCAGCTATTTAAAGAGGGTTCTCACTGTGAAAAATCTACAGAGATGGCTGACTTCTGTCCACTTCTGTGCAATTGCACTGCAACTTTGGAATTGGTGCTGAGGAAATGGAATGATAATAATGTCACTTTAGGAGATGCCTTGATAAAAAGGCAATGATGTTGTGTGTTTTGGTTATCCTCTAAGAAAGTAAAATATCTGGTAATTGTGTTGCCTTTAGATCAAATGTGAGGTAGAATATCTCTGACAATGTTTCTAAAGAGAAAAATACTTTCAGATTAGGAGAATGACAAATACTATCCTGGAACTATATGATGGTTTTTACTCTTGGCAAAGAAACTTCATTTACTTTGCAAGCCCTACTAGATGTGAAACCCCATGTGTTGAGTGTGTAACAGCAGCTTGCCAGACTTCTCAGAATTCCTTTGGTTTCAACAGGCCATGATTCTGCCCAGTTCTCCTGGGCTGCATTGATACTGGTGATCCAGCAATCCAAAGGACAAACTAGTGATGCAATCACCTACACAATTAATTATTGGCACATTCTTCACCACAATCCTGACCTAGGCCAATCAGCAGTTATCCAGCCATTGAACCTTGAACCTTGGTTCAAGTGTTTTAATACGGTCTGGAGATCATTTCCAACAGGAAAATGTGAATGAATTGGACTTGGAGAAATATGCCAGAAAGGCTATCCCATGTCACTTATTTTTGGTCAGAGGATGCTTTGTGTGTGATTTCTTCATTCATACTTAAATAGCATTTACAAATAGTCCCTAAGCATAGTCCCTAAACATCTCTTTTCCTTCCGGTTCAATTCCCAAATTTCCCCCTTCAGAGCTCAACACAAATTATTCCAACTGGTATCTGGCCAACAGCAGTCCCAGCAAGACAACAGGTAACTTCAAGACAAGCATGAAACAATGGTCTCTGTCCCCAGCAATGTCCCTTGAGAAAACTTCCAGCCTATAACAATTGATCTAAGCATAGTGAAGACCATGTAGTTTTGTGCTTTTGCTATGTAATTGCACTAAACACCATTTCTGTATAGAAATGGAATCAGTTTAGAACAGAAACAAACTTGCCATTTTTAAGGAGATCTATTCATCTTCAGGTTAACTGCTGTAGGCACAGAAGCACCGTAAGCAGAAGAAGGAGCAAACATCAATAGTGGTTTTTATACCGGAATTTATACTAGATGCAGTTGGAGAAGTTTTATTTGCTGGGAAAAAATTTTGATTAAAAATGTTTGTCAGTGTTTTGCAAAAGGAAATGACCCTCTGTTATTTTCCTTCATATCTTAGCAGGTGAACAAATAGCTTCCATTTCCAGCAAAAAATCCTGTGTATATGCAAAATAACTCTTGTTATGGTTTTGAACCAGCACATAGACTATGTGCATCTTGCAAGTATTGCAGAAAGTTAGATTAAAATGTCGGTTGTGTTGTGAGTAAGCAAGTAATGATGCTACTTTCCTTTACCAATAAATTCAAACAGTCTTGGAGATTGACCTGTTTACTCAAGGTGTTGAGAGAAAATATTGCCCAAGAGTTTTCCTCTATCTCTTCCAGCAATGGTTACATATTAACTACTTCTCAGTCAGCAATGAGAAATGAAAGAATGTTGCCTGTAAATTAATCTCTTCATGTGGCTTTTTACTGAGCTTGCTGATCCTGGGATTAGTTTGAGGAGACTCAGGAACTGCCTATAAATGCATCACTGGCAATGCCAATGCCTTTTGCAGGCATCAGTAGGGTTTTCCTTGGAAAGGTGCTGGGGTGATCTTCATCTGCAGAAGTTGTCCACAAGGGCAGATGAAGCATGTGGAGCTGGGCAGACAGGAGTAGCTTGGCCAACAGGAGGGCAGGCTTTTGGGCTCCTTTTGGTGAGCAGGTCATGCTTGGTGTTCTTGGGAAAAGCTGCCTCACAGCTGGTGGCTTCCAGTGCCTTCTACTGGCTGAACAACAGGCAGTCAGAAAATTTGGCCTCTTGACCATGTCTTCATCTCTTTGTAAATGTAGTGACTCTTTCATCTTCTGTTTAGCATCCACTCCACATGTTCATCACCCTGGCCCAGTTCCCAGATTTTGCCTATATTTTCAAAAAAAGGCTGTGTATGATAACAGAAGTTACTCAAATCAGAAATGGTTCTGCCTCACACTTCACATGCTTCAGAATATGAACCTGTCTGCAGTCAAAATAAAATGTTTATAGACATGCTTGTCCTGTTTAGGGAAGAAAAGTAGTTTCTGTAGTATTCTAGATGCTAATGAGAAAAGAGTATCAATTTACAAACAATATTCTATTACAAAATTACCAATTATGTAAACAGGTGTTTTTGTAGAGTGAATTTTTAGGTAAATTGAAGTTGTGACTAAATAATTCCAGTCCTGTATATCTAATTGTTAATGAGATGATGCTGATCTAGTTTTAGCTCCCTGAAGTCTAGCTTTCCACTAAAAAATACAAATAAAAAGAATGACCTTCTGAGGGTGCTTATCACTCTCCATTTTAAGAAACCTATGTGATTTTGTTTAGACAGCTAATGTACACAGGACAAATCTCACTCTGGCATATCTAGCTCCTTGGAATGGAAAGATTGGCAAGTTTAGGTGTTTTTTCCAACTACTGAGTAGTATTTTATTATTACATTTTTACAGATTACTCTCTTGCCTTGCATAATTAACCTCTTGACCTAGAGGTTTTCATAAAGATATTTGTGTCTGCACAACAAGATGAAGTCCTTGAAATAATGAAAGCTAGTCTAAAACTACTTCCTACAATTTATTGCTACTGCCAGATATTTTCTAGGAATATGAATGCTACAATTGGAAAGGAGTTGTCTGATGCCTGTTGTGCTAAGTCAATTTTGCTATTAAGTAACTACTACAATTAAATAGGCAAATAAGCCCATGGGAAACAGTTTGTTCCAAACCAGTATGTAGCATGCGGCTAACAACACTCTAAAGCCAAGGATCTAGGATATGAGAGCTACCAAATGAGAAAAACTCCTAGTTTTCCTGTAAAGATACTTCTTGCTCTGCATTAGACCCTGGGCAAAACTGTGAAACCGGGGGTAATCTACAGATTTATTTTAATATGTAAAAGTACAGAAATCAGTCTGTTTTCTGATCAAACTTGTAAAGGCAGCTTTAAATATCCATAATCTCAAAGAAAGAAAACACTTGGGCACCTTATACTGCACGAAGATAACTAATTTTAAAACTATGCATTAATTCTCAGTATTTAAAATTAAATACTTCCTAGATTCAAATTACTGACATCAGTTTTCATTTAGGACATCAGGGAGAAAAACCCCAAAAAAACAAACAACAAACCCACGAAAATTATGTTTTGGCTAAGTTATCTAGTTAGAGTAATAAAAAAGGATCCTGCTTTCCTGACGTGAAATTATACTGCATCATGAATCATTCAACATTAAAACAAATCAGGCATTGGATAAAAGTTAAACTTCATGCTGGGCTCTAATGGAGGAGGAGTACTCAAAACCAATTCCCCTTAAATTGCCCTTCTGTTTAGACACATTAAAGTAATTCCTGCACTTGTGCAGACATGATAGATCATGTTGCCTGCAAATGTTTGGGATTTTTAGTAGAAAGCCTGAGGTTTAAAGCTTTTCATCTTCAGCTCTCTACATGATACAACCTTATTTTATAAACTTTTATTTTTTTTTAAAGCCAATCAGGTGCAGAACTCTTCAGAAAGTTATCAGTGTTATTCTGATATTTTTATGTTTTTTAGCCTTCAAGCTAAAGTGTAATTTAAGCAAATATCTTATTGGTAGTGATTTATCTTTGTTGTGATAACACTCTCTGGAGGTCTTGTCTGAGGGCACTTCTTAAAGTCTCTGCCCCAGTGAGCTCACAGTCTCTAAACGATACAGGCAAGTGTAAATATATAGTTGGGTTGGAGAAAGGTTAGAGCACATTAAATGTCACTATGGTAGGTAAATGTACCAAATACTGCTCTCCATGATCACAAGCTTATTCTGTAATGGAAGCCAAATAGGATTTTTTCTGGAAAAATACACTAGTAGTGCTGATACTAAATTATTGAAAAACTGCAGGGGAAAATAAAATCCAAGGCAGATAATATATTTTTAAGACACTTTTGGCTGCAGAGAAACAAAAGACAAAGATTGTAACCATGCAACCTGGCAAATTTCTTCCTGCCTGCACTGAATTTGGTAGCAAACTCTACTGGTCTAGTGGGAACATGGTTTAATCCCTGGATATTGAATCTTTGTGCCTGAATTTGGTTTGCTTCACAAAACATTGATGGTGATCAGATAAGTACTGAGGTTGCCT
Organism: Athene cunicularia; assembly: GCF_003259725.1. Taxonomy (NCBI): domain Eukaryota; kingdom Metazoa; phylum Chordata; class Aves; order Strigiformes; family Strigidae; genus Athene; species Athene cunicularia. The sequence goes on along the minus strand of NW_020799095.1, from coordinate 29,479,625 downwards.
ATTGATCTAAAGCCAAGCTACTTGCTAGTGGTCATACTGACAACTTGATTTTCTTCTCCTGAGTTTAAGGACTAAGCCTTCTGATACACACTTCCTGTGATGATTTAAGTATGATTGTAGCCAAGTAAGGTCTTCATATACAGTGAGCTGTGTGCAGCACTTCTAGGGAATTGGCAGTGCTTCTTACTCCTACTTCATGAGCTATATCATTGGCACATCCTTCTGTCTAATAGTTGTAAAAAAAGAACAAAGCTTTATTAGCTAAACATAATTGCATTTCACTGTATCTTAAACTCTGGCTCAGATTCTTGACTGTATCTGAAAAACATAGAATAAGCCCAAGAAGAGACTTTGGACCACTTTATTTGTTTCTGTGCAGGTGATAACTAGTCTTGCCTGTTTTATCGGGCCATGACAGTGTTACTTTTCTATATGCAGCTTCCTGGTTATGTTCTCTTCTTGGCTACAAGCATACAGAAGATCAAATTTAATTCCAGGCTTCCAAGTCTTATTTCATTGTGAAAATTATAACAGAAGGGATAACATTCACCAGTAAGTGCATATGCAGGGCCAGGGCAAAGAGGAACTGCTCTAGCCAGGCCTCAGCACACCAAAGGAATATGTGCAGTAGTAGAGAGAGCTTGGTTTCTCCTTTAAACTAGTGTTTGTCAGCTGCCTGGGGTAATTAAGGTTTACAGTCAGTAATCTGGGCTGCAGTCACTCACTTGGCCTCCTGAAGAGCTAAGGGTGAGATAAACCTAACTTACTGGCCAGCAAGACTGCTGGGGAGTTCTCCCTTGTCTTGGCTGGTCACTGTGTGGTTACCTGAGCTGGTGCTCTGGAGCTTGCTGCTGCCTTGCCCTGTCCCAGACCTAACTTCTGATGAGTCTGCTTGGCATTGTTTCCCATGCCACTATACAGTCTGGGGTAAACATTAGGCACCAGAAATAATCAGACATCTGTTGCTGGGCTCATCTGCAACATGATGAGCATTAAACATTGGTGACTTGATACCTAAAAGGAACACAGAAAAGTAGATTTTTCAGAAACTCAAGATTACCCCATTAGAAAGAAATATTCTTTTCATGAATGCACCAGAGGGAAATTTTAGCTTTTCACAAGCCAGATAACTTCTTAAATCTCCAAGTGCTATTGTCAATGGTTCTGAGGGTAAAAACCAAATATATGTACTTTTATTTATGAAGTCTCTTAAGTATGCATTACTGCATTGAAATAATTTATCTTCCCAGTTAAAATGTATCAGGAATATTCTTCTGCTGTGATAAACACTAACATCCACTCAAATGGGAATTAGAAACTCTGAAAAAAGTGTTTTCAATAGATTTTCAATCTGCAGATCTGGCTCTACTACAGACAGAAAGTCTTCTTAGAATGGGAAAGTGACTGCTTATAGAGCTGTGTCATTTTTCTGCACTTATCTGTTTGATTAACATGGTCTACATCATTAAAATTCTCACAGTCTCATAGCAAAGGAATTGAATAAATGCAGAGATATTAGCATGGTTATATTGCAGCCATTTCCCATTTTGTTGTTATTGAATGGTTTATTAATTACAATGATATCATTAATTTTTTGTGTTGAGACCAGTCTGTACAGTGAGTTTTTCTCCATCAAGCGGAACTTGGGAATGCTGTTCTGTATTGTTTGACATGAGCAAAGCTGTAAAAGCATAAATGTTTGATACCGCTCTGCTGGGAAATATATTTCTACTTAGCTGTTTTTTCAAAGTTATAATGGAAGAACAATTCCCTGTTAAGTTATTCTTTTTTGTCACAAACAGCAAACAGAAGATTGTATTACCATTCCATTAACACCATGGTTAAAATTATTAACCAGGATGCTCTGTTTGTTTTTTTGATTTTTAATTTTTTTTTTCTATTTTAACCTATTTTTCCCTGCTTAGACCATGTTGGTTACATTTGTATTTTGTTTACTTGTTTTGCAAATAGAACACTTATTTGCTTACCTGCAGTCCTAGTCTAGAAGCAGTGTAGAGGAGATGATTGTTCAAGCAAAGTACTTGAGCAAGAGCACTGGAAATAAAAGCTCTCTCCCCACTGCCTGTCCCAATATGGAAGGATTGGCAAAAATATTTAAAGAATTACTCTGCCTTTCTTTGGGAAACTCTAATGGAAAGTGATAAAACTAACTTTCTTGCAATCTTTTTTTTTTTTTTTTTAATATATTAATTTAATTTAATTGTTTGAAAAGTCAGCTTCAGTTTCTTCAGTAGTGCTAACTGTCTTTATAGATACAGGATCCCTCCCTTTAGTGGTTTGTGAGGCAACAGATTTAAGCTTGTCACCATCAGGAATCTTTCATGGTAAATCATGTAAGTTAGTGAATCTTGGGGAAAGAGTTTCTAAGATAAGTTGGTATCTTTTCTGAGGCTGTAAGACAACCACCTAATTGTTGTTAATCACAGTAATGAACTCTCCTTGCCAAAGCAGCTGCACTCTTACTGCTCTTTTTGTTACCTTAGGGAGAGCGACCTCAGAAGATCATTCTTGGATCTTCTATTGTTCTCCATGTGTTGCTGTACATCACAATCCTAGCCCATCTCTTCTATACCAGGTTTTTACCCTTCTCTGCTCCTATTGAGGAGTGAAATAATGTTTTTCCAGACCATTGCTGCCACATGGTCTTCCCACTGCAAAGCAGGAGGGGAGAAAAATTTCCCCTTTTCATAAACAGCCATTAATATTTCCTTAGCATTCATGGTCAGATTTGCAACAATCACTGCTAAATTACAGCTGATGCAATAAGAAAATGCAGTGTTTTTCTGTGCAAATTTCTTCTTTTCATTTAGTCTAACCCATAAAAAAGTCACTTATATTTGGACACAACTTTTTAAAGTTCTTTCATTATATTCCTGAATACTCTTTCTCTTAGAGTTGAGAGAAACATGTAATCTTCAGATGAGAAATCAGGGAGTAGACTCTGTAGTCCTTTTTCTGGGGAAGCATTCAAGAACTTAACAGTGTATTCTATCATGGATCACAGTCCCCAATCCCCAGAAATCAGTCAATGAATGCAGTTGGCTCTGTTAGCCTTATGAGGATGACAGCATAATTTCTGTGGAAAAAACAAATGCAAACAGTTCTTTAACCATCTTCTGCTGATTGAACTGCTGCATCAGTGGGGCTCCTCCTGCACTGAATAGGAACTGTAAATTGATTAGAGAGAAGAATTTACATCTCTGAATTGAAGGAATTCACTTTCATCATATAAACTGTTTTCCATACTGATTCTGCACCAAGTTGTGCTGCCTCTGTTCTTACCAATCCCGCTGAAGTAACTGCTCCAGGGAGAAAGCTGTGAGTTTGACTACCAGTTTGAGATGCTGTTTAGACATTTTTGGGTTCTGTAAAACAGGGAGTGCATTACTGTCATCATATGAAGTACTAGTCCTGCTCTTTATAAGTCAGTGGAAGACCAGGATTGGATCCATCATGTCTTGTTTTTACGTTAGCTTTTGATCTTAAAAAAAAAAAGGGTGTCAAAATGGTTTTCTGCTCTTGTGTTCCCTTATACTAATGTACTGCATGTTGGCTTCTAAGTTGTTGTCTTATGGATTCCATTGATCTGTGTTCTTTTGTAGCTCAAAAATAAGGGTCCTTAAACCCAATAATTTTTGTGTTTTTGTATATGGTATTGCAAAAAAGAAATATTTACCTACAATAGTGCCAAACACCTTAATAACTGACTAGCGTTAAAGAATAATCAATGCCCTATGGAAACTTCAGTGTATCCAGTGACCAACACTGAAGTGCACTAACCAACAGAAAGTGGGAAAACATTGCTCACATATTTTGATCTGTTTTGAACAGGCTACATGTTGCACTTAATCACTTCAAGTAGCAATATCTAGAGAACATAGTCTTGCAGACAGTAGTCATCTAATTCAATTTTGTTATCCTCAGGAAGGAGAAAAAAAACCCATTCACTTCTGATTGTTAGAAGCCCCAAGAATATCCCTACCAGCTGGAGGATAAGGACAGGAGCTTGGAAAGCTATCTTCTGTATCTTAGCTCATTCCCTTAAGACAGAAGTGGGCAACCTCTTCCCCTTGAGCTGCCAGCACACTTGTGACAGTTCAAGCATATCCCTATGCTGGGGCTGCCGGGGGAGCAGCTGTGGAGCCATGTTGCTTTGGGACTTCTTGGGTAACAAGAGGCTCCAGAGAAGCCAGGACTGCTGGATGGGGCTAGGATTCAGTGGCACTGAGAGCCTGGACTTAGGTCACAACAGAATTGCCAGGTTGCTGTTATAGCCTCCTCACTGAGAAACATGTCCCTGAGCTCATACCAGCTGGGCTCTCAGTGATGCACAGTTTGTGTCCTGAGGCTCTTTGCTGTAGGAGAATTTTAGTGCTCTGGTTCTGGTCTTAAGAAAGGTGACCACTGCTGCTCTAACATTTTGCTAAGAAAAAGTCTTTGCAGTTTTGTTTGTTCCTCGGTCTCTGGAGGTAAGGGACAGTCCTTCATGTTGTACTTCGCCCAGATCTTTAACTGCTGTGAGGGGAAAAGTTGTTGAAAGTTCTCTGCATGACATTCTTGAGTTGTACTCTGCCAGTGTGGGTGGGAAGGGGTAAAGAGCAAGAGCAAGAAAGAATAAAAAACTTTAAAAGTGTGTGTTATAGCCTCAATATACAAGGTTTGACGAATTTGCCAGCATGTATCTTTTAAGTCAGGCAAGACTCGAGCCAGGAGTTGTTTCCTCCAAACCCTCAAGAAAACCAGCTGCATAAAATAACATGCAACATATGTGGAAAGTGGAAAAGGCAGTATTAAGAACTACTGCAGCATATAAAGAGTCAAAACTACTAAGTAGATGACTTAGTCCCTTTGTCATGGCTTTCTAGTCAGTGAATTCTCTAGTGCAACAGTTTTGTAATTGGAAATGTGATTGAAGCACATTCAAAATCTTCTTTAGGGAAAATGTTGACACTGAAAGACAGCATTCCTATTTTTAATGGAGAATATTGAAGTAAAACATTTGATTTGTGGTGGGCTAGGCTCAAATGGGAATGCACTGATAAACTGGCCCGAGGTGTTAATTTAAAAATACCAGGGCACCGCTTTCCAAAATCTGCCTCATAGGATTCTGTTTTCTGTTATTGGCCAAGTTCCTCAGATGATTAAGTTTCCCAAAATCTCTGCAAGCTTCCCTCTGCCTAAGCTCCAGGATTGGCCGTGGCAATGGCACCCAACCCACAGAGCCTCAGGCTCCTGGACACATAACAGTGCTTCTGTGGAAGTTACTCAAAATGGAGCTTTAAGCTGAATTCAGGATACTCGACTTCAGAAAGGCTGAAGTAACTCATCTGGGGTTTCCAGAGCAAGCCTTGCTTCTCTGTGAAGGATTGTCCAAAATCCAGGCCCTCAGCCCAACATGGGGTGACAGTAAAATGCACCTGATGTGCTGTGAGCAGGGTAAGTGTTGAAGGCCTGGAGCAGGTGGCAGCACAGGTTGGAGGTTCGTCATGGTAAGGAAGAAAGCTAATTGATCTCACCGCCCTATTGAGGAGATCGGCAGAGGAAAATGGCACTCTCCTTCTGCGTGAGCAATTGGAGAGCCAAGAGCCAGCAGCTTGTGTGACAGCTGGTGCTGCTAGTTGTCCTGGAGGGCAAAGTTGGTCTCCTCCTCTCCTTCCCCCTGCTCTGGACTAAGCTCTAATTAACCAGGCAAGAAAGAGCTCTGAGCAACAGTCTGGAAAACATCCCAAGACCCAAATGTTGAGATAATTTTATTATAAGTGGTTAAATTAAAACTGAAGCAGAGGGACAATATTCTTACAGTTTGGGATCTCTGATATCATGTGGTCTTTGCTGGAAGCAACAATGTTGTGTTTTCTGTGAATTGTTAAAATAGGGAACCAAAATGTTGTTTGCCCTGTCGGTGTCCATGGTTAAATTGCTTATTTCTTATTTGCTTTCACTTTTTGTCCACTGGTGTGTTCAGCTGGTCTTGATAGAACTTGGTTTTAATAGTTATTCTAGCTGCCCATGTTAAAATTACAACCACAAGTGAAAACAAGCAAATTAAATATGTGCTGCAAAAAAGGAAAAAGAAAAAAGGCCAATACTGTTTGGTACTCTCATTTGTAACTGAATATATTATTTGCTCAAAAAGTAAATATTTGAGCAAAGTAAAAAGATGAACTTGCTAGTTATAACCTTCACTTGCTACTCAGAGAGGTTTAGGATATTCCTAAAAGTAATGTTTTCAAAATTTAAATTGTCCCGTGTGAGGCATGTGCTCTATATGATTGGATGTATGTTCATAGTACAAATATGACACAAAAAGAGGAGAAAAAAAAGGAGTAGAGGGAATGCATCTTCCAACATAATTAAGAAACAAGGTATTTTTGATATTGTTAAAATGTGAAAATGAAAATAACTTTTACTGAGTCATAATAAGGTTGAAATTGGTTTGGTTTAGAATGGCTACATCTTCCCAAAGGGAAATGAAGTATTGATGATGTTAAAGCTCAAACAAGCAGAACATCCTAGACTTTATTAAACTCAAGTTAGTTGAGTTTTAATCATTAGTGTTCTGACATACACAAAGGGAGAGAAAGCATTGCACCTGCTGCTAAAACTGTTTGTTGAGGCCCATAGCAATAACCCTTTGTGTGCTGGCTTTTGAAGTTAAGATTGGGGTTTTACTTTAAAAATCAACCCACTCCCCCACCAAAATAGACGCTGATTTTAGAAGCTTCATTTCACAGAATCACAGAATCGTCTAGGTTGGAAAAGACCTTGAAGATGATCCAGTCCAACCCTTAACCTAACACTGACAGTTCCCAACTACACCATATCTCTCAGCGCTATGTCAACCCGACTCTTAAACACCTCCAGGGATGGGGACTCCACCACCTCCCTGGGCAGCCCATTCCAACGCCTAACAACCCCTTCTGCAAAGAAATGCTTCCTAATATCTAGTCTAAATTTATTATACAGACTTTATATGGACCCAAGCCTTTTATAAAAACTTCAAGGTGGCATTGCATAAGTTCCATGAACATTAAAAAGCAAACTGCAAACTGAGATGTTCTTCCTTGTTTAGTATTCCTAGTTAGCTTAGAGTGTCACAGCCTTTTGCTATATGGCTGCAGATACAGTTAATATTACACTTGAGATAAAAATATCTGCAGATCACTCATGGACTTCTTAAAAGTTTTGAGGGGGCATTCTGCATAAACCAAAAGATTCTGTTTTGCTAGGTCAGGAGGGCATACCTCAAGGACTTACTGACTAGCTTGGGGGAAATGTTGAAGAAATCCTGCTAGTAGTTAGATGACCTTCCCTAGAAGTACAGACCTTGCCAGAAAACACTGTGGCAGAGGAAATTTTTACTGTGTCAGACTTTTCTGTCTCCTTCATCACTGTTCCCTCTACCCCATTCAGCAGTGGTTAAATTTTTCTTTGGTCTTCCTTTCATTGCTGACAGTTATCCAAGTCCTCCTTTCACTTTCCTTGTTATTTTCAATTCCAGCTGAGCTTTGGCTTTGACTCCATCCCCAAATGCTGAGACAATGTCACTATACTCATCTTGGGTACCTGTTCCTGCTTCTGCAGTCCATTACCTTTTGTGTTTGAGCTCAGTCGGGAGTTTCCAGCTGAGGCAAACTCATCTCCTGCCTTGTCTGCCTGACTTCTGACATATTGTGATGGATATTTTTTTCCTGTTTTGAGGAGACTCTCCTGGGACTTTTGGCACTTTGTGGTTGTCACTGACAAGATCCCGCCTATGTGTCCCCTGAACAAGCAAGAGTTTGCTTCCCTGAACTCCAAGGTTCGAGTATTCTAATACTTGTCTTTCTTGCTACCCTCAGGATCCTCCATCCAGGACTACTCCACCATCTCATGGATAGTCATTGCAGCCAACATTGCCACTGACTGCTACATCCTTGACCAGTTCTTTGTTTGCAGACTGCCTCCTTTTATTAGCCTGTTCTGCACTTATGTTGAGAAACTCTCCCCAGCACACACTAGAAATATTCAGGATTGCTTGTATCCAGCAAAATACCAGTGTTAGATGCTCCCATGAGCACTACAGCTTGCAGTTGGAATATTTCTATTTAAAAAACCAACTGGCCTTGTCCATTGTTTTTTCTTGATTTGGTGAGCTGTAGCAGATGCCCACCAAGATGTTTCGTTTGTTGATTTTCTTTACTCATTAACTACTGACAATCATGTCACCCATCCCATAGCAGAGTTCAGCATCTGAGCCACCCTTTTGCACAGAGTATGCTTGACCCACTCATCTTCCCTGACTTGTCTTCCTGAAGAGCCTCTATCCACCCATCACAGCACTTCGGTTTTGTGCTGTCTCACGCTGTACCTCTGAATTTCCATTCATGTCATTGCTCTACATCTGCATACAGATGTTTTTTTCCTGAACTGTGAGCATTTGTATACAGGCATATGAGATGGGCTCCTGTTCATCCTATTTTCTTCTTGTGATTGTACCCCCCACTGTGTCACCCCATGTGCTCTTCCACATCATCACCTCTTGCTGTCCCTCCATCTCCCAGTGAAGCTAGAAGAACCTGTTGATTAGGGCAGAACTGGTCCACTTGGTATCTTGTTGGTTATACTTGAACTGTCAGGTAATTTTATATGGGGTACCAGGACATCATTCTGAAGTATCGAACTGAAACCTCGAGGGAAAAAAGCTATAATACAATCTGAGGAAGGTCAAGAAATTGGAAAGACCTGATGAAAAGATGACAAAATAATTGTAGCACAGCACAATTTTTTTCTGCAGAAACTGGAATGAAAAGAGAAATTTTAGTCTTCTATTCCCTTATCTTCAGCAAAAATTTTGCTATCTTTGCTATTAATAAAATATTTGTCATCCACTGTAGTTCTGGTCCACATAGAAATTGTAAAACTGACATTGCAGTGAATTACGGTTTCTCTTGGTTTAAATGAAGGAAGTTTGTGCAGTGGTTCTCAGAGTTTAGTCTGCTGAAGATATGTATGTGTCAGTGTGAGGCCACATGGTGGAGTTAAAGCCATGTTCTGTTTGCAGGCTTGTGCATGCAATAGCCACAAGAAGCTGCAACTGTCTTTGCAGAGCTGTCCTTGCAAATGCAGACTGGTCACTTTTTAGTATAGATGGTCACTACAGACACATTATGGGTTGTTTAATATCATATCATATCATATCATATCATATCATATCATATCATATCATATCATATCATATCATATCATATCATATCATATCAATCATATCAATCATATCACATCACATCATATCATATATCATATCACATCACAATATAGTATAGTATAGTATAGTATAGTATAGTATAGTATAGTATAGTATAGTATAGTATAGTATAGTATAATTAAGCAAAACTCATAAATGTTGCCCTCCCACTTTGGTTGGCTTGGATGGCTATGTATTTAAAATCTGTGAAAAGATCAAATTTAACACTTCTTTGTCCCAAACAAACGGAAAGTCAGAACTGTTTTAGGTTGAATCAAGCAGTTGAATTCCATGTTAACTTTGGAATGAATTTTTGCCTAAAAAGCCAAAGCTGTAAAAGTAAAGAGCTAGTCAGCAAAAGGTTGTGATTCAACTCTCCTTTAGCAGGCTTGATGGTCTCCCCTGTGGGGAGTCCTGAGTACTGCTGGTGATGGGAGAGCCCTGAGTAGTTCTGCCCTCTGAGAGGATCCAAGCTATCCCCTACTATGATGGTGTTAAGGGCTTTAAGCACTAGCCTGTAGTCTCAGGTTGAATGAATGCTTAAACGTTTCTTGAGTGGAATATAAATAATTTATTCTTGCTGACATGCATGTATATCTCCAACTTTGTTTTTTAAGCCTTTTCTGTTCATCATTTCCAGTATCCTTCATTTCAGGTACATTAGGATAAAAGAAGGGTATCTGCTTGAGTTCATTGTGTATTATCAATAAAAAATTAGTTGTAACTAAAAACTGTGGCTAAATTTTACATTCAAATATTAATTTAACTCATCAAGACTCCTATCAGAACTTAGAGAGAAACTTCATGAATGGTTACAGCTTCAGTCTGAAGGGAATAAAGACATCAATTTTTAAAAAGTGCTAGAAGAGAGCAGATGGGCATTTGAAGAAGTAGGGGGCGGGGGGAGGGGGGAGAAAAGCATAAAGATTAAAAAGGAGCTCTGGACACATGTACATGCACGTCATTTCTTTCATACAGGTGTGTGAAATTCAGGTTTAAAGCTTTGCTCCATGAGCTTGCACAACTTCTTACTGTTTCTTAAAGTGTGTTTACAGGAGTGAAACTTTATTCATAATCAGAAAATCCCCATAAATTCTTATGGATGCAACCCCCATAAATTCTTATGGAAAGCAATAAAAACTCTATAAATCTGTAGTACCAGATAATCATCCTTATTGTTAATTCCAAGCTGATTGATCATTCTGGTTGTATTCTCAGTGCTATTCTTCTAGCATTGAACATATCCCTCTATGAGATTATATGAAGATTGTGTGTGTCCTGGAATTATATTTTTTTCCCGTCTTTACTGTCTTAGATAAAAAAAAATAACAATATACATCCAGAAATCCTATTATTTTTCCAGAAGAAAACAAGGAGTCACAACTCTTTTCAAGACATTTTGAAAGAAAGTTTCACATACAAAAATTATATTACTTATATTGTCTACTGTCTTTTATAATAAAGATTACTATAGTTCCTGGTGGATTTTTCCATCTTTAATAAAATGCTAGGGCTTTGACAAAGAAGTATTGATTTGTTTTAAAAGCATTCAGTGTAGAAAGAAACAAATAGACTCTTTTGTTTTTTGTCTATTGTGAATAAATTTATTTCATTCTGGACCATAAGTAGCTACCATTAATGTCTCCTGGTGTCTGGATCACAGGCTGGAACTGAAGTGCCTGGTAAGTGTCTAATTTCTTCGTGAAATTACAAATACACCAAAATTCTGAGAAGCTTAATTTGGGTCTGGATCCAGACCTCAACATTACAATGTGAGACATTGTTAATAGTGAAAGATTCCAAGTTAAAACAGAATAGTTCTGGGTGTCTTTCAAAGGTCATGTTTATCAAATGCTTTCAGAATAGCCCCCCTCCCTTTTGTAGTATCCTAGAACTTGCTAACTGGGCTATTAGAGCAGAAGTTGTTAGTTTCTTGGAACTGTATTAAGCCTCTCCCTCTTTTTTTCCCTTTTATCACACCCCAGAAGCATTATAAGGAATTCAAAGGAGAGTCTATAGTGTAATTAATTTTTGGAGAGGCTGGACTGAGCTAGCAAACAGGTCTCTTCCAATTCAAACGCTGCAGTTCTACCCATATTTATACATATACATGTGTTTGTATTTAAATATATGCAATATACATAAAGTCACTTTCTCACACAGGTTAACAGAATAAATTTTATATTATTTTCTGTTTAATAAAATAAAAAAGTGTGTTTGCTTTTTTATAATTTACATAATTAGAAAGTTATTTCTGTTTTTATTTAAAAAAGTCAAATAAATATTTGTCTTTGCAAAATATTATGATGAAAGTAACAGTTTTTAACTTGTTATAGGTAATAAGCAATAATTAGTGCCTTAAAATATAACCTGGTCATGTCAGTGATTTTTTCCCCTTTGGTCCCTGTGAAAAATAAAATGTAATTTTCATGCTTCAGCTGACTTCCCCCAAAGAGCTGAAAGTGTGATTAAAGCAAACATGCTTAGTGCAATTTTAAGAAAAAATTAAACTGACACAGTTCTCACTGGAACTTGAAGAAATTGCATCTATTGTTATATGCAAAACACATGAAAGATTAATTATTTAAGCAGTCTACTTTCTTAAAGGTTTTAGCTGTAATATCTGCTTTCAGAAGGAAGAGTATTAAGTAGGTTTAATCTTAGACGTGACAAAGTATAATCCTGCTGGTTGCTTTTATCCAATAGTGTATTGAGTTGGCTGAGTGATGGTCCATTGAAAACCATTGCCATTCACAGCCTTGTCCCTGTCTTCTGTTCTTTGACTTTGTTCGGTCACATATTTCCCAGGTCAGCAAAACACTCTCACCATGCTTCCAAGCTGTAAATTTGCATTTCTTATGTTTATAAAAGAAAATTTTCCCACCTTCTAACAACACTGTTAACTGAATAATTGTTCAGCTGAAGTGTGGTAGTATGTTGATGTCAATTGTTAACTGAAGTGTAGATACAAAGAAGACGTCACTTTAACATCATATTTGTCTCAATCCCATTTTAATCTCTCAACATTGTTTGACTAAGACCCCAGACTATTACTAAAAAGATCTGTCTCTAAACTGATGTGGACTAAAAGGAAAATGCCATTAGTTATATATATATATGTGTGTATGTGTTTAGACATGTATATACACAGAAATAAAACATCACATTTCTGCACGTAGACTATGGGAAAAGGAGTCTTTCCTTGCTTCAGCACTCTGACAAAATAATACTATAATTGTTATATTGTATTTGGGGGGATTGCTTTTGGGGAAAGAGTAGAAGTACATGTTATTGTACAAGACATTGCACTTGCCATTGGCCTTGTATTTTGTGGACTATGTTCTGTTCGACAGCAAGCCCAGTGCAGAAAAACATTTTACAGGGTGTGCAGATTTTTGTCATAACAGGTGAGAAATGTTAATCACGTGCCTGCTTATGCTTTGTCATGCTAAAGTTCAGCAAGAAGGAGAACAAATAATTTTGAATCAAGAACCAATTTAAGCGGAAAATGTTCTTTTTAGTAAGGTTGTCCTTGCCATTTAAAATCTTCACTTATGTAACGTGATGATCATGTTAGCCAATAGGTGGATCTACCACAGGACCATAAAAGTGAACTGGGAAGCATGAGAAGTGTATGGGAGCTTGCAGGACCACCTCTACAGATGCTGTTGGATTGCTGCTAGTACCTTAGCTACCCACTATGTCCAAATATTTCCCTACTGTTTTGTGCTCCCTATAGTGGATGTATCTGAACTGTTTTGTATGGCAAATAAGAGGCACATTTTCAGGGATTCCCAATGAGACAGAATTTTAAAAATAATTTGGAAGTCCCCCTTGTAGCTTCCAAATATAATTATGCCAAAAGCTGGAAAAAGGAAGCATCAAGCTCTACAAGAAAGAGAACCCCTCCAGCATAGAAATTAGTCCCTGCTGACAATGAAGATAGGAAGAGACAAATTATAGCTTGACAGGGAATGGCACAAATGAGATCAGGATATGCTGATGTCTGTTTTTTGCCTGCATAATGAGTTTCCTTCCCAGCTGACTTTTTCTCCATCAGTTTGAGAAAGGAAAGGAAGGGTTTGATGTATTGTCTGGTTTTCCAGTCTTAAAGACTGCGAAAAACTAAAAGGCAAAGCAGCAAAACAGAAGGTAACTGGAAACAATTAACAATGCTACCAATGTGTTTAAATTAAGAATATGTTTTGTAGTTTCTGCATTTTGGGTATTTTCTTTCTGAAGCATGTAGTTGACCAGCATTTGCCTAACACATGACATATTCCTTAAGCTTAATAATTCATTCTACTGTGTGTGATAAATGGCTCATCTGGTCATTCATGTTGTTTCTCACTGAAGTACAGAAGTAGGATGCTGCCCTAGGTTAATAGGCAACAACCAGTCTCATTGATTTAGTCAGCGAGTGCTGCTTAACAAATGCTTTAGGTTGGTGGCATTAACATGTGGCCTGTGTTTCCCTGAGTGTTCACATATATTATTAAAATTCGTAATAATAATGAAAAGGCTTCTGTGGATCTTTAAGCCAACATTCTAGAAATAAGAATCCCTTAAAAGATGTAGGCAAGTTTTTGGATTATATTTAAATTTATTTTCACAAAGCCACATTTTTTACTTTCCTATGATGGATAAACCAATGTTAATTTCACCTCTTTTGTTTTCACAATGGTTGTGGTGTGTTGACCTTGGCTGGCCACCAGGTGCCCACCAAATTGCTCTCACTCCCTCTCCATCAACAAGATGGGGGAGAAAACACAAAAAAAAGCTCAAGAGATAAGGACAGGGAGATCACTCAGCAATTACAATCACAAGCAAAATAGACTCAGCTTGGGGAATATTAATTTAGTTTATTGCCAATTAAACTGATTAGGACAATGAGAAATAAGAACAAATCTAAAAACACCTTCCCCACACCACTCCCTTTTTGCCAGGCTCAACTTCACTCCCAACTCTTCTATCTCCTCCCCACAAGCAGCACAGGGGGATGGGAAATGGAGCTGCGGTCTCTACTGCTCCTTTTTCCTAACACTATTCCTCTGCTCCAGCATGGGGTCTCTCCCATGGGATACAGTATTCCATGGACTTCTCCAGTGTGGGTTCTTGAAATGGACTGCAGTTTTTCAAGAACTGCTCCCATATGGGTCCTTTCAGAGGGTGCAGTCCTTCAGAAACAGACTGCTCCAGCGTGGGTCCCCAATGATGCCACAGATCCTGTCAGAAATCCTGTTTCGGCATAGGCGCTCCATGGGGTGACAGCTTCCTTTGGGGGACATCTACTTACTCCAGCATGGGGTCCTCCACTCGCTGCAGGTGAATATCTGCTCCACTGTGGATGTCCATGGGCTGCAGGGGAATCTCTGCTCTGGCACCTAGAGCACCTCCCTCTCCTTCACTGACCTTGGTGTCTGCAGGGTTGTTTCTCTCACATATTCTCACTCCTCTCTCCCAGTTGCTGCTGTACAGCATTTTTTACCCTTTCTTAAATATGTAATCCCAGAGTCACTACAAGCATTGATGATGGGCTCAGCTTTGACCGGCATCAGGTCCATCTTAGAGACAGTTGGAACAGGCTCTGTCTGACAAAGATATAAGGAAGAAGTTCTTTACTGTGAGGGTGGTGAGACATTGGAACAGGCTGTTCAGAGAGATTGTGTGTGCCCCCTCCCTGGCAGTGTTCAAGGCCAGGTTGGACGGGGCTTTGAGCAACCTGGTCTAGTGTAAGTTGTCCCTGCACATGGCAGGCGGGGGTTGGAACTAGATGATCTTTAAGGTCCCTTCCAACCCAAACCATTCTATGATTCTGTGATTCTATGACACAGGGCAGCTCCTGGCGTCCTCCCACAGGAGTCACTCTTGCAGCCCCCCTGCTACCAAAGCCATGTCAGGTAAACCCAAGAAAATGGAACATATAATATGTTAGACAAAAAAAATCTCTGGGAGGATACAGACAGAAAAACTGATTGGAAGGTCTCACTTTCCTACTTTCCTTCTTTTTGTCCCCTGGATTACTGCAGTTGTAGAGATAGCTTTGCTAATGGCTAAAATCATATTTAGGTTGATATTTGATGAGCAGAATTTGCACCGGGAAACTGTGGCTCTCAGAAATTCTTCACATGGCCGTGGGCACTACAGGCACACAACAACTTTCACAGTCAGTAGTGATGAAAACATCTACAACTAGCTGCCTCACAGCTCTTTTCACTTGTTCTTTTCCCCCCCCAAACAATTAACTTATGGCTAAGATTGTGTGAAAATGTAGCAAGCTGTAACCAGTTACATTGGTTGTTTCTTAACTGTTGGAAAGACATGCACAGATCCTTCATTCTAACTCTGCCTCTGGAAAATTAATGTTCTTATTGCTCATCTAGAGGAATGTTGTAATTAAAGGTATAAGTACTTCAGCCTTTATTTTCCACTGTCAAGAAGAGATAAGGGGATTGTGCAGACCAATGAAGAAGGCTAACATGGTTAATCTTATCTTCAGTTTGGGCAGTGTAGTAATATATAATGTGGTAGATCACAGCTGGTCTTGCTTCTGCTACTTACACATACTATTTAGTAGTTCAGGGGAATTTTTCATTATTTTATACTGGCAGCATATCATACTTCTGCCTTGTATTTTTATTCTATATCATACCATCGTTTTCCCTATATAGGTTTTCCTCTTTGTCTTTTTGCCCCTGTACTGGGTCTGGTTGGGATGGAGTTAATTTCCTCCATTGAAACCTGTACGTCCTGTGTTTTGGATTTGTGACTAAAAACCTGTTGGTAACACACTCTTTTGGTGAACAGTGCTTGCACAGCATTAAGGCTTTCTGTTTTTCCTACTCTTTCTCCCCAGCATGCAGGCTGGGTGTGCACAAGAGGTTGGGAGGGGACACTGCCAGGACAGCTGAGCCCAACTGACCAAAGGGACCTGAACTGCCCACATGACATGACATTTTGCTCAGAAATAAAAGCCCAAGGAAAGGAGAGGGAAAGAGGGGATGGGGGGGACACGACGGACAGACGGACATCTGTGGTTTGGTGTTTGTCTTCCTGCGTAACCCTTATGAGTGCTGAGGCTCTTTTTTCAGGAAGTAGATGGACGTCTGCCTGTCAATGGGAAGTGATGAGTAAATTCTTTTTTTGCACTGCCTGCACATGCTGCTTTTGCTTTACCATTAATTTGTCTTTACCTCAATCCATGAATATTCTCAGTTTCCTTCTATTTTCTCCCTATCCTGTGGAGGGGGAAGTGAGCAAGCAGCTGCTTAGATGCTGGCCAACAGCAAATCCCGCATCATTCTCCCTTCAGCCCTCCACAGATTCCTCTTTCTTTCCACATATCTATCTCCCTGCTACCAGCATAATTATAGTTTCCCTTTTCCATCACCACGTGCAAAGGTCAAAGCTTAAAACAAACAGATAAGGACTGTTCAAGCTGTGTGAAAGCTGTTTCTAGATACTTAAAGGTGAAAGTTTGCTCTTCTTTAATAGATTGTTTATCTCAGTGTCAATAGGACTTGGGCAAGTGCTCAAGCACTTTTCTGAGCCAAGGCTTGCATTCATAATTAAATTTGAAGACATTTGTAGTTGCAAGTTGTTATTTTAGCTTGGAGAACACCTTGATACTTAAACACAAACCTTCAGAAAAACATAACAAAACACACATTTCATGTAATTAAGCTATCAGAGCCTTTATATTTATAAATAGACAAAAGACATTTTAGGTTGCCTAATCATACTTCTGCATGAGCAGAATGAAGTTGCCTGCTGTAAAGCATGCAATTAGATTGAATGATGTTAATGAAAACAGTCATCAAAAAGGGAGGTCTGTTTTAAGCAGTTAAAAATAATTTTACTAACTGTCTATGGCATTTCAGTTGGTGTTTGTCAGCACTTATAATTTATGTTTAGAAACATGAGTTTCACTGAACAGAACTGTGTGACCCTGTGGTTTTCAGAAATCAGTGGGAATGAATGAGGAATCACCTTTTTCTCCAGGCCAGACAGCAGCAGCTGCAGTCAGTGGGGCCACTGTAGCTGGATCACTAGCAATTTTTTTAAAGGTGACTGGCAGGGCACCATCTGAGATGGCTTCAGACTCGAACAAGCTCTTCCACAGCTTGCTCCAAAGCACACTGAGTCTGGTGACCTTCTGGGCATGCTGCAAAGGACATCTGTTTGACAGGGCTTTCAGAGGATGTTAAGGGTGAAGGCACTGGATAAACCTTTCTGGATGTGGCTGGCTGGATTCCTTGCTGAATTGATCAATTCTGCTAAGATTCAACCTCACCTTTATATATGTTAGGGCATCTCAGATGTGTAATAAGCATCTTCTGGTTATTTGGTGGTTTGATTTTGTTTGGGTTTTTTTTTTTGTTGGTTGTGGTGATTTAAGCCCTGCCGGGACGGGAGAGCACGTTGCTGTTGCCCCTCCCCCACCCTTAGCCGGTCGGGCTGGCAGTGAGGCACAAACCCCGGGTTAAAATAAGAAGAAATTTAATACAACAGCGTGATAAACAATCTGAACAACAGTAGCAATGACAACAACAATAAACAGCAGTAACAGTGAACAAGACAAACGATATACAGAGAAATACCGCTAAATGGTCACGGATCAAGCCCATCATGTGCTCCCAGCCACCAAAGCCACAAAGGAAAAAGTTCCTGTGCTCCTGTGCCCGGACCTGATATCAGCATGGTATGAATAACCCTCCTGGAGATCCCTCCTCCCTTCTCTGCTGAGGAAACTTAACCCTATCCTAGCTGAACCAGGGCATTGGTTTTGTTTTGCTTTTGTTGGTTTTGGTTTGTTTGTTTTTTTTTTTTTTTTTTTTTTTTTTTTATAAGTGCAGTGAATGGGATTAGTTTGAGTATTTTCTGAAACTGAGTGAAGATAAATACTGTATAATCTATTACTTTAATGTTATTTTGGTTCTAAATAGAAGAAATTACAGGATGAATTCAGTTTTCTTTTTGACATGTCCCAGGAATCCTGGTTGTTTTGCAAACTTCAAACTTTGACCAAAAGAACACAAAGAACTTTGTTATTTACTAAACTGTTGAGGAAATAGGAGAACTTGAAAGCTGAAGCTAAGACATTCAAGACACTATTTGCAATTCAGATGAAAGAAAGCACTCAGTGCAACATTAAAATGAGAAAAATTAAGAAGGAGAAGCCAATACTTTAGGCTCATTAAAAAAGCAGAGAATTTGCTCCTCACATGTATGGCTAATACTTATTAATATAAAAACACGTGGATATTATTTTTTCTTGGTTTAATCTATGTCCTGCAGTTTTCCCCTGTATTGTATTATTTGTTCTTACAGGCTTTCCTTGGCCCAGATCTTACTTCACTTTGAATTTAAATAGAACAGTTCACATTCTTTGGTCTAACAATGTAAATTACAGGCTTTTTTTTTTTTTTTTTTTTTTTTTTTTTTTTTTAAAGCTCATTGTATTAACTTGCTAGAGTAAATCTGAAACTCCATAAATGCTCTAAGAGGCTGGTTCCCCTCCACTTGAGTGGTGATGTCCTGAGGGACATTTAGAGCAGTGCAGATCAGAGCTTTGCAGATGTACCAGCCCTGACCCGCATCCTGCTGTACCTGCAGCCTTCGGTGCAGGAATCCGCACCAACACCAAGCTTGTGAATCCCAGTTTGTAATATATTTTACAAGATCGTGTTCCTACAGAAAACTCAAGGGAGAAACATCTCCTTATTTGGTTGTTATTCACTCTTCTGTTTTCCAAGCTTGTAGGCAAGCCAACAAGAGTGAAGAAATAATACTGTGAGACTGTAAAACCTCAGGAGCTGTGAAGTGCAAAGATACTATTACTGTATTAAGAAATCCTTAAACCACAGATATGTGGGGCTGACAGATTACAGGGGGAAATACCATTATATCCTTCCTCTCTTTTTATTTTCTGTTCATTCATTATCAGCCATTTTCAGAGGCAGGAGCTTATGAGATGAACCTTTGCTCTGACCAAGTATTGCCATTTTTGTTCAATTGTATTGTGTAAGCAAATGCTGGGTATTGCTCTAATACCAGTGTACACTGATGCAACTGAGTAGATTTTAGTCTCGTAACCTGGTTTTGTCATTCCCTATATTGTCATAAACCTAACCTTTTATCACAATTTGTATGCATTGCTTGAATACATAGTCAGGCTTATCATATCACTGGGCATATCTTTTTCTTCTTCTGTATAAGGCTGTGACTGTTCCAGGTAAGAATGGTATTTTTAGTGCATGCTTTCTTTCAACCTGTACTGTGATGTGTCAAGGTCATCACTATTACAAACACTGCATAATGCTCTTAAAATTGTCTGTGTACATTTGTGCACTCATAGGTTTTTGTAAAAAGATTGCTTTGCATAAGACTGTAAAGCATCAGCATGCAACAGTCTTTTACTTGTGAAATTGCCTTTCCCTTTGCTAGTCATCCTTTTGACACTGAAATGATCATTTTAGATTATTTAATAATTGTGCTGCACCATTTACTTCAGCCTGAACCATTTCACCAAATAATAGTCAACTTTTAGCAGTCTTCAAAGGTGATTTATGAAATAGTAGTTTGAAAGTTCTTTGCATTTATTCATTAATTCAGAGTATTTTATTTTTATTCATTTGGTGTCTTTTTTTTTTTTTTTTTGTACTTTAACCCGTTCATCTGCCCACTTAGTACATAACAGGCACTTGTTCATTGTCAAGGAACTATGAACTCCAGGATTTCTAAATACATACTGGGCCTCCAAAACACACTCATGACTACTGGGATCCAGTGCCTAGAAGCCACTAATTCTTAGCATCATATTGGCACAGTATATAGGATCTTGTGACTTTGCAAGACATTGATGAAGACCTCTAGAGATAACAAATGCCAAAAAGGCTTAAGATATGAACAGGTTTATACTTTAAAGACATGGACCAAATTTTGCCCTCACACTGTCCTACATTATATACTATAAGACAATCACCATTCTTTTAGCTGTTGTTGCTTTCAGATTCAAACTCCATGAAAAAAGTAAAAATCGTGCCTAGGGCATAGCTCTGGTTTTAATACAGCCGACATCTGTATTTTTTTTTCTAATGCTTCAGAATTTAAAAAAAATCACCTGTTTTAGAAAAAAATAATGGAAAAGGGGTTAGAATTGGGTTAATCAATGATTCACTGAAGTCTCACATGGGTGATAAGGCAATCTTCTGACCTCCACTTGTGTTAAGATTTCTTTGCTTGGTCTTGTCATTTGTAATTGTGCAACCTACGTCGAGAGGGAAAGAGAATATGTGACCAGGACTTACAGCTTGCTTCACGGTGTGCTGAGTCACAATGCTGTCTTTTATAACAGCATTGCCTATGAGACATTTGTTTCTTTCATCTGCAGCAGTTTTCTTTAATAAATTACTTTAAAAAAACCCCAAAACTGAATTTGTGAAAAGGTCTTTTTGTGCCCTGTAATTATCTCATAAAATTTAATCTGGGAATGCTTAATGCAGTGAAGTAGAAAATGTTTAACTCATGCTCATTTTTGAAACAATCTGTTTTCTGATACTTAAATAATGATGAGATGTATTTTTAATATACCTTGTATTGTCCCTGCTTGAATATCCTTTCTCTGACAGGACCATTATTCTGCCTAAAACTAGTAGAATGAGTTTTTTTCACTTGTAAAAAATTAAATTGCTACTTTCTAGCTCCTATGCCAAAGGAAAAGGCCCAGCAATTTATCACTTGTTTAAACAATAGACCTCTGTCTGAAATTAAATTAAAAATAAACAAAATACCCCTGTGAATTTCTGTCATGTAAATTTTAATTTTGCAGTTTAAAGTCTGGCTACCTAACTTTCATATTATGAAAACTACCTACTTAAAAAGATACCTATTTGTATTCTAATAAATGCTTACCAAAGTTAAGGTTATACTAGCAGTTCTATTATAGCAAGGTATTATCAGAAAGTTGTAAATTAAATTTCCTATACCTTTGAGTGTGAGAATGCAAAATACAACACTTATCATTAATGTATTTTCCTTAATGTAGGTATAGTTACTGAAATAATCTTCAGATGCTGTTGGGTTCTACCTTCAGACTGAATTTCACCATTTAACTCTCTTATGTGACATCATCCTTCAGCATTTTTTGGAAGACAATTACTTCATTGATTGTTGTGGTGATAGTTGATTTTCCCTCCAGACAAAGATCATTACAACAACCTTCTCTGGGCTCCTTCATTCCAGGAGGCTTTTGCTTTGAACAAGGATCAATAGAAAGCTGTAACTGAGTTATAGTTGCTATCGTCTACATGTTCTTTCACATGCCATTTAACTGGCAGTATCAGAAGGCAGTCTGTCATAGAATCTGGCTTACCTGGGATTTAGTCTACCCAATCTACAACATTTTTAAAAAATTTTTTTTAGCTACTGTCTAATTACGAAGAACTGCAAGCTGAAGGCAGGATAACTCAAACAGAATCAGTTTTCCCATGTTATAGACACTACTTATGTGACTTGAAGACAGAAGATGAAAATTCCTCAACATCATCAAAGCTTGGTATTGTAGAGAGGATTTCACAGTCTTGTTAACATCTACAATGATTAATTCATTGACTACCTTGAAAGATGTGGACATTGGAAATTAATGTCCCTAGAGCCTTAAACAAGAAAGCTTTATGGGACTAGTGATAGGCCATATTTTTAGAAACCCAGGCTTCACTTTCACATGCACAATTCTGCCCACTAAGTCACTACTGTGCAGTTTTTATCACTAATCTGTGTTTATGCAAGCAATGCATAGACAACTCAACCAGGACAAAGAGGCAAAAAAAAAATATTGTATAAGCAGCTGGGAGAAGTTTCACAAACACTAGCCCTTGTTCTTGTGAGAGACTTCAACATACCAGATGTCTGCTCAAAATATAATACAGTGGAGAGAAAACACTCTAGGAGGTTCCTGGAATGTGTGGAAGATAACTTCCTGACACAGCTGGTGAGTGAGCCAACTAGGGAAGGTGCTCTGCTGGACCTGTTGTTTGAGAAAAAAGGACTTGTGGGTGATGTGATAGTTGGAGGCCATCTTGGATACAGGGATCATGAAATGATAGACTTCTCAGTTCCTGAAGAAGTAAGGAGGGAGTTAGCAGAACCACCACCTTAGACTTCTGGAGGGCAGATTTTGGCCTGTTTAGGGACCTGGTTGACAAAGTCCCTTGGGATGCTGAATGGCAAAGGACTCCAGGAGGGCTGGACATTCTTCAAGAAGAAAACCTTAAAGGTGCAGGATCAGGCTGCCTCTATATGCTGAAAGACAAGCCAGCAGGGAAGAAGACCAGCCTGGCTGAACAGAGAGTTTTGGCTGGAACTCAGAAAGAAGAAGGAGTTTATGGCCTTTAGAAGAACAGGCAGGGAACTCAGGAGACCTACAAGGATGTCATGAGGTTTTGCAGGGAGAAAATTAGAAAGGCCAAAGCCCAACTAGAACTTAATCTAATTACTGTCATAAAAGGCAATAAAAAATGTTTCTATAATTACATGAGCAACAAAAGGAGGGCTAAGGAGAATCTCCATCCTTCATTAGATGCAGGGGGAAACATCGTGACAAAGGATGAGGAAAAGGCTGATGCCTTCTTTGCCTCAGTCTTTAATAGTAAGACCAGTTGTTCTTGGGGTACCCAGCCCCCTGAGCTGGAAGACAGGGATGGGGAGCAGAATGAAACCACCATAATCCAAGGGGAAATGGTTAGTGACCTGCTGCACCACTTAGACACACACAAGACTATGGGGCTGAATAGGATCCACCCCAGGGTACTGGGAGCTGGCAGAAGTGCTCACCAAGCCACTTTTAATCATTTATCAGCAATCCTGGCTAACCAGGGAGGTCCCAGTTAACTGAAGATTAGCAAATGTGACGCCCATCTACAAGAAGGGCCAGAAGGAGGATCTGGGGAACTACAGGCCTGTCAGTCTGACCTTGGTGCCAGGGAAGGTTATGGAGAAGATCATCTTGAGTGCCATCATGCAGCATGTACAGGACAACCAGGGGATCAGGCCCAGTCAGCCTGCTTGACTAACCTGATCTCCTTCTATGACAGGGTGACCCACTCAGTGGATGAGGGAAAGGCTGTGGATGTTGTCTACCTAGACTTCAGTAAAGTGTCTGACACCATTTCCCACAGTGTTCTCCTGGAGAAACTGGCTTCTCATGTCTTGGACAGATGTACTCTTCGCTGGGTAAAAAACTTGCTGGATGGCCAGGCCCATATTGTTGTGGTAAATGGAGTTAAATCCAGTTGGTGACTGGTCACAAGTGGTGTCCCCCAGGGCTCAGTAACTGGGGCCAGTTCTTTTTAATATCTTTATCAGTGATCTGGATCAGGGGATCGAGTGTAGCCTCAGTAGGTTTTCAGACAACACCAAGTTAGATGGGTGTGTTGATCTGCTGGAGGGTAGGGAGGCTCTGCAGAGGGATCTGGACAGGCTGGAGTGATGGGCTGAGGCCAGTTGTATGAGGTGCAACAAGGTTGAGTGCTGGGTCCTGCATTTGGGTCACAACAACCCCATGCAACGCTACAGGCTTGGGGAAGAGTGGCTGGAGAGCTGCCCAGTGGAAAAGGACCAGTGGGTGTTGGTTGACAGCCAGATGAATATGAGCCAGCAGTGTGCCCAGGTGGCCAGGAAGGTCAATGGCGTCCTGGCTTGTGTCAGAAATAGCGTGGCCAGCAGGACTAGGGAAGTATTCATCCCCCTGTACTCGGCACTGGTGAGGCGGCACCTTGATTCCTGTGTTCAGTTTTGAGCCCCTCACTACAGGGAAGACATTGGGATGCTGGAGTGTGTCCAGAGAAGAGTGACAAAGCTGGTGAAGGATCTAGAGCACAAGCCTTATGAGATGAGGCTGAGGGAACTGGGAGTTGTTTAGCCTGGAGAAAAGGAGGCTCAGAGATGACCTTATTGCTCTTTACAACAACCTGAAAGGAGGTTGTAGGCTGTAGCGAGGTGGGTATTAGTCTCTTTTCCCAGGTAATGATCAATAGGATGAGAGGGAATGTGTGCCATGGAAGGTTTAGATTCGATATTAGGAGAAAAACTCTTCATTGAAAGGGTTGTCAAGCATTGGAACAGGCTGCCCAGGGAAGTAGTTGAGTCATCATCCCCAGAGGTATTTTAAAGATGTTTAGATGTGGCACTTAGGGAAATGGTTTAGTGGTGGACTTGGCAGTACTAGATTAATGGTTGGACTCTGTGATCTTAAAGGTTTTTCCAACCTAAACAGTTCTATGATTCTATGATTCTATGAATGCACAACTAGCAGCATGCAAAGCTTACATGCACCGGTAACTGCATCTGTAAAGTTTTACATGAACCAATGAAATGGTGAGATCTGTAGGAATCAAATGCATGAACTAACTGCTTCAGCCTCACTTTAAGTGAAAACTATGCAAGAATTGGGTTAGTCTTTTGAACAAATATTAGCAATTATGCTTGGATTTTAATAAAGCTATAACTTAGTCCACAGAACTGCTGCATGTATTCAGTGGCTTTTAGTAATTAAATACAGCACACGATGACTTAATATCATCTGTCAAACTCAGTAGAGTTGTTTATTCCATTATTGCCTATTCCTGAGCGTGTCACATTATGTGAGGTGATGTGCAAGCACAGAATAAATAAAACTTCTCGGTCTGAAGTTGCATCCATTTCTGTATAACTCAGCCACACAGAGAAACTGCAAGGAAACAAAGAGATCGTGGTGAATGGCAATGATCTTGGCATACCGGCAACTTCATCTAAATGAAGCTATTTTTCTATGAGCTGTTACCAAGTTTAGACAAAAGACTTGGATGTATTCAGTGAGGTAGTTCCCTGGAAATTATAGGGAATTATTATGGTGGCATGAGTGGTAACAAAAATAAAACCCACAGAAGTCTTTTTGGGAAATGCAGGTAGGAATAGTTTTTTCTTTGAATGCAAAATGTATTCATCTATAAAGGTAAGCATGAAACTTCAGCAGATATTGTGGGAAGAGAAGAAAAAGAGAGAAAGTTTAAAAAAATATTGAAAAGGTTCATTTGGACTTTTTAGGTTAGATTTGGAAGAAGATTTAAGAGACACTGAGGAAACAGAAGTCTTTATGCTCAGTAATTATGATGCATACAATCCTTGTGCACAATTTTTTCCTCAATTCATCCAGTAGACAAATGCTCAAGGAGTCATTCTTTATTTTTTTCCCTTTGTCTAAAACAGTATTTAACTCTTCTATCAAAATGCAACTGAGAACCTGAAAGACATCACACCCAGAATATCACATAGACTAATGGCTAAGGCTTGTTCCAGCAATGGGATGTGGAAGGGTGAAAGTGATTTTCTGTATATAGGAGACACTTATATGCTGTAGAAGATTCACAGCCACTGAATGGCAGAATATGCTTTCACTTCTGGGTTTGTAAATACTGTTTAAGTCGCCTTGTCAACAGCCTTTTGCTTTATTAAAATGACTAGTTGGAAGCATGCTTTCTTCAATTCAAAATTATTTCTTTCCATTTAAATGTGTTGGTTGTGTTTTGTTTTCTGTAAATTGCTTTTGCATCAACACTAAACTGAAATTAGTTGCCTTCTGTTTGTTTCCCTCACTGAACAGAACAACCATCTCTTCTTAGAAGTCAACACCTGCATGATGTTTCTCATCCATATGAGACATAAACAAGGTAGTGATAATCCATGCAGGCATGAGAAAGGAGGTTTTAACATGTCTGAGTATGGAGGAGGAGCTGTGGAGGGAAACCAAGAGCTAAAGCTCAAGAAAAAAATGGCCTAAATACCAATGTTCCCAGAAGGCAAAATGAAAATCACAGGAAAGGCCACTGAGTTAATAAGAATCTGGGTGAGATGAGAGCACAATGGGTGAACAAGAAAAGCTGGGCTTAGTCATTATATGTAGCGGGAGTGATCCAGATTTACTTTCAATCAATGTATAAGGAACGGGGAAAAGTTTCAAGCTCCCAGTTATGTATGGGAAAGTGAAGGGGTCTGTTTTCCCTTTTCTGTGTTCACAGGTTGCCCTTGCATGCTACTTTGTTCAGCTGTGCAGAAAAATATTAGTGAGTGGAGATTTACAGAAGCCGCACTGACAGTTTCTGTCCCTGGTTGTTCTTTTTCTGTGAGTTTGTGAGTAGCTTTGGTTAGAGGCATGAGAGATGCTTGAATTTTCAAAGCTCTGCAAAGTCAACATACAGAGCCGGTAACAGCATTTGTAAATTAAAGATTACTTTAATCTTCAGTGGCAGATTTATGAAATATTGCTTTAAATTCTGCTTCCTGGTGCACAGCCAACTGAGTTTATTTTGGAGACAAAAGCAATTTAAAAGAACCCATAGATTAGTTTGGCTACTGAAGAGTATAAATTATCCCTAACTAAATTTTGTCAGTAGAGTATGTTGAGCTATTTAGATAAAACATGCTTTTTGACATTTATTACAGAATGATCCCTTCCCATAGACTGCTAGTCACAAAAGGGGGACATGGGATGAATCATTAAGGGGCTGGTAATCTTTTTGCTGACATAAATGATATTGGTTAAGGATGAAAAAAAATAAGGCTTTTTTTTTTTTTTTTTTTCCAAAACATGGTACAGTACTATGCAATCAGACAGCAATGCATTCAAATTCCAATGGTAAAAATACTGTAAACATGTAAAAATGTATCTTGATGTGGCAGATGCTGTTGCTAAATATATATTTACTAGGATGCAGAAGAAATCCTCTGAGATAAAAAGCAAGAAATCTCTTGCCTAAGTTAAATGCCTAGCAATGAATCTTGCCCCAAATTCTTCATGTCAACTGTTTTTGAAGCCTTGGTCTCAGTAAAATGCTATTTCCAGTCCCAGCCTTTTGCAGAGATACATTTTTTTCAGGGTAGAACTGTGATTTACACAACTGATTTTACTTTGCCATATAGATATCCTTATTAGCCCCGAGACTAACTGCACAAATTAACATGGGAAATGAAATATTTTTCACCAACTAAAATATACCTGTGGCAGGTATCAATAGTATGCACTGCTATGCACGTGCCAAGAAATTTTTGAGTGAACTTATCCTGGAGACATGTGCTGTTTTGCTCAGAAGCTGGTGGGACCAGACTCTGTGAGCCACCCTCACATTTCACATTGAGACTCCCAGAAATGCACACCAGGCACATCCCCCAGCCCTTGCTGCAGGCATGGCTCCGCTTCCCTGTTTATCCCACTCACCCCAGAGCATCTGGAACAGCTTTCTGGAACAGGTGCATACCATCAGTGTCCTACAGGGCCCATCTGTATCTGTCCTTACATTTCGGGTGGAGACAATAGCTAACCTAGATTTGCTGCTGGCTGGGCTGAAGAAAGAAGCCTAATGCAGTTAGCAAACTGTTAGCAAGCTGTTAGCAAACAGTTCCCTTTGTCTTTTAAAATGTAATTACATACCATATTCTTTCGCCTGATCCTAATTCTTTTAGGTTCAAAACAGAAAAAGAAAAAACAATAACTCCTTAAAAAATAAATAAATATATTCCCTCAAGATCTTGTGTGTTTCTGCAAATTGCCATGTGTGAGGGGAGAGAGTAGTTACTCTCTATGAGCTCTACCTTATTTCTGTTTATGAAAATGAGTAGGCAAATAAAGATGATTTTGGAGTGAGAAAGGAGAAAGATAATTTTGGAGCACAGCTGGTTCTCTAAGATACACACAAATCAATACTGTCTCTTAACATGGTCAAAGAAAATTGAACTGCCCAGTCCACTAGCTCAAACTTTCAGGGTTCTGTTTTCAAAGTACAGATTGGGTACACTACTTGCTCTCCAGTTAAAGCAGCATTTCCCCAGTTTCAGTCAAGACACATTTCCCCAGTTTCTGTCAAGATCATCCTCTTAAGCAGTAAAGCAACTAAAGAAGACTGTGATTTGTTCCTCTGTTCTTTTATTTTCTTCTTTGCTGGCTCTCACACTTTTACCATGAGACTTTGAGAGCTGCTGTTCTTTTTGGTGTCTGCCAGAAAGCTTCCTTGGTTTGAGGGGGTCTGTTCTTCACAGTGACATATAGAGTAAATAAGTACATACTCCACTGGCTCTGCCTTCATACACATGCGGTTTTCTGCCATGTGTCCACTGCTCTTAGCAGTGGGTAATAGCCCTCAAATAGCCTTGGAGGTCTGTTAACACCTGTGTGTACAAGGCTGATGAAGAAGCCTGGGTCCTTGACATACTAGTTTTATTCAGTCACTTTCTAGTTTCATTTTGTTGCTTTACTTCCTTTCCTTGCTTTGTCACTGAGCTCTATGTTTTCTGCTTGGCGCTGGAAGGGGCCACATGTAAGCAAGAGATGCCTCAGAAGTTGTCCCTCTGGGAGGGCCTCCATGGCTTGTGTGTGGCATGGCACGACCAGACTGAGCCTTGACCGAGGTGTGTATGTGACACTGTATTATGAATAGAAGCTTATAATTGACTATATTTACTATAAAGCATCGTCTAGTAATCTTCATGTTGCTAACAAAAGGTGCCAACAGTTACCCAACTCAGCACTTCAGGACAATTCCTCAGGGGGCCTTGGTTAAAAATGTAGGAAATTCAGTCTTTTTCAGTGCAGGCTATTCCCCTGTTAAATTTATTTCTCTATTCTGGAGCTTCTCTCTTTAATGTCATTCCTTTTCTGTGCAGAAGGAATCACACATAATGCTTCTGCCCTTGATTTTCCAGTTTTGCATAGCACATACAAAAGCCACCATAATCCCATTAATATTCATATTTTGTACCTGACAGAATTGAAGAAAATAGACTAAAGAGGTATTTGTTTACCTTTGAGATTTCTACTTCTTCAGTTTATAAAAATGTATCCTTTCTAATGACTGGTTGAGTATGTGTAGAAATTCAAATCGTGTACCATGGAAAAAAAAAGCAATCTAAAGTCCTACCACAATTACAGGGTAAAATACCTTCCTGTGGTACTACTAATATTGCACATGACTTCTTCAGGCAGAAGGCTTCCTGACATTGTTCCCTAATTTAAACCAGGATGATGTCTCATAATTCAATAAGGCACAACAGTTTCTGCAACAGAACTGCTTCCATTTCAGAAAAAAAGCCCTACCACCCTCTACAGCTCTCATCTTAGTACACTGACTTTTAAATCCTCAAAATAGTCCTGCATACTGTGAACAACCACTTAATTTTAAAAGCTTATTATAAAGTGTAAATAAATCCATATCTACTGCATAATGATACTTTACTGTCAATTTGAGTAAAGCAGAAATCTACTCTTCACAATCAAACAGTTGTTGAGCTGCCTAACACAGTGGCATCCTGTTCTTGGCAAGGGTTTTGGTCATCGTGGCAGTAAACATAATAGCATTAAGGCTTAGCATATGTGCCAAAGCAAAACTGTAGTACTACACAGTTGCTTTTGTGCTAAAATATTTCTTTAACTAACACTAAAATTATGTAAGCTTTATAAACAATCATGCTGTGTGTTCTTGGAATGGTATTTAGCATATTTTTGTCAAAGGAGTTGCCCAGACGCTAATTATATTATGGTTTGCAACAATCGGTCTTCAAAGAGTGTCTTGGGATTTGTTCATTTGCATTAGGTGAGCTCTGGAGGCCCTTGGCATCTTCCCTTGGAGCGTATGTGCAGTTTATCAAAGCAGTCATCCACATGTAATATGTTTTGGTGGGGGCAGTGCTGGGGGGTCTGCACACTGCCTTTCTAGATGCTATCAGCTGTAGCTCTGGGACACAAAGGTCTCTAAAGGTGGTCTGCATTTTTCCTTTGTAACCTGTGCTCTTTGGGTCTTATCTTACATCTTCAATAAGTAATTTTAGTATCAGTCTTTGAATTTCAGACCCAGAATTCTAAGTAACAAACTTTCAAAGAGTTTACTGAAACAAAATCCCTCTGGAATTATCTCCCAGGTTGATTTATCTAGGTTGAATACTTTTATTTGTTTCATAGGAATGAACAGAATTTTCTGGAAACCTGTGCCAAATGCTGCTCTCATGATGAATCTATTCCAATGTTAATTTTAAGTGATATTTCTCCACTGTAGCTGAAGCAGAGTTTAGACAAAAGTACCAAATCATTCTTATCCCACTTAAATGAAGAGTGATGCCATATCTTTTTTAGTGGTGCATCAAAATAAAGGGATGATACCTGAATCCTATTCTTTCAGAACTGTGGTAAAGAAAAAACTTTAAAACTATCTACAGATGAAGACATAAATCTCTTGACCTTTAAAAATCGATAAAAACATCAGTGACATGATATTTAAAACTGTGTCTCAAATTAGTACAAATGTGTACCACTAATAAAAAATAAATCAATAAAAGAAATCTACAGGATCTATAATTCCATTTTGGATTACAGCTGGTGAAATAACTTGAGTTGGCCAACACTACAAATATCTGTGTCGAACATCAAAGGTATTTTCAGCACAAAGGGAGATACATTTTTTTTTAAAGTATAATATAGTATATATTATTTAATTTTGATCATTCCCAAACATGATGATTTATTTTGCTTTGGACAAAATTAATTTAAAAAAAAGATATAACGTCCCCCAAGGAACATACTCTTCAGTTCATAATTAAAGTTTAAATATCACATGAAAAATCAATTCATAGATAGACTGCTGCTCCAACTCATTACCTATTCTTTTTCACTTTCCTGAAAGTGGACCAATGTTGATTCCTCCTGTTCATTCTTTCTCAAGAACTTCTAGGATGAAATTTTCAGGAACTTCTACTGAAAACTGCATAAAAATGGGAAAGAATGTTAGGATTTAGCTCACTCCTTCAAGTATCAGAACCATAATTATATAACTTGTGTTGTTTGATGCTCACCTGTGGTTCCCAGGAGCTGCAATTTACATTAGTGTGGGGGGTTTTGGGTAGTGAAAGGGAGGCTGTGCATTTTTTTCTGAGATGAGCGACTTGTGTAACTCATGAGAAACTGCTGATGCAGACAGTTTAGCAAGTTTCAAGGAAGTGACTGAATATTTATGTGGAATAGAAGAACATTCACATTTGCATTAGGTAGGATATAAATAAATTTGTCTTCCCCTAATTGTATAGCATTTTAACTTTATCAGTAGAATTTAGGTAATATAACCCTCAATTTAGAATGTATGAAAATCTTGATGTAAAAAATACACAGTATCTCTTTCATGGGAATAATCAAACCCACAGTAGTCTCCTTCTCAACTATATACCTGTGCCCATGCATATGGTCAAATAATTTATAATTCTCAAGTCACTGGATTAATCAACTACTTGCCATGTCTGTCACTGACCACATGTATTTTTGCAGACCACCCATCTGTAGAACACGAAAGTATTGAATTATTTCAGGTCATGATACTGACAGAGTCACAGTCACAAACCCCCAAGATTTTCCTCCAAATCAGTTGGTCTTTTTTTTATGAAGACCCTAGTATTAACTGAAGGAGCTGTTACATTATCACTAAGCATGTTCTTCCTGACCTATGCAGCTTCTGCAGGGGTAGACTTCTTCAGCCTGTTCAACAGTTGAGTGGTGAGGGGCATCTGTATAAACCAAGAAGAGTTTGGGGGAGACAGTGGTTATATTCAGCACCTGAGTAACTGGCATCCTTGTCTTTGCCACAGATTTCTTCTGACACAGAACGTGCTCTGCTTCACTACTATAAATCCATTTATATGCAATCAGTTTCAGATAAGGAACCATAGCAAACATCTGCACATCAAAAATCAGTGTTGTTTTGTGCTTTCTTCTAAATGTCATAAAAAACGACCTCTGCCAACTACTCTCTGAAAAACAAGTAGCAATGTTGAAAATGTAGTGTGTAAAAATCAGCTAGGATAAAGAATGACCTTTTGTAATTAGACAATTACACGGCCTACAATATTAATCTATTTTTAATGTATATTATTTTTGCTGTTAACTATGGTTTGTAAATTTAAAGAGAGAATGGAAGCACTTGGATGTAAACTTTTCTCGCTAAGTTTTTAAACAAATAAATGCAGATTCAGCCTCACTGAGTTATTTTACAAATATTTGTAGATAGCAAAATTATTCAATATATCAGAACACATTTTGTTGTGATAGCAATGAAATCTGCAGAACTCAATTTAGAAACTCATTGAATATAGATATTTTCTGATTTAGTGTCTCTTCTAGAAGTTTTCGGAATTAGGAAAAATTAAACTAAAGTATTTATGGTATGAGGTAAGTCATAAATTTTCTCAGCAACAACCTGTCATTATGAATACTAAATGTATTACAGCTGTATGTATGTATTACATTTTTACTTTTTTATACCCTAACCATGTGAGTTTTGTCTGCTATACATCTCTGGCAATTTACCTCACATTTTTAAGAATGAATTGAAAATGAAACATAATACGGATCCTATAGGAGCTTTATAATGACATATCAAATTTGATTTCAATCTATTACATATGTTTTCTAAAGACCTTTAGTATTCACTATTTTCTCATGTACAATGAGAACTATTTTAAGAACTCCAAATTTGATTCATCCTCACTTGTGAAGACATATGGTAATTGTTTTGCCTTCAGCTGCCTTCTACAACTCTTATACACTTAGTCCTCACAGTCGTCTTGTTCCTTTGGCTTTTCTTACTATGGTAATATAATTTAATTTACATTAGGGGCATATCTACATGTTTTCAGATCTTGACTCTTAATCTGTTTAGATTAATTTGACTAAACCCAAGTAAACTGTGGTTGCATGAACTGTGCAGTCAATAGTGGGACCCGGAGAGAGTGTTTGCCCATGGCTTAGGAGCACATCTAAAGAGATTCACTTCTCTGTATTGTTGTACTTGCCCAATGCAAACATAGCTTCACTGAACATCAAAAGTATTCAACTGGTACAAAACTATCAAAATTTAGGTCTTCATAGTACTCTTATTTCTGATTGTTTCCATTTCTGTGTTACTGTAACCCGGGCCAACCAATTTCCCTTATGTTTCAAATTCTCCTTAAACCAGCAAAATAACCAGTAGCAAAGAAGATGTGTGGGAAAAAATGGAGCAGTAGAAAATAATGTTTAACCTTTTCCCTTTGAAATTAAAAAAAAAAAAAAAAAAAAAAAAGACAAGAACCTATGCATGCAGACTCATAAGACAAAGCTTTTGGAGGACAGAATAGCTCGTGTCTGTGATCTGCTGGGCTTGTGCAGAAAGCCCAAATTAGGATTCCCTTATTTGTCCCTGCTCCAGCAACATTTATTACAAACAAGTGAACTATACTATAATTGTGACTTAATACGCAGTTTCAAAGTCTTCTGCTGGCAAACACCATCCTGGATCTTCTGATGGAAGTCAGACTGAATGCCCTTTGAGAACAATCAGACATATATTTGTTACAGACAAAAACATCCTTTATCATCTCTTTTGGTTAGTACCAAGCTCCAGAAGTCTCAATTTAGGAAAAGATCATTCCAGGATATGTCCAAGAAGGTAGCACCCATCTGACTCTGGCAATCGTTACTTTGTATGATTTTGGAGAACATACATTATCAGCTATCTCTAACTCCAATGGTTATGCAATTCAGAATAGTATCTGCAGTATTTAGTAATTCAAATGCAAATTTGAAGCTGCTTCATTTTGAAATAATGCTGGTTCACAGACAGTTGGCTATGTCATTACACAGTTTGCTTAAAATAAATTAATAAAATAATATGGCACAGTTGCATACAATTATCTTTGATTACTTTCTTAAATATGTCCATAAAATTTTAATGCCGTTGTACAACACCCACCATTTTCCTGATCTCTTGATGAATGATTCTGAGTTACAGCACCTCCATCTTGTGGTAAACTTGAGAAATAAATCTTCCTTAATGTCATCTGCCAAAAAGTACCTCTGAAAAAATTACAATAATATAGATCTATCTAGATTTGGACTTGGTGCCAGGTCCTTCAGGAGGTTTGTTTTAGTATGATTTCCCTCTGCCTCGAATTTGCACTTGTCAGCTGGCACAGTTCTCTTTGTCCATGCAGAAACCTTGTTTCTTATGGGCTAACAGCAGGAGGAACTTGTCTTCCCCTAAGGAGTCAGGGAGGTACTGTGCTTCTATGAAGTGAGAGTTAACGCTATCAATGAATGGCAGTATTTAGGCATTGAGAATTTTAAAGGTTTATAAATACCTGTCATGGAGGAGGCTTTTAATTATCATCATTCCATTCCAATTGTAAAGGTTTTTTCTTGAAGCTAAAACATCAAAGCAGAAGTCTTCTACTGCCACAGCTGACTAGAAGTATGAATGCGTGTGTGTGTGTGTGTGTGTGTGTGTGTGTATTTTGGGTTTAAAGTTAAATTTCATAATTTGGAGAAATTTAATATGAAAAGAAAATGTTTTTCAAGCCCAAGCTCCCTGTCTGCATTCTTGGTAGGCAGCGAGCATGGCTCAAACACCTACACTGGGCTATCAGATTTTTCAAAATGCATTACTTTTTCTTCTTTGTTTCCACTGTTTTTTCTGGTTTTATATCACTGAGCTGCTGTGTGCTCTGAATGCAAGCAAATCAGCTAGATGTCAGACATGAAGTTCCTCCCACTTTCTACCCTGATACTGCAGCAGTGCTCTATTTTACAGGACAGGTCTAGATAATTAGCATCAACATACCCAGCTCCCTCACCCTTGCCTTGTGTCCACTGTGCTACAGTCCCGTAACTGTCTTGGATTTACTCCAGTATATTACATTTTTGCTTATTCAGGGGCACTCATGGTACTCAGGTGTGGTCTCACAGGTGCAGAGTAGAATGAATTGGTAACATCCATTGACCTGTTGCCTACAACACTGCTAGGAGAGAAGTATGATGGTAGCCTTCATCACCACTGGGACACACTGCTGACTCAATTCAGCTTTCTTCTCTAGGACCCCCAGATCCTTTTCTGGAGAGCTCATTTTCAGCCTGTTGGTCTCCAGTCTGTGCTGTTGCATGGGGTTACTGTGTACTGGGGGTTACTGTGTACTGGGGATTACTGTGTACTGGCTGCAGGAGGTTGCTTTTGTGGCTGTTGAGCTTCATCGGGTTTCTGTCAGCTCATTTTTCCAGTCTGTCAAAGCCACTTTGAATGGTGATTCTACCCAGTATTTAAATAAAAAGCAACACATCATCTGGACCAGAAATTATAACTTGTAATTTACGAATATAAAAATTTTGGTGCTGAGATGTCCAATATCTTCTCTCTGACAATGGTCAACAGAGAAAAGTACCATAAACCAAGAAGATTTAAACTTGTCCTTGCCCTCCTATGAGCTACTGACTCTAGCAAATCAGTAGTTTAGGGACTTCTTAATTTGGTATGTGCATTTCGACCTTTCTCTTCAGCAGCAGGAAAGGAACTGAGTTAATTTATATTTTTTGCTGACAAACCTCCTGTAGCAATTAATTTATAATCTGATGATGGATTATACAAAGAAACTCTTTAAGTTTGCTTCCACATAATGTTGTATTTCTTGCATATTGAGAAATTGGAAAGACTAGTTCACAGTTCAGCTCATACACTATTCCTACTTCTCTAGTCCCAGTCTATTTCACATTTGCTTTTAGAGCAGAGTGTGTTGAAATGTTTTATGGCTTGTTCTTCAACACTTTCCTAGCAGTTTCTAACAATTAACTGGCGTTTTTGACTGGTGGTGTGCAATGAGCTGGCACTTTAGGATAACCCTTTTCAGGAACTTTAACATTTCTTCCTTGAGTGGCAATAGGTAATTAACCAACATTTTGGATGTGTAGTTTGAGTTATTTTTCCCATACATTATTCTGTGTTAACTGACATCGAGTTTCATGTGCTATTTTACTGCGGTGTCACCTGCAAGATCCTTTCACCGCTCTCTGCAGAGAGCTTTACCTTAGACTACTCTGAACAATCCTGTATGAGGAATGGTGTGCCACAGCAAAGCTTTTACAGGCAAAAACTGATTTGACTGAATCATTTCATTCAAAATCATAGGCTGAAAAGATTTTTATTCTTAAACATCTGTACACAGCTCCTGTTTTGGGGTTGCTGGGTGATGGAACACAAAACACAGCATTTTTACTGCCACATACCCTATCTGTATTTCTGGAAGCTGACAGCTTCTTCCTTACCTGGATTCATCATGTTTCCAGAGACTGCTGCTGGCTTTGGGCTGCTCCTGTGTCATCCACACACCACACATTCTCTTAACATAGCACCAACATTTTTAGCAAAGCTACACAGACTTGTGAGTCACCTAATGTACACCCATATATCCACAGCTGCTCTCACTCCCAGGGGCGGCTGGAGCAGAGAAGCTCCTGTCCACAATCCTTCCTGCATTCTTGGTGTTGCAGAACATTTATGCTCTGTCCTGGTCAACTGAACTGACTTGAAATCCAGTTTCTGCTCCTGGAGGGGCCCTCAATAACCAGCTTTCATAATATTTCTTTAGCTCTGTGCTGAAAACAAAAGGGTACCGTCACAGGAATCTACTACTTAATGTTGGGTTGCACATTAGCTGCAGAGTTACTTCCCTCCAGGAACTCCAGCCCTGCAAATTGTTCCATACATGTATACATGTAAAATATTATGTATAAAAAATGTTATAGATATATGGACATAAGCAAACAATCATGAAGGAAAGGGGGAAATGTATGTGTGGAATTAGACACTTAAAATAATTTCAAAGATAGCACCTTAGTTCTTCAATCCTTTTCATTTCAACAGGACTCAGAAAATGATAGAAAGTAGAAACTATTGATCATATAAGTTAACTGTAATGCTCTGTATGTTCTATATGGACGCCTTCTGCATTTATTACTTCAGATTAGCACTTAAACGATGAAATGTAAACCACTATCTCTAGCTAGTTTTATGCCTGCGTTACCATTTGAAACTCATCATTTAAAAATTTGCACACCTTTGCCTGCAAACACTGAGTGGACTCTAATGGCTGGGTCTTAACCTCTGCCTATCCTTTTTTATCTGCATCCAAAACATTCAGTCAATGCTGTGGAAAAACAAACAAATAAGCAAGCACAAAACTTTTTTTTATAAAATAAGAATCAATTTCCATGTTATCTCTATCCCTCTTTTTTGAAGTAAATTTCCCTAAAATGAGTTGTTATATCCATACATCCTTAGTGCATTTTGCATATCCTTCATAAAATGCTAACGTTTTCAGGAAGATTGTATGCCTCATTCCAAAAAAATTATTGCCCATCTGCACAGTTTTGACAAAATATTTCATTCTCTTCCATTTTCACCTCAGGTTCAATGCTTCCTGCACTTTTAATTAAAAAAAAAACCCAAACTATAATTACCATTTCAAATATTACTTAATAATGAAATATGTTTTCTCTTACAGAAGTTAGATTCTACCATGGGGCATTAAAACATAGCACACTGTTTCTTGTCTTGAATTAATTCATGCTTATACTCTGGGTTTGCATAAATTATATACAGAAACCATACACTAACAAATATTGGGAGTGTTAAGTATCTGGAATTTATATGGAGGTCAATGAGTGTTCTAACATTTCTGTCTGCCTCAGATAAGGATCAGGCCATCAGTCTGGAAAACCGTTATCTCTTTCTGCACTTTATGTCATATTTCATATTTTCTCCCTAGGTTTACATATGTGTTTATATTATACTTAGCTCTCAAAATCAGAAGGTGCAAAGGGAAGTGCATTGGTGAGGATCACAGAAGGAAAAGCAAAAATATTTTTTTCTCTCATTTACCTAAAAAGGCAATGCTTTTGGTATTATTCAACAGTCTTCGGCTTACTTCCTCCTTATAATTGTACCTGTTTCTCATTGTTAAAGATTCCTCATCCAAGCTAGTCTATTATTTCTGGAATTTGTAGAAAGGTTAGTGAGTCTCTAGAGTTGTGATTACTTTTTCTAGCTGACATTTATTGATCTCATTACCTTCATGCTCATATTTCAAAAACTTTTTTTTTTTTTACATTTTGTTACCATTTCAAAGATGACAGAAATGCTGCAGTGCTCACTGTATTAGAACTGTAAGTAATTAAAATTTGTACTCTGTGTTTCATCAGAAATTCACTGTCAAAACCTCAGCATGTGTTGTTTACAAATTAGATTGTTATAATTAGAACACAAAATGACTGCAAAAATAGAGACTGAATTTATATCTGAAACAAACATCTATTTTATTTCTCAGCAGAAAACTATGACATTTTTGGTCATAAGCAAGTTGCTAGAATACCATATTTTGGATTAAATCAGATGAAATTCACACCTGTACAGATGCCAGCAAGCCCATGAACCACTTAAGTACATTTTGGGAGATACCACTGGGGAGGCAGAAGCTCTACAATTCTGTGCTAGCTTTCCATTTGGGAGTGAATTTCACCTTTTGATTTTCTCGCACTTTTCCTTTCTCTATTATTATAACTGAAATGTGATTACAACAGTATTATCAATTTTCTTCCAGGTACAAGGAAATCTTGCAATGACCTGAATGGAATTTAGAGAATGCCTGAAATGTTTTAACCAATTAAGGAACAAAACAAGACCATAATACACTCCAAAACCTCTTAGCATACTTGTCTGTTTTAGAGAAAGTATGTAGGTGTCAGTCTTACAAAGAGCTATTGTTTCATAGACACCTAATAATGTGAAGGACTCCATGTTCAGTAAATATCTGAATTCCAGAGGATACCAGCTGACAAATGCTGCTGTCAATTTGAAATTTCTCCTGCACCTTTCATATCTTTCTTTATTAAGTCTTTTTAAAGGTTGTCTTCTAACGTATTGATGTGGACAGATGATGAAATTCTGGCAATACAGAACTAACAGGGTGATCTTGTGGTAGTGCCTAATAAATACTTCCATGGAAACATGAAGATCTGGGATAGCTTAGGTAGTACAGTGGTTTAATGAGTGTGAACATCTCAGACTCAAGTTTCTGTACTGCTTTGCTGAACATTGCTAAATCAACTCCCTGTCATTGAGTTTCCTAAAAAAAAATATAATAAATTGTCCGTTTGCTGAAGTGGGGAAAGAAATTGGTATAGGTGTTGACATTTTAAGCATTTAAATATGTATTTCTGTATTAGTCCATTAATATATGGATACAAGACACACACACATATATATATAAATATATATGCAACATGTATATATTTATATTAAAAATATATATGTATATTAAAAAAGAATTTTATTGCTGGCACTTAGCAGATTTTACATTTGTTTACTATTTCTCAAGTTATATGAAAGAGTTGCTTTCTCCTTGCCATTTTTTATCAGAAGGGGCTTAGTGAACTACCATATTAAGTGGTCCTCTCTATAAAGAAACTGTCTGTACTTCCTTATTGTCAATTCCTTCTTATGAACAGAATGCACAGAGTTCCCAGGTCAGTGATCTTTATCCAACTGGTGTGATATTTCAA
Organism: Athene cunicularia; assembly: GCF_003259725.1. Taxonomy (NCBI): domain Eukaryota; kingdom Metazoa; phylum Chordata; class Aves; order Strigiformes; family Strigidae; genus Athene; species Athene cunicularia. Next base: position 29,439,951 of record NW_020799095.1, on the reverse strand, counting down.
GCATTGCCCCTCAACCCTCTCTTTTCCCAAGCTGAATTCTCATTCAATTTGCAAAAAGTAACATGACTCCTCCTCTGAAAAACGTGACTTGAGAGTCCTTTTTTGTCCATCTTTGGACAAAAAGTCCATCTTTGTAAATTGTACGTGATCTTATGCCAATTACTAGGCCTTAAAGTCTGAAAATGTAGACAGAGAAAAAAATAACATATATGTGCTGACAGTCTATGGGTGCCTTATGGCACTGCTAGTGCAAGACAGAAAGGATGATACTAACTTGTCAAGCTGAAATTGTCTATGAAGTCCTTGTAAGTGTTCTGTGTGTTAGCATACAGCTACATTCTTGAGGCAATGTAAGATAAACTACTATTGTAGATAATACCAAGGGAAAGGTGACGCTTTACTCTGCCAACAGAAAAGTCTACATGATGTCTTCATCATTCCTCTGTAATGGGAGTCCTCTCCTGTTCCCTAGGCTGCTTCATTGGGTTTGTCCTTGGAGCACTCCTTGAAACAAATGAGTATGAGTAGGAAAAAGGATTGACAGCTGTGGTTATGTTGTTAATGAAATTAATGTACCTGTGGCTGAAACATACGCCGACAACCCCTCTGCCTATCTGTGGATATCATAGCTACCTATGGAGAGCTTAAGCAATATTTTCCTTCTCTTTACATTCTTTTAAAGTAATTTTAAAATAGCTGTTCTCCAGTTAATATTCAATTCTGGTTCCTAATAATAAAATGCAATAACTTTACTCACCTTTTAGATATTAAGGCCACTAGCACATAGAGTGTTAACCCCAGGAGTTCAGCTTGATGACCATCAATGAGCAATGAAAAATGTGAATCACTGCTCTTGTGGATGTCCAACAAGTAATTAAAGTTTTGGTAGGGTTTAGCAGTAAGAAGATGTAAGAAAACTACAAGATTTGGAATGCAAACCATATTCTTCCTTTAGAAAGAGATTGATGTATTAAATATTTATGCAAACATAATAAATTGGCAAGTGTATGAAAACACTGCTACACCTTCATCTCTTTCATATATCATCTTCATGAAAAAAAGGATTTGCTACTAAAACAGAATTGGAACTCTGCTGCATAATTTTCCTATCAATGGTACTTGCCATTATTCTTTCTATGTCCATCTTAATTTAGGTAAAGAATATAGCTAACAAAAAGAAGAAATCAATGAATATTATTTCTGTACAGAAAATGGAAGATCTCTTTACATCATTGGACACATACTCTGGAAATATTGAGGTCCTCTTACAGGATTAATGTCCTATTCGTATTACTGACCTATTAATTTAAATGAATAGCATGTCCAGCAGCCTTCTGAAAATAATAGATTTCTTGCATATTTTTAACTGATTATGAAATCAGCAGTCTTCCTCAATATCACCTAGTAATACTTAGCATTTTCCTTCATGATTGTGGTTACACTATTGAGTAATTCTCACAATAACTCTGAAGGAAACATTATATTGACTTTTTTTAGTGATAAAGTAATGCAGAGAAGTTGCTGAATGTCATGTAAGGGACATATCAAAGAAAAGGTAGAGTAAGTATGAATTATTTGAATGAGATTCTTGTTCAACTATATGACTTTCTTAAAATCAGTGGAGCATGAACTGATAAGAAAAGTAGGGCATGATTTACCACTCTTCACTGATACATACACATGCACTTTGGTTTGATCATCATGAAGACTCCTGTATTTGCTGGCTACAAAATTAATAGCAAGCTGTAGACTAAAAAGTCATTGTTCAGTACTTAGGCATTCCAAAAAGTTCCATCCAAAGTAAAATGGTGTCATTGATTCTGCATGGACTAGAGAATAGAATAACTTAGCCATCACTGCTTCAAGTGCATAAAACTGACAGATTAAAGTTTTTGGTAATAGAAAGCTGCTTACATAAGTGATTCACAAGAGGAAAGTAACTATTTAGATATTAAGAAGCAGACTGGGATTAAAAATGTTTGTATAAGCAGTAGTAAGTTTACTTTAAGTGGAATAAAATAGGGAAGGGCTAAAATATTCTAAATTAATTAATGAAATAAAGATAAGATACAGTAATGCTTTTATTAATAGTTACTTCAGGAAAAAAAGGGCTTTGGGGTCTATTAAGATTCAGGGAAAAAAGAGCAGAGATTTGAAGTTGCCGTTTCACTAAAAGCAAAACAAAGCAGCATTACACAGACCAGCTCACCTTGTATTTTTACATTCACCAGGAACTCTAAATAAGAACCAAACTTCACAAAATGTCCCCCAAAATATACACAAAACAAAGAAAACATTCAGGCTAAAATTTATTCATGGGATCTACTGAAATGCTGACTGTTGCTGGTTCTAACTTACAAAGAATTAGGACTCTTTTGGGATATTAGATAATGTCTTCGGGTAGAATAATAGGACAACTCATGTAATAGCACTTTCCAGGCTTCTCTAAGTTTGTTATCGTACATGAACATACTTACCAGGTGAAAGCTTCTAGAGGAACTCTCATTCTGTTGACCTCAAAAACTGTCATTGGTTTCAGTGGGGCAGGAGTTCACTTTTCATGTGAACCTGAGGAATTAGCTGTAGTTATGGACCACCAGAATGGATTGAGGAGTTAGGGGCTGGGTGGATGGATAGGTAGTTTAAGCAGTTATAATCTAAAGATCTGCATATATTGCCAGGACTTGATTTACAGCTTTAAAATCTTCTTTATGTCTGAAGATAACATATACTGTAAAGCTACACTACGACACTTCTGTTATATGTCAGGAACCTCACTGTGTGTTTTTATACCTGAATTCTCTTGCCAGGATTGTGATCTCACTCACTCACTCACTCACTCAGTACTGTGAGGAAGACCACTTGTAAAAATCACAGCAGTATTAGAGTATGTTCTTGCTATAGGGTTCACTTGGGTTTTTCTGCATTGGAAACATCTCATGTTAAACTAACTCAAGTGAGAATAACCAGGCTGTGAAACAGTATTCAAGCTGTGTGTCTACACACCCTCTGTTCTTGTTTGATTGCTAAAGTAATATTTCTAGAGGTGTAGTGCCAGAAGATTCTTTGCACTCTTTGAATCTTATCATGTCTGGAGGCATGGGAAAGGATGTCTTTGTTCTGAGCGCAGTAAGGGCTTGTGGAAAACATTTTAGGACTGGGGCCCTTGAGCAGGTCTAGTCTGTATCCACACTAAGGAACAGTTATATTAGCAGTGAGCGAATCATGCTAACTGTAGCTTTACAGCAGAGAATATCAGTGTAACTGACTTCATGTGCAGATGGAACTGCTATCAGAAGCAATACTTGCATTACAATTTCAATAAAATTCACAGTGTAGACAAGGTTTTAAGAGTATGTCTATAGTATCTAATGCTGTAAAGAAGCATATGAATTATCTCAACCATTAAAAGTAATAGGACTGCATTAACATGGTTCTCTGCTGCCTGATTTTCAGGAATGTTTGTGTCAGAACTAGCGACTTTAGAGCAAAGTTGGGTATTTTAATTTGACACTATATTGTGCAGTGGGGACAATCCCTACAAATAATAATTAGGAAATGCTTACAGACTTTTTTTTTTTTTTTTGGGGGGGGCGAAATAAATGCTAAGTAATCTTTGTTAATGATAAAAAGTAGTGTAAACTGAGAGGCTAGATGAACATTTCATCTAGACGAACATTTCATTATTCTAATCATCATCTCATCATCTTTTAGTGACAGCTGACCTGCTTCTCCACTTCCTTGCAACTTGGAAAGTCACTAACACTTCTGCAAAGAAAGCATAATGTTCTGAAAGGTAGTATTTTACTACACTGTGCTCAGCTGAAAATTACTTTATGAGATCTAAGGTAGTGAAGGATTGGACCCAGATGAAACTACTAATAGTTAAGGCTCATATTTCTACATGACCAGTGATGAAAGTGAAGGTGTAGCATCTCCGGAGACTTGGGGGAATGTTCAGGGAGTGCTATAATTAATATCTAATCATTCCATTTGACAACTCTTAATCCCATTTTCTCAGGCTTGCGTCCTACAGATTGTTTATAAATTAGATTGGTGGTCATAGTAACTATTCCCCTGAGTTTGCAAAGTGAAGCGAGCCTAAAATGACTTCTACTTTTCACAGCAGGGTCAATTGAGCACATCATCCTTCTCAGCAGGATAAAATGAGTACTGTGCAGTCTACTCTGGGGCAAATCATTTCCCTTTCATACAATCTTAGTAAATGAACTGTGGAAGACTATAAGTTTAAGGAGGAAAGTACTGTCCCTTGGTCTACAGTAAAGCTCTTGCACAGTTTCAGCTTGTGCTGAAGCTCCTCTGCAGGTGACACAGACTGGCCAGTCTGCCCATACAGCCGCAACACATGAACATGCATCTGCATTATGCATGTGGTGTGGGTTGTATTCCATACCCTCTCCTTCACCTTGTAATAGAACATCATCAGCTCTGTGGAGCAAAGAACCTTCCGCATCTCTTCACAACAGAAAAGGAACTAAGACCTCTATTCAAGTCGTTGAGATGTACGTTCTCTATATGTTCTGAGAAATGACAACTGCATCATGGGGAAGCAAAGTTTTGAAAGGTCCTTTGCATTGCCAGAGAGAAAAGGTGCCTGTCTTTACTTCCAGAACTGCATATTCAGTGCAGAGTAGAAACTCAAGCTGCAGACCAAAATTCAAAGTGAAGTTAATATTTTTATCTTTAACAGGATTTCAGAGGAGTTATTTCAGAAAGAACCTGTAGTTAACAAAACATATAAATTATATGTCAACAAGAATAAATTTCAAGTCACTCACACAACTGCAGCTTGTAGGAGGAAATAATCATAAAAGCTCATTCTGGCCACCAAACTAAAAGTGGATAACTTTTTTCAGTACAGTAGTGTAATTTTACAAAAGATCCTCTCCAATGTAAATTCTTACTTCGGATCTGTGGCAGACACTGTATTGCTCCCAGGCCCCAAAGCCTGATCTGTACTGACTGATGAGACTGTTTTACTCTACGAACCACAACACCCTTTGGCAAGGAGTCCCACAGCTCAACCACACATTATGTAAAGAGCCAAGTCCTTTTCTTTATTTTGCACCTGGGTTTTACCAGCTTGACACCCACCCCAGAGTTTTTACATTGCAAGACACTGTATCATGGTTAATGTGAGGGTGTTCTCAATGTTACTTACAGCTTTGGTTATTCCAAGTTCAGGTGAGGTTTTTGTTTTTTTCTTTATGACATTATGTTTTTATTAATAAAATACAAAATAGCAGTTTTGACCATTTGCATATATGTACATATACACACATATAATCAAATATTGTATGTGAAACATTCTATACTAAGACTGTACAACACTATTTTACATATACAGCCAAAAAAATGACATGTGACTTGTCACGACCTTTTAATCTATACATTTCTGTGGCTTGTGCAAGATTTTATTTATGTTACGTTCATAGATAGCTCTTGAGAGGCTAAAATTAGAATGAGCATGGCTTATCAGTTTCATTCACTAAATATCTGAAAACATTGGCTTTTACAAGATTAAATGGAAATCCCGAAATAATTCTTATCTACAGTTTAAAGTAATCTACTTCGAAGAAATGAATGATCTGTGGGTGACTACCAAGGCCATGTGATTTATTGATTTATTTTTATCGACTTAGTAAGCACCAGAGTGGAGACAATACTTGCGACCCGATGAAAAGCAGCCGAGTGTGCCCAGGCGGCTCTGAGGTACATCGCGCCCGTCTCTTGCAGAAGGGGAAACGCACAACCTCTTTCAGCTATTTAGTGGATGAAGAATTTCGTACCTGCGGTTCTGTGTAAATCATTTAGGTCGTAAATGACACCCACCGCACACCGGAATTCACGAGCTTTCGGTGGGGGACGATCGAGACGGGCACAGCCACAGCTGGGGGGGGGTCGGGGCAGCTGCGCGCAGCCCTCGCCTTCCTCCTCGCCGCGGTCCCGGGCGAATTTGCGCTTCCAGCCAGCAGCGGGAAGCGGAGCAGCGATGTTTCCCGTTAGCCCGGCACCGCGGCTGGCTGCGGGG
>NW_020799095.1:29349208-29433849 GCF_003259725.1 Athene cunicularia | reverse complement strand
CGGCCCCGCGCGCACCCGTCCGCCCGCACCGGCTCCTACCGTGCGGGGGGCAGCGGGGTGCCCCCGGGAAGGGCGCCCGGACAGCGCCGGGGCGTTGCAGCCTCTCCCCCGCCTAACGAGAGTGGGGGCTTTTAGGGGAGCAGTGGTAGTACCGGCAGTGTTTCCGTAGCCGCGACTGAACTTTCCCTGTCGGTGTACTGAGTCTCGACCTGTGAAATCCGGAGGGATACGGACCGGCCAGGCTTGTGGAGGCTCCCTGACACCCCCCGCCCCACTGCTGGGACTCCCTCGCCAGCTGTGCCGGGTTGTGCCCCATAACGCACCTGCGCCCCATACACCTTTTATAAACTGCTTGTGATGACAAAGTCTCGGCTATCGGTTTCTTGACTTTAGATGACGGAAAGTGACAGATGTTTCATTCTACTTCTAAAATCCCTTCGGTGCCGTGCGCCGGCGCTCGGATACAGCACCAGCAGGTTCTCCCCTTGCCCTGCTCTATCCTTCGCCTGCAGCGGAACACAGCTGCGCCCAGGTATCATCAATCGGAGGCTGGCTGAGCTGTGTTTGTGCTCTCTGACCCGTGGAACTGATCCACGCTTGTGTGTGGAACCTCCCAAAATGCGGGAGACGTTAACTGAGGTTTCTGTACAAAATTCTACAGTTAAAAAGGAAAAGACCTCAAAGATTTGAAGCAGGAAGAAGCTTCATTGTAAATACTTCGTATTTAGTAGAACTTTAACAATTGATGTTCAAGTCGAGGAGTATCAGAAGGTATTACCCTCCAAACAGTGTTATATTCCAAATCCTTCAGTTCCTAACCTCTTTCCCTTTCTGACTACCTAGTGAGTATGCACACCAGTCCTCTCAATCTAAAGACTTAGTGAAATAAATGTAATTGTCTGACTCCATCAACAAATCAGCATGTTTAACGTAGTTTTGTTACCAGCTGGGAGTAATTTTTGTTTAAGTGTAAATATCAGAGAAGAAGTCCAACAAATAATTGTATTGATGGTCCTTACTGCTTAATGGCATATATATTTCTTTTTTAAAAAAGGATTTTGCTTTAAATTTAAGCATTTTTGTTTGAAGCCAACTATCTAGGATTTAGTGGAAAAGGGGAAGTATTTACAAAGTTGAAAATAACCTCAGGTCTCTTTCACTACATAGAAATATCCTTTCATGTGAGCTTTCCAGAGTTTGAAACAAGTAGCAAGAGCACTTTGTATTGCTTTTCACTAAGGTACAGAACCTCTCGGTTTTGAGATTCATGTGACCAGGAGTTGGGATGCTTTGCGTGGGATTTTTCTATAGAAAGGACTGAATTTTAGCAATCCTTAGCTTTTATTCTGAATTCTTGAGGGAAAACTTTCACCTCTTCACACACATTTCTTTTTAAATTTTTTTTTCTTTATTTCCTTTTGCTTTTTTTTGGTGGCCACTCTTTGAAGCTAGTCAGGCTTTAGAGGTGATAGACTAAGTCCTCTGGAGAGGGAGTGGTGGGTAGTTCGTGGGAATAAAAGTACATGATAAATTAATGTTTTATTAATGCTGGGTAATTGTAGCTCTAGAACTCATTTATATGTGTTTGATACTTAGCATTTACTACTGTTTTATATATGCTGTTTTCATATTTTCATACGGGAGTCCAGATTTTAGGAGAAAAATAAGGGATGCTTAGTTGGCAAAGTAGATAATAGAAAGCAGTGATTCTCTAGAGTAATCTGCATGTGCCCACAAACTTACAACTTTCAAGACCATATCCTTCTTGCTCATCAAGGTGTATGAAGTTGGGAACTGTGAACTGCAAACACCATCACCTGGTTGCATTTTTGCATTAGGGATGCAGGAGTCCTGCATACTGAGATTTAGTGTTGACTGAGGTAGTAAAATTGTTTTAAGCATGGGAAAAAAAACCCACACAATGCAAACAAACCCTCCAACTACTTGTATTTTCAGTAAGCTATGAGTTAAGCTTGGGACAACTTCTTATACTTAAGATGGAAGTCTTAAGCAAGTGGCATTTATTTCTATTCCCTGTGCTGTGTTTGTGTTTTTATTTAATATCTCCTGATTATAACTTTGAAAGATACAGGTTATGTCTTGAAGTAATCTTTAAAATGCTGAACTTGGAAGCAGCCTTGAAGATTCGATTTTATAGTTTGTACCATTAAACAATCTTAAATTTATACACTATGAGTTATCTTATGCATGAGTCTACATAGTCTTTAGTGGATAACATGTACCTTTCTGCATTTAAAGTGTTCTGTATTAACAGACCATGAAATGTCAGTAGACTTAAGGCTATGCTTTAAGAAATGAGAACAGTGGTGAATATTTTAAATACCTTTATCAAATTTCATGGCTATATGAACAAGAATTTTTCAGTCTGGATGTTTCTGTAGTAGTTATTTAGCATACATCCCTATTATTGTGTCAGAAGCAGTCCCAGTACTTCTTGCTGGTATACAGAGAGACCTTTAGCAGTAGCAAGAAGAGTAAGGTACGGAGGACTAATAAGATAATATGCTTTGTGTATGTGAATGTGTCGTGATGTTGTAAAATATTTTAAAACTCCTACCTTTCCTTTGCTCACTTTCACATGCTGGTAAAGAGTTTAGCTATGAATGTGCTGAAGCTGGCATCTGAAGTTAGCAGTAATTAATTCAGGAAGAGTGGAATTAGAAGCAGCCACCAGTGAATGATGTATCAATGGAGTTGTGACTTGCACAGGGAAGGGAATGATGAGTTTGAGCATGGTGCCAACATCACTGAGGATAGTGGACAGTAAGCTGAGGAAGGCAGCTGCTTATTTTAGAGACCTGATTCTGTGCTTTAAGCTTTTTTTATTTTATCTAGAAAATTATGTTCATGAACATATTATGAGCCAGTTTTCTGCCTCTGAAAGTTGCTCTTTAATGAAATGCATTATGATACAGAGATATTGAATATACTTCAGACTGATTATATTGTCTACAGGATTTTTGAGTCCTGAATAGATTACATTCATCAGTGTACTGTTTTTAGTTTTTGCAGTCATGATAGATATTAATGTAATATTCACCTGCAGCCAAACCTGCTCAGAGGTTTACTGCCACAACTCACAGGCCTAGCAAAGCTGGCACTGAAAAGGACTTGGCTGTGAAATTTTCAAAGAAAATCTTCCAGGATACAGCAGAAAATGGTGCTGGGAATTCAGCAGATGGCCCCCTTGCTTCTGAATCATTTTTGAGACAAGGATGTTATTAGGGGGCACTGTTCTGCTTGTGGCTTTTTAAGGTGAGATATAAACAGTGTCTCGTTTACTACTTGGTAAGATCCCTTTGTATTTTGAAAGAAATAGAAAGCTCAGAAGACCAAGTGCCTTAGCCAATTTCTGACTCGGCTAATTATTTTTCTTCTGTTGTTCCCTGCAGCTTCAGCTGAATACAGTATTTTTCACATACTTCTCTAAGCTGTTTTCTAATAAGGCTGTCAAGCAGCTGCTCTGTTGCACTTAGTGCTTGCTTAATTTCGTTGGGGTGTGGGGAGTGGGAAATGCCTCAGTTACACAGAGCTACCTTTTGAAAAGCACAGCTCTCTCACCCCATGTCCAGAGGCTTGAGTAGTTCTAAATAAGTACATTGCAGGTACTTGGAAATAATGACTGTTTAGTTGATACTGAGCCACAAACATGCTGTTCCAGCACTAAAGAAAGTGTAACCATGACTGAGTAGCACCTTGTTAACTCTTTGTAGCAGGTAACAACGCTGGGCACCTGGAAACTTAGAAAATTTAGGGGTGTTTGAGGATTGAGGCACCATAAATAGAGAGCAGGAGGGCCATGGCGTGAGCAGCTCTTTGTGTCTGCCACAGTCTAATGGGGAAACGCTAGCACAACCGAATCTGTCACAAAGAATGCCAGTTTTGTGTTTGTCACCAGTGAAGAGAGATGTGTGCCAAGCACAGTTGTGAGAAAGCGATTTAAATGCTAGACATGGTGAATGTGTATCATGTGAAATCTAGTCTAGGTGGCAGCAGGTTAAAAGGAGCATCTACCATATACCTGGGTGATCAGCTGGAAGGCCAAGTAACTTGTGAGTTTCTGATCATAAGCAAGTCATTCCTCAGCACTGTGGCTGCCCCCTCAGCAACACTGAAAGTGGAGAGGAAGGGTATGCTGTAGGCATTACCACAGAAAATGCATGGGAAGTAAGATTTCAATTAAGAAATATGGTCTAAAGGGACCAATAATGAACCAGCAGCTCCAATAAATAAACTGTTTTGGGTAGTTTCTGTGAAGGAAAAGGGGGAAAAAACCCAACTGTACTAACAAAATAATGTAGAAAGAAAAAGAGGGAGAAATAGCAAGAGAAGTAGAAAGTGGTACTTTCACTCTTCTGTGCCAAAAGTCTCTGGCAGCTGCCTCCAGCAGAAGTGGCCACCTGCCAGGGGGGATCCTGTGTGCTCTGCTGAAAACATGGAGCTAGCTTGCCAAGGTACCTGCTGCACACAAACTAAGGGAAGGCACTGCTGCTTAACTGTTTCTCATCTCATTCATTCCAGGCACTTTGTGTCTCAGAGTGAGCTGAGCGTGTTTCCTACCAACCCTACGTCCTCCACAGTGCTGGAGAATATGAACATTCATGCAGCCCACACTCAACCTCATGGTGATCTTATTTGCTGATTTTGTGGTTCCTATTACTGTGCTTTCAGTGCATTTCTGACACGTGAGAGACAGAAAGAACTTTCAGAAAATATGAATGTGTTTTTAACCACATGTAACTTTGCTGCTCATGTCTTGTATTAAACCTGGGTTTGTGGTACGTATTGCTTTTGAGCATATTTTGTTTCTAATTCTGTCAGTGGATAGCACTTTGTATATAGCACTGCAATTAAATTTAATCATCTTCAACCAATTTCTGCTGGGGCCATTTCCTTCATCCACAATTAGCAGTAATGTTAAACAGGTGCTTTATGTTTGACAGCGCCTTTCCAGCATTCTAATATTTTTATGGTCCCTCAATTGAGTTCTTAAAACCAGATCGATTTCTCTCTTATTTTGCATGTGGCAATGCTTTTTTGTCCATTACTTCCAGAGTTATTGCTGTTACATCCATTTGTGTTCTCGCTTTCAGTTCATACCCAGAGCTTAGCAGTTGTGTTTTTTGTTTTTTGGTTGTTTTTTTTTTTTAATTCGGCACTGTGTACAAGTTTGAAAATGGATGTAGAGACCTAGCGTTTGTGAAAGAGGTGCTCCCTTGGATAGTGAGTTGAGCTCTTAATCAGGCTCTTAAGTGTTAAAGACTGTTCTTCTGCCTGTTACTGCCCTGCCTTCTGGACTCCTGCCCGCATGTGCTGTCCATGGTAAGCACTCCCCTGGGAGGATGCTTCAGCTTCTTCCACTGACTAAATGAACGTTTTGTTTTGACCACTTAACGACTAAATAAAGTGAGTAACTTTGTTTATGCAGATACTTTCATTTGAGATTAGATTCAGTGCATAAAAACTGTGGTCAGAAGATTCTCATAATCTGAATTTACTTATTCCCTGCTAAAAAGGTTTTGCAAGAGCTCCCTGCAAAAGGTCCCTAAATGGAGAAGGAAAAGAAAGCTTTTAAAGACTGACTAGAGTGTAGGCATTTTTTTCCTACTTGGGATTCCTTGATGGGCTGCTTAGACTTTGGCTACAAGGCTTGAGGCTTTTTTGGATTGTTTTTTTTTCGGGTGTTTAACACCAAGAACCTTTTTATTACATCTCAACTGATTATTTTGGAAGACTTAAGGCATGATTACCTGCAAATGTAATTCTTCTTACTTGTATTAAGAAATCTGTGGGATGTATTAAGAAGAGTGTGGAAAAATACTCCTTGGGGAAAATGTTGACTTTTCTGTGGAATAAAGTAGAAATTCAAAATATTTTTATCTGTCTGGTGAAAAACTGTTATTTTAAAATGCCACTGTAGTACACTGTGAGAGATTTAGTTTTACCACTTTATGTGTCTGTCCACCCGGATAAGCCTGTCTTCTGGTATGGGCATATCTTCCATTATGCCCTCAAGGTCTTCACTCTGGAAGACAGTACACCACATTTGTTACACAGCAGAAGCTGCAATCTGTCTTTTAGAGCTCAAGATTTAGGATCTTACTGTGAAAGTGTTTTACACCTACCACAGTAAAAAAAAATAATCATGGATCAGGGATAATTTATTTAAAATATCAAATTAAATTTATTACAGGATCAAGTCAATGTCAGAGAGAAGTACAGATGTATACATGGGCCTGCAGGAAACAATTCCAAATGTAACATGCCGCACCATTAGAATCCAGTTTGTCCCTCCAAGAACTTAAGCAGTTTTTGCTGGGGAAAAACAGTCGTTTTGCAAACATATGTGCATGCAGAAGTCGATGCATGCAAACATTTCTGAATAACAATAAGAAGATCCTTTAAAAGAGCTTTTTAGCATTCACATCAACAGTTGCAAAAACCGTTTTTTCAAGATTCAGCCAGCTCTGCTGTTACCCTTTGAACCTTCAAAACTCTGAATGAACAGTATTAAAATAACTTGATTTATGATGATAATCTGCACAGGTGATACCAGAGGCACCTACTGAAATATTAGAGCTAGATATCCAGAGTTCACTCCTGCATTTCTGTATTTCATGCGGGCACATATCATGGCTTGTCTTGTACAATCAACTACTGCGCATGAGTAACAAGATTTGTCATGGGGTACATACACATGCCTGAAAATGCTGTTCACTGCTCAGAACGTATTGTTCTGTACTCGGTCGTAAGACACTTTAATGACAGCTTTTTGTTTTTTTTTACACTAGACTAAATTTATGTGCATACTGGATAAGATGTAAACATCATCATCAAAATTTTGTCCCAGTTTCATAGTTATGCATAATGATAATTGGCAAGCTGGTTCAAGTAAAGAAATAGAACCATTGCTGGGAGATTACATGCATCTCTGAAACAATTCATACATTAATCAACTCTAGTTGATATCAATTTTTCAATTGATGTTTTCCCTGGAACACATTCTAAAACAGATTTAGTGCATTTGTGTCAACAGAAATATTCTATCTATATTCTGCTCAGACTGAACTGGAGAGATGTATTTGATGTTGTTGAGGAAAATTCTCAGTTGTAATCGGCTGTAAATCTGTAGCCTGCATTTCCAGCTTAGATTGTAACATGCTAGGAAGGCTTGTGAAACTAGACTGGAAAGTGTAAGGACAGAACTTCCTAAAATACACCCTTTGATAGCAAAATATTTGGTAGATGGGATTTTTGGGTTAAAATTGCAAATGAAATCTGTATGAATACTATGATCCAAGGGTCTGCTAGAAACACAAACTCTTATTAAGCTCTCCAGTGTATTTTTTTATTTTTAAAGGGAAGTTTTCATATTCAGATTTTTATAATTCTAATTTTAGTAGTTTTTTGTGGGTCTCAGAAGTGAGAATTACAAATTATTTGTCGATACTAATCTTAATTTTTCTGTGCTAAATATTATGTCTTCAGTGGAAGCCTGACTTTCCATGAGGTATGAAAAGCTCTGACCACTGATTTTATTTTATTTTTTTTTTTCTCTGTTGGGTGGGGGCCTGGGGTGATGGTTTAAGGATCAAAAGCTGTATATTCATGTCACCTTATGTTAGACATTGGAAAACTGAGTTCAAATCTTGATATTTTGAGCGTATTCTTGAGCCCTTGCCTGTTATTGCAAGAAGCTTCTGGTGATGCATCACAGGTCAACAGGGAAAGAATCTGCAGCAATCCTCGCATCAGATGGTTAGTGAATATTGTGGTCCACATGCTGGCAAAGGTGGGCAATCAGTGAACTGGATAATAATAAGGATTTCTCTGTGTGGGAGAGGCACTGCTTATTTCCAGATGCTGTCCTGACTGCTCCACTGTGCTGGAAGGCATTATGGTGTAGGAACAGTATATATCCATGATGGCCACAGCCTGCGTGGCCACAGGTCTGTGCCAAACAGCAGCCTGAGAGGTGTACCCATCATCTCAACACGGAGAGGGGCTGCCTGGTCTGATGAACACCAGATCAGTAATTGTCACATAGCTATTGAGAACTTGTTTAGAAAACTAAATTAAAAAGCACAGTCATGTAGGTCCCCATAGAGCAAAAGACAAAAGCTCACAATGTGATGTGTATGCAAGCAGTTTGTGCATACCAAGTAATAAATAAACATCCTGTAAATGTCACTGAATACATATACAGCTTCTCCTAGCTGTCTGAATGCTTAACTGCAGTCCTTATAAAGCTACTGTTCTTCCTTGATGGATGTCTGAGGTTATTATGTTGTATGGCATCCACATGAACAGTTATTAGCACTTCCCATCTTCAGTGTTTTAGTATACTCTTACCTTACTTTAAAGAAAATATGGCAAAACCTATGTGAAAAAATAGTTTAGTGAGCCAAATGAAGAAAGATTAGGTTGGTACTATATACAAAGATTTCAAATTTTCATTGGAATGATAAATATATGCATGGCTATTCAGTGCGGCAAAGAGGCAGTGTAAGGAGGGCTGTGCAATATTTGAGACAGTGATTTACTCACAAAATAACCAGCACTTTTAAAAAGTTTTGTTTCTGGGAGTAAATGATACATTTTTCTGGTTGCTAATAATCAATAGAAAAATGACAGATATGTGCTCTTTGCAGACATTGTATTTGTATCCTATGGAATAAAAATTACATTGAAATAAGTGTTGAATATGTAAACTTGCTGGTTTTATATTTTGTTCTAGTGCTGAAAAACTGTTTATCACCATAGTGTATTGTATACCATGTGGAACACGAGTTTTTTGTTAGGTATACATTCTACAATATATGTGGTTTATTGATTAGTATTATAACAAGCATATATTAGAAGTTAAACTTCAAATAATACAGATGCAACATTGTGGTTATTTATCTCAGAAGTTAACCCGCCCATCAACATAAGCAAAAAAAGGTCTCTAAATTTATTCCCTAGAGAACGTGTCTTATTTGAAAATGATAACGCTTGGTGGAGAAAGATAGGCCTTTCATTTTGGCTAGGTTAATATATCTGTGCAGCACAGGTTTAGAGCTCTCATTATTATTGGGGAACAAGTTTTCATTCTGTGAAGTTTTTAAAAAAAAGAATATTGACAGCATTGGGCTTTTAATTACGTAAAGCAGATGTGATGGCTGAAATAGAGGATATATCCATATGCCATGTTATGATTTCTAATGGGGAAAGGAAAATAGATTTGGGCTGTTTTTTTATTTTTAATTTCTTTTTTGACAGCTGACTATTAGACTGGGTATCTGTGCATAGTATTACTTCTTCACCTTAAAGAATCACTGACTTTGTAGGTGATGGACTTTTATATCTGTGGGTTGTAGGAGCAGCCTTTAAATGTTTATGTTGTTTTGCCTACATGACAACTTTAATCAGTAGAGTTCATTATAAACAGCAAATTGGAAGAAGTTAAAAAATATTTCCTTGAAAGGAGTTTAAACAAGTTTACAGAATGACTTAATGGAGCCTGCATAATCTTCACAGTCAATAAAAGCAAAGGCAGAGAAACATGCCTAAAATCCATAGCAAAAGTGTTTTGTTTCTACTGTCTGTTCTTGAAGACTCTAAGCTCTAGCATATGAGGCTTATTAGGTATGTACACTTAGAAATATTCCAGTAGAAAAACAGTTTTCAAGGGTTTTCTTTTTAAATCTGGAGTTCATCTATAAACTTAAGTAATAAGGACCTTGAATGCCTTTTACCTCTACCTGAAGATAGTTGCTTATCCTAAACTTCGCCAAAATATGCTTAATTGTAGTAATACTGTCTTCCTGATGCCTCGACTAGCACTGTCTAAAGAATAAAACTATTACTATAAAAAGTATTTGAAATATGTGTGTTTTCACTACAGTGATTTGTCATTGTACCAAGCAATACTGTAACCTCGGATAATTTAAAAAAAATTCCAAACCCACCAACACCCCAAACCACTCCAAACCATGCCCCCAAACATAGCGAAATAATCAAATGAGCAGGTGAGATCACCGTGAATGTGATGAATCACTGGCAGCCTTTCTTTGTATGTCCGCTTAGGTAAAGTTCAAATCTTGACCTTCCACTTGCCTGGGAGCTGTATAGAAATTCTAGTTGGCTTCCTGATTGCCTGTTAAGAATATTAACTGATTAAGTAATTGTAGCGCCTTACACTGAAGAGTTTTAAATACGTAAAGCATTCTGAGCTGTCTGCTCACAATAAAAGATATGACTGCTCATGTTATATGTTACAAAGGAAACTATTCTTTTCTGTCATTGTTATGTATCTAGCTATGTTTATACTTCTAACCTCTGGCTAATAAAGATGGTGACAGTAGGCATTAGACAGCCTTAAAAAGACTGATGCTTTTGATTACAGTATACTATAGGATAAATTGTACAGTTCAAATCTCTCACAGAGTTAAAAAGGATATGTGGTATCTAGAGAAACATAAAGCTGTCAATTTTCTACTTGATGGTACTAATATATTTTGATAAGATCTGCATATTAAGAACGAGCTGTCAAGTACAGTGATTTACTTCTGCAATTGTACACTGTACTTCACAATAAAAACGTGAATCCTTGCCTCTGCTCTGAAGGACAGTGAACAAAGACATGTAAGTATTACAGTTGCCAGGCGTGGAGAGGACATGGTTTTCAGAAGGGCCTGGAAAGAGAAAAGGGAGGGTAGTAAATGTGAACGGGGAGGTTAATTGCAAAGTAAATGAGTTTGCTACAGAAAGCGCTGAGGCTCAGATCCTCAAAGGCTGTGTATATGTTAGTAAACAACACCAGGGAATGCACCAGGCGCTGGAGCTTAATCAGCTAAACTATGAAATTGTTTCTAGCATGCTTGTGGTGTGGACCAAGTAGCACTGTCCTAGACATTTCTTGGGGATGGTTTGGGAACGAGGATGGGGCAGGGACAGTTACCAGCATGTGGTTTCCATCCCCAGAGGGTTTAACAGCACTGACAAGGGCTGCTCAGTAAAGGCAGGTAGAAACCTTCCTTATTTTTTTATAAGGTTCTGAAATCCCTCCCCTTTCTGGGGTAGGGGATTGCTGCTTCCTGGGTTCTGCTGACCTGCATGGCTGGTCCTGAATGCCCATGTGCATGAACTATCCCTGATTCCAACTGAAATCTGTCCCAAATAACTGTCATATTTGTTGTGTAAATCTGGAGTATCTCCATGCAGTCAGAAATTCTCAGGACATTATGTCCTCAGCCTACTTTTGTCTCTTTTGCTCCTCTTTGTCTTTCCTGTAGTCACCAGATATCTTCTGTTTCTCTTTTTTTTGGGGCAGCAGACTTCATTCACTGTCTCTGGGTGTATTTGCTCCATCTAACTGTTCCTCGATCTTCTCTGTTTCTTGATATTGAACCTTGCTGAGGTTCTAGATACACTGGATTCATCCCACAGTTGTCAGTTAAGTCTGTGCAGCATATTTACCCAGGTTTTTTAGTTTCAGGCCATCTTTCCTCTTTGATGTAGCAACAGGTAATACAGAGGAAAACTTGTGTAAAGCACAGCCACCCATGGAAAGAAACAAACTCAGACCTTCCAGAATGGGGCAGAAGATGTTTTTTGAGGGCATTAGGGTATTAAATGTATTTTGGGGCTTGGGATTGCTCAGAAATAGTGTTTAAAAGCATCAAAGAACCCAAAGGTACCCTCTAAAGACAAATTGCTCTGAAATTATGGTTTACATATCTGTGTGTCTTCATCAACCCAGGCCTCTGAGGTACTGATGAAGGATTACTTTCAATGTCAGGTAGGGACCTCTTATGGATTCTCCCTGTAATTATAAGCTTTCTGTAAGTCTGAGCTGGTGTAGGACTGCCCTCTGCTTTCCTACTCTTTGCACTCCATCTTGGGCTACAGTTTCTAGAAGGAGCTGTTAAGACCCAATAAGATTTTAGCATTTACTGCTGATTGTAGAATAAAATCGATGTTTAGGCAGTAGTGGAAGCCCACAGGGTTGGTTTTGGACCCCAGGCACTGGCAGTGGGATCGTGAAGCTATGTCTGTCCTGTGAAGGGAGGAGCAGCGGAGCTTTGCAGGTATGTGGGGGATGCTCACAGTTCTTGCCCACACAGCGAAGCCTACCACAAGGTAGCCTTTTCCAACGCACCTGCTGGAAACATTGCCCATCCTCTGTTGTTCCCCAAACTACAACTGGGCATTGACAGAATGGTGGGTGCTGTAAGTCAAAACTGTGCCAGGGAGCATTGTAAAAACAAAACAGTGTTGACAGTTGTATTCTAGTGTTTGAGCTCGTGTCCTGGCTCTGTTTAATTACTAGAATGAGTGTAGCCTGGGCTGCAGCTCCAATAAGGGTAGACAGAAGATAGGACTTGGAGTGTGTTGGGGCACCCGAAGATTGAAGGGTATTAGCTGGTTCTCCTGACAGCAATGTGGTGGGTGGATCAGATGGAGCGGCTGGATTTCCTCAAAAATATCATTACAAATCTGTGCTCCCGACATAAGGAGTCACAGTAAATGTAATATGCATGTGTGGACTGAATAAGAGAAACCTCAGCTTCACCACTCAAGCAATGATCTTCAAAGATACAGAGCAGGTGAGGGGATATTGGTGAATCATAATGAGCTTCTTATAGTGCTTTCTGTAGTTCCTTCAAGGATCCTTAAAATTCACAGGGAGCAGAAGTACCTGGTGACTGTTCGTTCAGGGCAAGATTTTAGCTTGTGTAAATCAATGTATTTAATCAATTGCGTTTTGCAAGGCTGATTTATGCCAGTATGGATCTGATACTCAGATTTTACTTAAATTTTATTTAGTAAGTAATCTGGCTAAAGTTAGTGAAGACTAGTTCCTAGGACCTTCAGGGTTGAGACAATGCTGTGATTAACTTGCAGAATATCAATTAGAAGGGAAATGCAACTGTGTGCCTTGTATATTTTTGCTGGACTCTAAGCAGTGACTGTCTCTTCTATACTACTGAAACACAAACAATGCCGGTTAATTACAAACCATGCTGCTATAGTGTATATATTCATGCAGTCAGCATAACACCTTTCTTGCTATGGAGCTGCTCTTTGATTTGCACGCTTCCCTGAGAGCACGCAGTTTGACTCAGAACCTGATTCCACATTCCTTATCCTCATAGCAAATAGCTGTTCATTAAGAAGGACAACTCACTGTGGGATGGTGTTATGCTATGTATTTTAGATGCTTATCATAGTAACATCAGTGGCACTTGCTTTCAGGATCTAGATTTCTGGTTGGAATAAATGAGATCTAAGTGAAAGACATTTTTTATTTTTCCAGCAGAGAAAAAGCTCCATAGAAGTCAGATGCTACTCTTGCTGGATTAGAAATGCAGAGCAGTGTGCTTTTGAAATGTGAATTAGTGAACAGAATTAATATCCCAATATTAGCTAATATTAAGGACTATCCTAGTATTATCTTAATATCTGAATATTAAGTTAATGTCATCTGTTCTCTGCTGTTACAATTTTTGTGCATAAATGAGTGACTAGACCAGTTAACACCAGCTATTGATATAGTGAAGTGATTCGTTTCCTGCGGAGGACAAGTGTAATTTTCAGGTTTCTTTTGAAATGGAATGCACAATATTTTATTAACAGTATAAGGTGGATTTTTCTGGGTTTGTATGTTTAGCTGCCGTGTTAGGGATTTCTGTTTGTTTCTTTTCCTCCTAGATTACAGTGTTGCCACACTGGTAATTTCCTCTAACATAATATGTACCAGAAACTTGCCAACAGTCATTATCTGTAAGGCTGCTGCTGTAAGGAATCCTGCTCTTTAATGACTTCAGTGGGACTCTGCCCTTGGATGAAATAGGAGGGCTGACATTTATTTCCACATAAGATATTCTCTCTTCACAAGAGCAGAGAGTCACTCTGCTGTTTCAGTTCTGCAGGTGAGTGCACACCAGGGATGCTGTGGGGAGCTGGGTGACTGCAGGTCATTGAGTGTTGGGAAACTTTTGAGCTTGGTGCTTTGCTGGACAAAAAGATTCATCTTTGGGTAGTCTTTATTTCTTCATGTTTTTGATGCCACCATTAGGCAAGTGAGATCTTGTTTTATTATCTGGAGGTAGTAAATATTTCCATTGTGATAATAAGTGATGACCTGATGAGTCTGGAAAATTACTACTAGAAAATTAAGTCTGGAAAAATGACATCTGTGGGGATTCCAGAGGTTTTGTGAGGCTGCTTCAGTTTTTCTAGCTGGGGTGGAGATATATGATGAGTCTCTCTGGTGGCTCTCCTCTTGGTATGTCCACTAGCAGTGCTACGCTATGTGCCCAGTGCTGCTAGTCCTGGCTCTCTCAGACTCTGTCCAGAAGTTCAGGAGGAAGCTTGCAAGGGAACATGGAAGATGGAGCTGTGAAGGGCTGAGTTGTCCATCCCACCTTTCTGAGATACACTTGAGGTTCATCATGGTTCAGCAGGCTGTGGGGGTGATGTGGGGAACTGCCTCAGGAAGGTGAAAGGCACAGGAAGAAAGGGGAAGCTAACTATGGGAAAATACATTTTTTTTTTTTCCATTGGTTTTGTTTTCATACTGATAACATGCTAGAGAAAAGGTATTCATCCATGGCTAAAGGTCTGCAATGTGACAGTAGATCTAAAATAACTGACCCAAAGAAGTACAAGCTTTGGCAATTGTGTGTGAGGATATTTTTGCTCTCTGTAGCTGGTTAATGAACTAGTCTGCAACTGCAGCTGGAAATGGAGTCAGTTCTCTGGCTCTGACATTTAGCCTACTGACCCTGGTTTAATCCCACCCCCCAAAACAACTGAGACACAGATACAGGTTACATAGGATTTTAGTTAATTTACGTGTGGCTGCTCTGGGTGCATGGGTTACAGGCAATGTAATGGAAGGAGGATTGGTTTTAGTATGCAGATAAGCGAACTGCCTTCCTTGCATGACTAATTCCAGTGTTTTTATTAGCGTGTGTAAACGATAAACTGTTGCTCTGTTAGCACACTGAGAGTATTTATCACAAACTAAAAGTCTGAGAAAATGCAGCCTTTGTCAGGAAAAAATGCAGAGTTCCCCTCTTCAGGTATGGTGCTGAGAATGATTTTGTGTAAAGGAAGGAATGAATCAATAGCTGTTTCAGTTGCAGGAGCACAGCTTTTCATGGTAGATATCCCTAGGAAGCATAGTTTCTAGGTAGGCATGTACTGTAATTTATGTCTGAGCCATTTGTTAATATTGGCAAAGCGTCACAGGTGCTCTGAGTGCTTATGGCAGGCTGGGGAGAAGAATGCAGCAGGTTGCTGCTTCATCCCCACACCAAGAGCTGGCATTTGTACACAGTGAGGGGTCAGAAAGGTACATTATTTCCCCCTGTAACTAGTATAAGAATTAATCTGTGCTTCTCATAGTAGTTTCAAGGAGTTTTACTGAGTTTGGCTTTTCATGATTTTCAGCAAAACCTCTTGTAAAAATGTTTATGGCAATTACTCTGCCATATGCAGTGGCACATCTTACTCATTCTTTGAACATTCTATGCTCTCAGGGGATTTAAGAATAAATACTACCAGAGTACAAAATTAACATATCACATTAATTTTGTGTTATACATGCAGAGTGATGGATAATGTCAGTTCAGGGCTTGATCCTGCATATGCTGAAGTTGAGAACATTTCTTGGTATTATTTTGGTATGATTGGCACATAAAGGTCTTGATTTTTTTCTAGTTGTATAAAACTGCATGTTGTTAAATAAATAAAGGCATAGATTATTAACCAATGACAAGTAAAGAATACATTACATTCTTCTTTAAGGAATATAATATCAAATTTTTACCAACATTTTTGTTTTTCATGAAGAACAAATGCATTTGCAGTCCTATAATTATTTTCTGAAGCAGAAAGTCAGTCAGATTACTTTCAGATCATTATATCACCTGTGTTAGAAAGTCGTAATTGGGGATTACTGACAGTTTCTATTAGGTCTGGCTTGGCAGCAAACAAGGTTAACAGAAGTGGTCATAGAGGTGAGTTAATTTTAAATGGTTTATAAGGTTGAGATGTTAAGGTTGAAATGCCTTTAAAGTAAGCTAAATGCTGCTTGTGTTTGGAATGTGATCTGATGTATAATTAGGTTTCTTCTACAGAAAGGTCAAAAGTTGTAATCCAGTGTTCAGAATCAACAGCAGAAATGTCTTTTTAAAGTTTAGAAATGTATAAAACAATATAAGCTGATTTTGAAGATTTAGATGCATATAATGGTATGGGCATGGAAGACACTGGATTTTAAATAAAGAAAATTTTGGATTACGCAGGATATTGTAAGTGATATTAATTCTTACTCCAGGTGGTGGGGCTGTTTGAGAATGTGAATTTGAGCAGCTGGTATCGTTATATATTAAATATAAATGCATAGAGGAATTTATTAGAATGAAGGACTGTGTGTAAGACTTAGGATACCCAACACTATCCCTTGTAGTGTTTTTAAAGACCGTCATACCTTTGTTAGTGTTTTGTCATTTTTCAAAACTGAACAAGCTTAACACATTACAGAGGCTGCTTAACTTATTTAGAGTTTTTATCACAAATAATTGACCATTTCTCTTCCCCTTTAATAAAGAGATTTTTGCAACTAGGGATTTTTTGTTCTCTCAAAAGAAGGAAATATCAAAATGATGGCAGTGTTAGCTCAAAATTTAGGCCAGCATCTTTTGACTGTTTTGGAAATACAGTGTTGCTGTCTCTCTTGAAGGGAAAACAATATCTTTTTCATATGCACAATAACTTCCCATGCTAAGTCAGCTTGAATTAAAGTTGCTGAAGGTTCTACGGCAGAAAGAGCTTTGAACCTAAATTTGATTTTAGCCTTCTGCACTGCAGCCTGAGGACAGGAGGAGGAACACGTAGTGTTTTCAGAGAATACTGGTAATCTTGTGGACATCCAATCGCCTCCCTTTCCCTCTGTTTTATGATTAATTTGGTAAAAATACATTCAGCAAGCCTGGAGAAGGGAAGGACAGAAGAAAAGGAAGGTAATGATGAATGCTGTATGAAGAAATGCTTCCCTTGCTTCCATTATGTCTCCCTGGTTGTTCCTAGAAATCTGTGATGTGCTTTGCTCTTACTACTGTATGATGGCTTAGTGCAGAGTGTACACACACAGTGAGCCGGTTGAGTGGAGAAGGGCGAAGAGCAGAAGTGAGGAAAGGAGGATACAGTAAGGCAAAGACGGCTGTAGCCCCTTCCTTCAGGAAGCACCCTGTGCAGACAGGGCTGTGTGATGCAGCAGCAGGTGTGAAGCTCCTCCATTAATCGAGGGGAAGTGGTGCAAGAGGTAAAGTGAGGGGGTAGTTTGCTTCCTCATTATGAACTGGTTGCAGAAAAGAAAGGGATGCTCCTTGAAGTCAGGGGAGATTAATGCATATGTGCATGTAGACTCTTTCCATGATCCAGTTTCTAAGCCACAGTATGTAAGTGTTACTACCATCTTTCTGAGATACATAAATAGGGAAAGTACATTTTCACTAAAACTGGGGAAGATGGGATCTAGTATTCTCCTGATAAAATGTGATACTGTTATTGGAGAGGGAAGGAATCTGTGTGGGGAAATGAAAGTGTGGGTTAAAAATGTGTATTACATTTCTATAAATTCATTTTATGTTAATATTAACAAGACTTAATTTCTTACATTAACATATGAGAACAGTATCAGTAATTTTTACCTGGGTCCAGTGGCAGCATACCTGTATACTTCACTTGACACATCTTGGCTCTGAAAATTTTAATGAGATTTCTTCCTTTTCCAATCTGTGAAGCTCGCTGTGCACCTAAATGTCTAGCTGGTACCTGACTTTAGAAAAAAAATAATAATATGTTGACCTTATTAATGAAAGAGAAAATTCTAGCAGAAATTATATGGTAGTCACCTGTTATCAAGCTCAGGATAGTCTAAAAGTGGCAGACCACTGATAACTTTATCTATTATTAAGAATAATTAGTGCAAGCAGTCAGTCTCACATCAGCTGCTTTGAGTTTACAAGATGAGGTGCAGTCCCAGCCTGGGGCTATGCTACCTCCCTCAGCAGGGGTCTGTGCTTGGGCTGAGAAGTTGGAGTCACAAGTGGGCCTCACTGGTACAGGTGCATTTAACAGTAGGCATCTTTGAGCAGCTTGATGGCTCAGATAGTATGGAGGGGTGGCATGTGATTGTTCCTGACCATATAGGCATAATTTTCTGTTATTTTAAAAAAAAAATATAAACTCCACTGTCTCTGAATGAATGGGGAAAAGAGAAAGTAATTAAATTGTGCAGTGTTTGCATGAGAATAATTGAGTAATTATCAATCAAGGAAACTCCCTCTAATCAGAAGTACTTCCTTCAAGAAATGATGTTAATAAGCATAAGTAAGAGTAATAAAATCTGAAATTTGGTTTCTAGGACCACAAAGAATACAGATAATTTTATTTACAATTTCTGGTTTTGTAAATCTACCACAATATTTTTTTTTTGTGATAGGCTATTCTTTATTTCTTCACCAAAACAGTAAAAAAAGAATAAGGAGAATAAATATTAATATTACTACATGCAAATGGATTATTAAGGTAGTGCTACATGACACCTATCCTGAAAATGAAGGGACAGGGGTATATTTGCTAGTGTGGTGTTCTTAATTCTGTCATTTATAATAATAGGAAAGGTAATGAAAGCTACTTGTTGAAGACAGCTTACAAAAATGCTAAGTGAGAGCAAACAGGTGACACATTGGGAAGAAGAGTTCCTGGTGGTTAGACGTGACAGAGGGGGCCTTATGTATGCGCTATCTATTGTGGCTCTATGCCTGCCTCCTGGATAACTAGCAATTCAATTAACCGATACGAGCCTGTGTTTCATCATCTATAAAAGGTAGTAATACTTACCTACCTCACAGCATCTTAATAATTGATTTTTGTAAAGTGCTTTGTGATTCTCAGATGGAAGGCACTATACAAGTGTCAAGTATTATTATTATTGCTACTACTAGTAGTAACAGTACTTGGCATTTTTACTGCTCTTGCCTCTTCACAATGCTTTAACATTAACTAATGCATTCCTGCAGTGCCTCTGTGAAGTAGATACCTATGTGCTTTTAGAGATGAAGAAATTCAACAATCATCTAGATTTTCCATTTTCATGGTGGCTATAAGATATTTTTTTTTTTAAAAAAAGGTGAAAAATCCTGAAGTACAAATATCTGTGTGATGATTAGAGCACTTGAGGGAGGTTGTAGATTAGGTTTGGAGTTTGGTCACAGTTGGAAGGACACAGCACACCATGCTCACAATTTCTGGACAGGTTTTTTAACGGTGAACTCTTTAAAAGCTTTCCTCCTCTAGCTGTGTTTCTGAATGCAGAAGCCTAATGATGTGGCTGTGTGTTTATGTTCTCTGACCAAGCCTGTTCTTCCAGGCAATTCCGAGCAATTGTGCCTGGTTTTGGCAAATCTGGGGAGCTTGGCCGAGAGGTCAGTTCTGGCTAACAGGGAGTCCTGTGCATGTTTAGAACTCTTGGTGCTGCTCTTAGACCATCTTTTCTTTTCAAACACAGTTTTTGGTATATCCGGGCTTAGATTGGTCAGGAGGTTTTGGATCGTATTTTGGTTGAAAGGCTTAAAATCTCCTAAATTCTGTTTTAGGTGCTTGAGAGTTTGTGTAGGGGTTGAGTTTTTTGTTTTGTTTTAACTTCACTAAATCTGTCCAATAATTATCTGAGATTTTAGTCTTTTTTTCCTAACTGCACACATTTCTTTAGTCTGGGACATCTTTGAAAACTGTAACTCTTAACTTGCTCAAGCATCTTTCATATCAAATTCCACAGTAAGAAGTAAATATTCAGCCACAGTTCATTGCTGCCTTTGGTGTGGGCTCAACAGCTACAAATGTCATTGAGTCTTGAGATGCTCTCTTCAAAAGCAGCTAAATTTCAAGATGGCAAAATACCTTTGATTCACAGCAGCAGTGGGCTCCAAAGCTCAGGCATTCTTCCCAAGTTCAGCAGGTGTCTAAATGTCACTTACTGGAAATTACATGTGTCTGTTGCTGCACACACAGTCAGAGATGATATGGATGCATCATGTGGACTCAAACAGCAAGCCACAGTTTTAATGCCCTTAAGATATAACCATAATCAGACATAAACTCTGTTCAGCGTATGTGGATATAGCATGATTATACTAACACACTGTACAGGGTGCTAAGGTATTCTGGTGTGTGCAGAGACCCCTTTAAGCAAAGAATTAGGATGTGTGATCTGCTGTTCAGAAATCTTTTCCTAAGGCTTCACAGGATGAGAGCTGCAGTGTGGTCATGGGCTATGGTTTAAGGCCTTATCCCGTGGTTTGCCTCTGAGAACTCCATTGAACCTTCCCCCTTCTGGACATCTTCCAGTGGACTTCTACTTGCAACAGAATGAGGTGTAAATAGTTTTCATTGAAAACAGCTTTCAGGGTGGTTGTTTGTTTTTTGGTTTTTTTTTTTTTGTGCAATCAAAAACTGAAATCAGATTTGTAAAGAAAACTCCTTATTGGCCACTGTGACCCAGGAGACCAGTTGCAGCTCAGAATCGCCTATTTGGGATATATGTGGTTTGGGAAGTGGGGAAGACTTGGCTTTGAAAACAGAACTTCAATCGTTATTTATATGCAGACAATCTCAATGAATCATTTATGTATTCCATGTGTAAATGAGAGTAAAATGTGACTCAGCGTTTCATGATAAAAAGCAAGTACCCAGAGACATCTCGTTTTGTTAAATGTTGCATTCCCAGGCCATCACTAATGAGAGCCTTGAAAATCTGTAAGTAAATGTTTCTTCTTTGTGTCCTAGACATTAATGGTTATCAATAGCAGCAGGCTGCTGAAGTCAGCTTAAATGGCAAGTATGCTTTTCATGAAAATAGTAATGGGTAAAAACTGACTGAATTTGAAATTCAGTGCAGGCACATGCTTCAGGCTTGCCTGAGAGGTGAGCTCTCTAGAGACCTCTGTGTTGCTCATGATGGTGAGAAACTGGAAAATGACTATCAGAGCTGGTTAAATGTGCAACAGTCAGGCTTGGGTTCTGTATTCACAGAATCACAGAATCATCTAGGTTGGAAAGGACCCTGGAGACATCTAGTCCAACCGTTCGCCTAGCACAGTTCCCACCTACAGCATATCCTTAAGCTCTAAATCGACCCTACTCTTGAATACCTCCAGGGATGGGGACTCCACCACCTCCCTGGGCAGCCCATTCCAACGCCTAACGACCCCTTCTGGAAAGAAATGCTTCCTAATATCTAGTCTGAACTTTCCCTGGAGCAACTTGAGGCCATTCCCTCTTGTCCTGTTGCTTTCTACTAGGCTCAAGAGGCTCAAACCTCTGTATCGAGTCAGTCTTTTTGTTTTCTGCAGAATGTCAAGTACAGGGTCCTGCTGCCTCCCTCAGCAGAAGAAAGGCTTCAGGAATTAATGAAGTATCACCAATATAAATCAATAATATAGGCATGAACAGCAAAACTGTCTTGTGCCCCATATGTGGTGTGCATCATCCTGCTTCCTTGCTTTAGCTTGTCAGCGGAACAGCTCCATCCACTTGTACTGCCACAGGATTTGACTTTCTGCTTCAGAAAAAGGGTATTTCTGTAACAGGTGATTTTCATATACCATCTATCCCTAGTTTTAGGGATACTATATCTCAGTATCTTACAGCACCTTTTGAAAATAAGATTCAGTCTCACAAGCATTAACTGAACTGGTACAGTTACCTGCATGAACAAAAGTTAAAGCATTGCTTAGAAATAAGCACATAGTCAATGCAAGAAATCACTAGTTTTCACATAATTTCCATTTCTACTTTTAATATACTTTTTGGACAAATTATCCTGTCTTTAAATCAGATGGATGCAAAAATTTTTTTTAAACGGACATTAAAACATCTTTTTTGTTTATAGATAAATATTATCTGAGTTATAAAATAGCATGAAAGTATTCTAACGTAAATGAAATTTCACTTTCAAGCTTGTACAGTAAGAGATTTTAAAATCTCCTGTATATATGGACTTCAGTGTCAAAGTGTGTCATTAAACTACAGAAAATTGTGTTTAGTATTTTCCTGAGGCCACAAAAGAGGTTTTAAAACTTGCTTAATTATCTTAAACCTCCCTTCAGGTTTAAACTTTTGAGTTCAGTTTGGTGTATTAGAAGATCCCATTTTATGCAGTTAGGTGAAATGTAGCTGCACCAGGACATGTTTCTATGGCTGTATTCTATGGTGGAGTTTATTTATTTATTAATATGACCCCTCCTCCATATTATCCAAGGAAGTTAAAGTAAAGCAGATATTTCTGGGTAATTATTTAAAAAATTTACACCTTGAAGGAAACCTCATGCAGGCAAGACTTTAACATATGAAGGTTGGTAGCCATCTGAATGTTGAATTTTGTAATTTTGGTTTGAAGTTGTGTAAAATTTTGGGGGCAGCTTTTAATTTACTATATAATAAAGATAGTTTGGCTTTTGCTTGTAATACAATTCCTTACTTTTCTATAGCTTAACCAGTAGTGTATCTGCCTTATATTGATGGAGTCTGAGTGCTTCTAGGAGAAAAAAATGTGGCTGTGATGTTTTGTACCTTTTTTCTTTCCAGCAAGACTGTAAAAGGAATCATTCATCACTTAAAAAAAAATAAAATTGCTGAATGTACAGAATATTGCATGTTATAAATAAGGAAAGTTCTTTATGACATATGGCTTAAACACTTAAAGATAGGATATTTGGTGGTTATTGAGTTCTTAGAAATGAACAGATGTCTAGATAGAAAATACATGAATCTCACCTCAGCTTTTCCAGGTTTATACCCATGTAGCCCTGTTGATGTCACTGCTGTTTTTCAATAATATTATGACTATCTCTTCAGTTTGGAGAGCGTGCCTTGCACCTTACTGATCTAACTTACATCAGGGTATTGTTACCTGTATTTTAATCTGGAGTATTTATGCCTGCATGGCGTGTGAAAGAATATGGAATGATGCTGCTGTACCATCGTAGTGGGCATTTTACCATTTTCATATAGCTTTAATTTCAGCATCTGAAATTTGAAATACTGTAATTCATGAATGAGGTCTTTTGGGGATGTTACATCTTTGTGTAAGGCAATTGGTATTTAAAATGTTATCTTTAAAGAATTCTAATGCATTGCAGAACTATGTAAAATACGTGATTTCTGGGGTCTACATTTGGCTTGCCTGAAGGGTAGCCCATGTGTTGTTTCTGTTTTACTGTAGCTTTCTCCATCCTACAGCTGTGGCTGTGCTTGTAAAGACAATCAGGATTTCCATCAGGATGCTTAATTTTTTTCACACATGGCAAAGTATACCTAGAACCCTGAAATTGTGACAGTAGTCACAGAGCTCCCCAGGACTTAAATATCACATAATGAGTTTATATCAACTAGTTACATGCATATACAGAAGGCACTCCTGACTGTAAATACATTTCCTCTGGATGTCTGTAAATCTTCTGTATGCTATCCGTTAGTGTTAGCAGGTACCAGGCAGGAGAAGAGCAATAAGGAGATACTCTGAAGGATTTAAATTGCTCTGGAGCTGGGAAAGGAGCCTGCCTGTGGACATAATTTGAGAACTGTACAATGTTCTTTTATTGATTCTTTGTAAGGCTTGAGATAGAGGAAGAATATCCAACCTTTTAAGACAGGGTAACATACCAGGAATCTTTTCAAGTGCTTCAGCCAGAGAATTTTGCCTGGTGGAGGTGTTTTCAAGATGCAGCTTCCACTATTTTAAAAAAAGCACTAGAAGCAATAAAGTCATGCACATAATTAAAAATTACTGTGTGTATTAAATATGTTGTTCCATTAGAGGAAGCAGTTTCAGCTAAGTTTGTCATCATCTGCCAGATGTGTGGTAGTTTATATAAGATGGTATAGTAATTGCAGGTTGATTCTTGTGGACAAATGCTTAAAACTCTGGATGACTGTGTAGTAGTAAAAACAGTAGTCCACTGGCTGGAGTACTGTTGGGAAGAAAATAAATGGGAATGCGGAGTAAAATCATCTCTCATCTCTATAGGTGGCTCCTAATATTCACATCTCTATTGCTGTCTTCTCTGTGATGGGCTAGGCAAATTTCCAGGCTGTTCACTGGAATCATTTACAGCTGCTTGAAATGCTTACACAGAGGAAATGAAAATGTGAGGTTAGTTATAAGAATCCATATGCCTAATACAAAGCAATGTAATATTAAAATGCACATAGATCTTTTTTCCTTTTTGTCCAACTCAAGTGATGCTTATCTGACTTATTGCATATTGACTGATATGAAAAGCTGTAGAAGTTGCTTCAATTTAAGGTCAGTCCAATTTTTTTTTTTTTTTTCTGTGATTCACCTCTAATTGTTTAAAAACTATCTCAATTTACATGCTTGAGAACAAGATTACTAACCAGTGCTTTAGAGGAACCGACTCCAAGATTCCAAGGGTCATTAGCAATCAAACTCTTAAGTGAACAACTCTCCTTCCTCTCCCCCATGGACAGTGTAAGCCAAACACCCACCCCTTCCTAGTCTCCACTTCCCTTATGTTCACTGTGGGTTATTACATCCATCCCAGTTCCTTCGGACAGGCAATGGATGGTGCATGAGAAAGGTTGTGGTCATGTGCATAAAGGTCTCTGCCAGCTGCTTTTCCCTTCTTACTGGTGATCTTCTGCCTTGCTTTGATTCATCTGCAGGTCAGTCCTTTGAGGGTGTCCTACCCCAGTGTGGGTTGTCCATGGGCTCCATCACAGTCCCTCAGGGGTGTTTCTGCTCCTTTGTCATGGGGAGTCTCCTTCCAAGAGTGCATCTCCAGCTGTGCTCTTGTAGTTCTTCTCTGCAACACGTCTCCAGATCCCAGCACCTGCTGCCTGATCAGAGGTACTGTGTGCTCCCCTGACTGGTTGCAGTTTTGATGTGTAAGGGGAATTGTGTGGCTACATCAAATTCCTTCTTAAATAAGTATCTTTCAGAAATAAACTGTATTGTTAAGTCTGTATTGGACTTCCTATCCCTCCCCTTGCTGAAGGCACAGCTATTTCAGTGTCTGGCTGCATAGTTCAAGATAAAACAGAAACCTGCACCTGGACTTCGGCAAGGTGCTTGGTGGGCAAAAACATCTTGTTGAAGCTAGTAGGGTACTTGGAATCTGTTTGTGTGCTACAAATTGCTTTTTTCCATGGAAAAAAGTGTCTTTTTAAAGATTGTATTTTTACCATGGAACAAATTCATAGTCTTGTTTTGTAGCACTGAAAAAAAAAAAAAAACCACCCAAGATTCTCCTTTCTTTGTCTTCAAGTCTGGTAAGTCCCATGGTCATTATGAAATCATGTATGTTTTAAATTAGGTATGTTGTAATTTCTGTATGTTTTTTAAAAATAATTCCAAGCAATCTTATTATGTACTTGTAGACAGAGTTAAGCTCTCTGTTATTTGCTATCAAACCAAGAAATTGAAGTGGGATGAAATCAGAATAACATGAGTTTAAAGTTTATGTATTAAAATAAATAGGAGACATTTTTGTCTATTAGGCTGATGGCAGAAGTAAAATTAAATTCAGCCACAGAGTACAGAAGAGCAAGATTAAATTTGTGATGCACTGTGGTTTGTGAGTGGAAGAGAATGATTCCTGCATATGTTTTACAACATCTGAGTGGAAACACTGATTCTGCAGCTTGGTATAGGAAATACAATCAGTGCAGCTGAAGCCAGCATCTATTTATCTTAAATTAATCATTCTCCAAGTAGGCAGTTGATATCCTAGTGCTGTGTGCCATCTTTTTTACATTCATGCAGCACACATTAAACCAAAGAACTGTTTCTGTAGGAGCTGAAATATATTGCAGCACACAGATTGTAAATGTTTAAAAATACACTAACTCTTTCTGTTCAGTTGACGATTAAACTGTATTAATAATTTTTCTTTTAATATTTACAATTATTAGACACTTGAAAACAGATATACTTACAAAATTCTTACAGTTTTCACAAGTAGAAAAATTGGTTTTAAGACTTCAAATACAAGAGAGCTAAAAGAAGCCACAGATAGATTTCATGTTAGAATATTTTTTAGTTTGAGGTTTTTAATTTAGTTTTAATTCTGATTTTCTCCAATATGGAGGCAAACAAAAAAAAATGAGAGTTGTTTCTAGTTGCTTTTGAATTTACAGGGAATTGGATAGGTCAGGTCTGAATCTCATACTCTGGATTGAATAAGAGGAGGAAAGTTACTCTATTTTTGCGTTTCAATTTGGATACATACGGTTCAATTCAAGAAAAGAAGAATTCACGCAATAGCAATGCTAAAGAGAGACCTGCCTTTGAGGCACAGATTTTCCAAGGCATTTAAGTGTTTCATTTCATTCTAGGAGAGAGCCTGAGGTTTTGTTGGATTTGACCTCAAATGTCATAAGAGCAAGTGAAATAGAAAGATAATTTACAGCAAATGTAGTAATTAGAAGAAACTAAAGGGAAGAGGAGAGCCAGTCATTATGCAAAAAGCAGGAAATGAAACAGGCAAAATTTTCTCTTAAAGCCATTTTTTTTTTCCTAAGTATTGATGATATCTGACAGTAATTGCATGCCAACCAAAGTACTGCAACTGTAATGTTATTTATTTTTGTTGATTCTCATTTTATCACAGGGTTTTTTTTACTCTTCCTCCTTCAAGTATTCTTTGTTTCTGCTTCTAAATCAACGCTACTTTAAAAATAATTTTTTTTAAAAAAAGATAGTAAGATTTAGAAATCCTAAATGGCAACTTTTTAGTGGTGTTGTAGCTTTTAATGTATTCAACAGCTTTTGTTTTATCTGTAGCGAACATTCAGCATATATACAGACAAATACTAACTTTACAGCAAAGTTTGCATTTGGACTCTGTCAACTCTTATAGACTATACATGCTCTTCATATGCAGACCACTCTTCAGACACACCATACTGAAGCAGTTCTGAAGGACTTGCCACCCCACTCCTAAGCTTGGCTGTGAAGTGACTTGTCTGCTCTGATGCCATGGTTAAACTAAATTGACATCCCGTGTACTGAAGTGCAAGTAAGAGTGCATTCCCTATCTGTAACCGTAGCTTAACTTTGAGGGGTGCCAACATGCACGTGGTGGGCAGTCACGCCATGAATTACTATTTCTGAAGCAGATAGTTGGACCCTAAAGTTTCCCCAGGATAAATACTAGATGTCAGTCAGTGTTTAAGAGGCATTTGGACAATGCCCTTAATAGCATGCTTTATTTAACCTTTGGTCAGCCCTGAAGTGGTCAGGCGTTTGAACTAGATGATCTTTGTAGGTCCCTTCCAACTGAGGAATGTTCTGTTCTATTCTAAAATATTAAGTATCCAGAGTTTGGAAGTAAATGAAACTGTAAGTGGAACCACTCTATCTTCAAAGTAATTGAAAAAATACGTTGTTTAGAGTTTGATGAAAAACCTTATTAATCTAATGGGGAAGGTGCCTTTATTCTGACTACTGGATTTATATCAAGAGGATGTTCTTGAAGAAACTGAATGTGTACAAAAGGAGTACAGATTCCCATTGCTAGGAGCAGGTGCCAAGGAAGCCACCCTTTTGAGGAGGACAAGTCTGTAACAGGCAGGACAAGGAGGACTGAATGCATGAAGCCAGTTAAAGCCTGTCATTCTGTAGCTGCTCATTGTGATATTTCTTGTGCTTATGTTGGAGGCCACTGTCAGAAAAGGTAGCAAACTGCACCTGTCATCAGGCTGGTCTGCTCTGGTTCAGCTATCTATGTGAAGACCCCACATAGTTGATTGAGGCAGAGCAGAAAATGTAGGTGTACTCAAATTATTATGGCAGTGGCCAAGTACACTTACAGGGAGATTAAGATACAAAAGGTCTGATTTATAAAGATCTTCTTGCTCAAAAGAGAGCAATAATGAAAACCTTTTTACCAGACTTGAGACACTTGAAACCAGAGACAATGGAAATGCTGACAGTCTTGAATGGACCTACTAAGACATAGTGTTTCAGAAGTCTGCAAAGGGTTTTTACTAATAGTAATTCAAAGAACATGATTTTATTTTTCATCTCAAGGAGTTTCCTTGCCCATTGGTAGAATGAAAATCACTTGTGCCTAGAATCAAACTTTGTTTTTGTGATGAAAACATAGATTGAATGTGTCTCGCCTACCACTGGCACTTGTTTAGAAGGACTTTTTGCTAGTAAGAATACTCTTGCCTGTGTGTGTATTTTCACTGTATATAATAAAAGATTTACACTTGCATGCTGTTTGATGCATACAGCACACAAAGTACGTAGCAGATTGCAATATGTTAAATCAAGACAAAGGTTCTGCAACACTAGGGAGTTTAGATAGCTCAAGTTAGAGTAACTGCATGGCCACAGGCAAGTCTTACATTTCCAGGCTAACTGCTTATGAAGTTATAGCAGAAGTCATATATTCATTGAAGATTTTTTTCCTTGTAAGTCACTGAAGTATAAGTGAAGGCCTGTTCTGTCAATAGATGGAAATGAAAAGAAAGCTTACACAAATTTGCTTTTTCAAGTGTTCATTTCAGGTGTAACACTCATTTGTAATTTTACACCAAGAGGGGAGGCAAGACAAGGTTTATTTTGAAAGCACTGTATTTACTTTTTGTCCTCTATTATGTAGCTTTTAGACAATCACAAGGTAAGGCTTTATACATCCACAGCCAAATTTTCAGAACCAGTGAGCAGCATAGATTCCTGTGATAACATCTGGAGCTGTATGTCTTAACACCTCTGAAAAATCAGGCCTTGAGATATTATTGCTTCATTTCCCCAGGCAAATTGTCTCACAGTACCTGACAAAATGAATGAGAAGCACAGAGTGCTGCAGTTCAATTTGTACTAACATTTATGTCTTTTGAATGTCAGGATGGCTTTTTAAATGTTTCCTTATAAAACTGAGTCCACTGTCAACAGTATTCCTCGCTCTGATTAGAGGCAGTACTCTAGAGCTTAATCAAATCCTTTTCTAAGCAGAGAGCTGCCATAGTTGCAGAAGAAAATATGTGGAGTCAGCTCGGCCTTTCTCTGAGCTAAGGAAGAGGCATGGAGTGGTTGGGTGTGTAGGTGAGAACAGTTCTCCCTTTCACCTTGATGTGCACGATAGCATTTCATGATACGCATGGTGTTTTCCTCTCTCTCACCTTGTGGCCAGGAAAGGGTAGATGGAGCTTGCTTCACTAAATCGTTGTGATGCCTGAATGGTGCATTTTCCTAATTTTCGCAATTTCTGTTTTTCCTTCTCATCATTTGATTGCTCTGTTGTTGGTTGGTTGGTTGTCTGTTTATTTGTTTTGAGAAAGGAGTAGATGGATTCTTTATGAATAACTGTTCCTGTAATTTCTTCATAGTCCAGGTTTTTTCAGGAGATCAAGCTCTTTTCTCAAGCAGTATAAAATGCTTGAGGAGACGTGAGGCTCACCAGCTGTCCTAAGATTGTGATTCCCTGCAGAAGGATGAGAAGTTCTGACTTCTGCATCCTGCTCAGGTCAGTGCTACCCATGCAACAATGGAGACATTTACTTACATAAGCCTTCTGCCTTCTGTTAAGGGAAGAAGAAAGGTAGCAGAAGTTCCAAAATCCATGTAAAGTATCTTTTTCTGAAAGATTAGGATTTAACAGTTTACTTACTTGCACTTGCTTTGACCGTGACTTTACTGCACATAAAAGCTCTTCTAGGTGGCATTTAGATTTCTCTGTCTAGTGGATCAGCTTTACTTGAAACCATGTGGGAAATAATGGCTTTGTGGTCTTTGCTCTAAGTATGGTTTTCATCTCAAATATGTCAGAGCCTTTGGTGCAGAAACTTGATTGTCATGATGTAAACATGCCCCAATCCTGGCATGGCGTCACACTGGAATATTGTATTGTGTAGGTTACAGTCAGTCTGCTATTGTCTGACTGTTGTCCAGAAACGAACATTTTCCATTGAATTATCAGTGTAAAAGCTGTTTCCATTCTCTCTCTTGTCTTCAAATGAATACTTTCTGTCATGGTACCCTTTTCTGTTGTTAGTCTTCCTCTGCTCATTCACCAGTTTCCATGTTCTTCTGCATGCTCCTGTTCAGATCCCCTTTTGGGAATACTTCCAGTGCTGGTATCAGCACGAGTAATACTGCCATTGCTTTTGATACTGCTTCTGCACTGCACTAAATTTTTCAGAGTTTCAGGGTATTACACATAAATGGTTTTCAAAGAATCAGGGACACTTTGGCACTGTACAAATAATCATTGCAATGGTAACAGTCACATTGTTAAGTCTCTCTGTTCATTTATTCCTTTCCATGTGTGATGTAGTCACTATACATCAAGCACTGTAACAAAACTCTTGTGATTTGCAACATCTAGTTTATCATATACTTATTGTCAGGCTTGAATCCAGAAATACATGCCTATGTTTTTGTATGTGTATACATGTATTGTCCTATATATAGACGTAGACTATGTATTTGGTAACAGTAGAAAGGGAAGAGCACTCGAGCAGTAAAGCGGAGATGAAAATGCAGCTGTTGTTTATATGACTGAGCATAATGCACTCGAGGTTATGAGGCTGTTACTCTTGCTTGTGGCAGAGAATGTGTAGTGAATATAATGCAAATGCTGTACAAAGGAAAAACTGCACAACAGTACAGTGCTACAACTCCTGTGCAACTGTAAGGAGCCACTGTACTTAAAACTGAATAAAACAACGAGAATGAATCATTCTCTGATAAACCAGTGCCTGTGTGAGGGCAAAATGAGCAGGGTTAGGGAGAGAGGGAGAAAGCTCATACCCTTTGTGAGCTTTTCTGGCAAGGTAAATAGCAGACTGTGATTTCTCTTGTTAAACTGGAGTAAGGTTCAGCCTGAAGAATGTCAAAAATACGTTCACATCAGTTTAAGAGACTTAAAGAAACATAGTAAAGATAGTACTAATGACTTAGGAGGTGGGAAAGAGCACATTATGTTGCTGGCTAGGGTCTTGAGGGGAGCTCTGCCTGGAATGTCTTCTGCTGACAAACCTAAGGCATACAGTAGATTTTGCCAATGGGACAACTAGATAAAACAAAACCTTCATCATCTGGCCAGTAAAGTGAACTCACCATAGACTTCTTAGGTAAGTTCTCTGAAAAATAGTAAGTGGTCCTTGTAATGTGGTTGTGTAGGTGAATATGTGTATGGCATTGAGTCCTTTAGGAGCCTCTGTGACTCTAGATATACATAAAGAACATTTATTTGTTCATGCAAAGTCTAAGATGGCAGGTTAGAGAAGTTGGATGCAGCTATTTTTCCAGGTGCAGTCTGTGTTGTGCACTGTTAGCAGTAATGGCTTGTAGATACTGGGTAGGTCACCTCCATTTAAACTATCTGTTGTAATACTGAATTTTAGAGATGAAAAAAGTATGCAGATTTATCCCACCTGTTGCAAACAAGATTTTAAATTATAATTGCTTGAATTATCAGAGAGCTTCATATGAGGCAAAAATATTGATTTAGGGGATAGAGAAATAAATTAGATACCTGCCTGTCAAGTCTCATGAGGCATGATAGTTAATGATAGTTCACAATGTAATGCCTACAGGATGAATAGCTGCATAGAAAGGTTTGGTTCCATAAAATGGGCCTGTACTTGGACATAGCAATGCTGATCCTCTGCCCAGATGGCCAAAAACATTCCCTGGAATTTTTTTTTTTTTTTCCTCCAAGTACTGCTTATGGAATTGAAATGTACACTGCAAAATGGTAGCATAGGGGAGGTGGAAAAAGGGACAGAATTCAAAAGAGGAATTTAGAAAGATTGTCCAGACATGTAGGAGGATTTTAGGAAGAGCAACACTCAACTGGGATTGAGACTTGTCAAGGGGAGCAAGCAGAGCTTCTACTGCTATGTTAGTAATAAAGGGCTAAATAAGGACAATGTGGACCTGTCGCTAAATGGGGTGGGTGAATTAATAACAGCAGACAGAGATATGGCTGAGTTGCTCAGTGCTGTCTTTGCCTCAATATTCACTGACTTGGTGTTAATGAAATCTAACTAATCTGACTGATAACTGAATGTTCAGAGTTCAGGTGATGTGAAAGGGTTTTATACTGTGAAGAAGCTCCAGCTTTCAGAAGAGGTCACTGTTAGATGGTAGCTCACACCTCTTTAATAGTGGTGTTTTGGTGGATTTTTGATAAAAAGTTGTTGGCAGATCATGGGAATATCCAAATAGTTCAGAAGCAGGCACACCTGTCAGGAATGTGCTTAAAGACAAAAGCTTTAGTTGTTGAAATCTACCATGATGCGCTAAACAGAGTATTAGCATTCACAATACCTTTAATTTGAATGTTATTCTAATGTTGGCACAATGAAAGGGTTACAGCAACAGAGACAGCTGGAGTTAACTCACTGCTGTGCTGTGTATATTTGAATTGTCCAGCAAAATACACTTCTTTCTGAAAGTATTATCTTTTTCCCAATTTGAGTCCTAT
The DNA here is from genome assembly GCF_003259725.1 of Athene cunicularia. NCBI lineage: Eukaryota > Metazoa > Chordata > Aves > Strigiformes > Strigidae > Athene > Athene cunicularia. The sequence goes on along the minus strand of NW_020799095.1, from coordinate 29,401,306 downwards.
CTTAAGATTCCCTGTACAATTATTATCACTTCTACTTCCTGCTTAGCCAGATGAAATACTCAGTAGACGTGTATTTCTGTTATTCTTTATGGAGTATTATAAGCAATGTGCTTAATGTTTTAATAAGTATCAAAGAGGAATGTCTTCCAGTTGTTGGTGGCATGCAGTATGTCTTTCAGATTCCTAACTGAATCCAGTCTGAGGACCAACAATGTGAATTTGTCACAGGCATAGCTGTGGAGTTAACTCAGTTTAAAGACTTTTGACTTTCATTCTTTATTTCAAGTCACTGATTCAGTCCCAGGTTTTCTGATCACAATGATTGCTGTTGAAAGTACACAGAAGAATAAATAGACTCATAGAGCCTACTGTGTAAATCAAATACAAATGATTCGGCTTCGACACATGTCATAGATATATAGAGGGTTAAAAACCACAGAAGTAGTGAGCTCTCAGGAAAGTTTGGGTTGAAAAGACAGATCATTTGCAGGAAAAAAAAGCATTTTCAAGTAAAATAAAAAGTACAGGGAAAGAGGCATTAAAATCACAACATGAGGAAGAAACAGGAAAAAAAGATGTTAGGAATACATAGAAATGTAGAAACAGCAGAAGAAAAGAGCAGAGACTTTGTAAGGAGCAAAACTACTGTAGGAGGTGCTGCGATGAAGACAATTGCCTCATATATGTGTGCATGCTTTTTCTAATTTGAATGGCTTGCTGAGCTTAGTGTTAAAAGCAAGAATTTTTGTACTGAGTTTTTGATAGCAAAGGAAGGTTTTTTCTGTTCATATAGATAAGGCTTTGAGGATCAATAGCTCAGGAAGTCCTCTGAAAGGTGAATGCAGATCTTTTACAAGATGTGGGTCAACATCTGTTTTAGAACTTGAAATTCTGAAATCTGCTGTTAGACTAAAACATGGCAAAACACAGGAAAAAATACAGCCTTTTTTCTTTTGTAATGTCCCACAAAGTTCTCAATGGATTTGTTCAATTTGCTTCACATTTTTAAAAATTAAAAGAAGCCTACTCTTGTGATAGTTTTGTAGTTTGCATAGGAGTCATTAATAACTTATGCACCTTCCAGCCTAACTTCTTTGTCACACACCTATTCAGCTGTAACTATGGCAAATTGCTCACACACAAAGGCTTTCCAATCCCTGGAAGTACAGACTGAAGTCGAAACTGTTCATTTGTCAGAAAATTTAAACTTGCCAGATGTATTTTGTCAGGAAGGCTTTTTGCCTGATGAGTCTGGTCTTGCTTGTTCCTTTTCAGCTTCTAGAGTGTTTTTTAGCACCTACTTTTCTGGACTGATACTAAAAAAAAAAAATTAAAGGATTTAAAAATTCTTTCTTTAAAGTAATTAAAATATTTTAAGGTGTCTTATTCTTTGCTGGTGGTATTTGGCAGAGGAGGATAGCTCCAAGGTCTAAACATTGTTCTGAATCCATCTTGTCTTCAGGTTTGATCTAAACTATTACAAAAGATAAAATGGTCAAACATAGAGCAGCATCAGCACTGATATAATAATTTGTCCCATTCCTTTTCCCTCTGGTAAAGAATTTTATAACATGACCACCCACTTGTTCAGGTCTTGAAAACATCTGGAGCCTCATTTTCTGATTCAAAATAATTTTTCCTCTGAAAAGTTCTGATACTTAATTTTGACTACTTTGTATTGGTGGTCAAGAAATCTTTAAATTTAGGATTAGAGGCTGTAAAGCTGAAACATCTCTGAAAGAGCAAGTGCAAGACCATTTCAAAACCTATTGACCGTGAATGATACCTTAAACAATAAACAAGGATATCTTCTTTTTCCTTTCTTTGATAGGATTTTAAAAGGTCTTCAGAAAACCTTTCTACTGCTCTGCAGCTCAAAGTATATTAATTTTTTTTTTCTAATAACAAAGTTTGTATTTCATTTAAGTTCACTTTTTCTCCAATTTTTAAAGTTACTTCCCACTTCATAGGTTTTCCCATGTTGTAATTAGTCTTAGAATAAGAAAGTAAGATTATGCCAAATACTAATTTTTCAGAATTCCTACTTTAACGTTCTTCCTATGTTAACAGTTGTGACAACCTCTTTGAAAAGGGATTATTTTATGAGATTTGCACTAACTGTCCATAAGTTTTACTTAGCAAATAACTGTATGTGGCATAATTTCCCTTATGTCTTGATTTCAAAGACTATGATGAATCTACTTTAAAAAAGTGCTAATGTCTCTGGTACTCTGTTGACTAGCACTGCATGGTGTGTTTAGGTGGTTTGCTTCAAAAGAGGCTAGAAATAAAATACTGCAGTAATCCCAAAACTTAAGTAACTGCTGGGTGACAGAGATCAGTTTGAGTTTTGGTTGAGGAACTGTTGAAAAGCAATGCCCAAATGTGTCTTAATATAGTTGATCCTCACCATGTTTTGATGAAGCAGATAACACTTTTTGGTTTTGTTTTCCAGGGATTCCTTCCTCCCCTCCTGAGTTGTGGCTGACTGGATGAGATGTTCCAACCCTATGTTTAGATAGTCAGAAGTAAAATAGTGCATTTAAGGTTTTAAATGCTAGATTATATATTCCTGAACAAGCTGGTCATGGAGAGGTCTTTGTTTATTTTTTTCTTTTCTTCCTAAAATCTAATTTTTTTTATGAAGAACACATATAGTCTTTTCTTTTAAATATGTTTAAAATGATTTGTATTTCTTTTAGGCTGTAGACCTTCCCACACAGCCATCTTAACCAAGTCCTATACTTTCTATAATGTCAACCTCGGCAGGTATTGGATGGTGCCTGCTGAAGACAGCAAAGCTGTGCTTGTCTTACTGTCCCTTGGAAAGGTTTCTCATGTGTGTTTACACCAGAAGAGCAGGCTATGGGAGTAATTGCCTAAAACCACTTCAACTACCATCTAGATTTGTCAGAAAAAAAAGCTAATGGAATGCTACTCTGTCTGGCCTGCTGAGATCTGAAAATTTCTGAGGAAAGACCTGTGGTCAAGTCATCAGAAGTCAGAGAGAGTCCTGATAAATTTGCATTAGTTCGCTGCAAAAGGGAGCCACTTAGGATCAGTGAAATACTAAATTTGTAACTTTCTCAGTGTTCCTACCTCTGAAAGAGAGACAGAAAAAATAAAAATTCCAGCCTCAGAAATATTTCTGAAATGTTAATGAAGTAGGTACTTTAGTCTAAATATGCCAGTGCTTAATAGTAGCTGTAATGGGGATTGGCATAGTTTGTTTTTTTTTTTTTAAAAAGCTCATAACAGTATAACAGAAATAAGTATACCATGTCAGGATATAAATCCTGTTTAAAATGGGGAGAAAGATATACCAAATATTAACATAAAAAAAAAAATCTTTTGCCATGCACACAGTGAGTTAATGTGTTTGGAGTTTTTTTTCCCCTTTTCTTCACATTACTATAGTTATCCAGTAATACCAGAGATTAGTATCTCCTTCAAAGGCAAGCAAGACTGGATTCAAGCAATTCTGGGGAAAATAATGAAGATAATGCATTTCAAATTTGTCTAATTTTTCAAATACATTTATTTTACCAATCCTGTATTTCATTAATTAAAGATGATTCAAGCAAATTAACACTTTTAATGCTCAGTTTGGCTTCTCCTTCTGAAACATTAGAAATATTTCTCCAGTGGCGGTAAAAAGCGGAAGCAACTACATGAAAACAGTTCAACATTAGCACTGTAAAACAACATATAAAATATCATTTTGCTATTACAAAGCAATACAACATAGCTGTGACAAAGAAATACAAAACATCAAACTTGTATTTCAAAAGAAAGTATCCTTAAGAAGCAGTATACCTTGGGTGTGCTGACCTATGTGTGAAGATCTGTCTAAAAGACACTTAATTTCTTAAAGAGCATTCCATCCAGTGTTCACTTGGTATCTTGCAGGACTTGGTCCAGGATGGCAAAGGTACGAAGTTAAAAATAATGAGCGGAACAGAGTTCAGAGGAACTTGGCCAGACATTAATGATGCCACTCAATAAGTAAAAGCAGAGAGGTGTGCGTACAAGAGAAAGCCTTGATTTGCTCGTGCGGAGCTTGAAATCCCTCTAAGACATCTGTCTGCTTACGTACATCCTGCTCAGTTTGTAACCATTGCTCTGAGAGGCAATGAGTGGCAATGTAAGAAACCCAAGGCATTCTCAGTTCAGAGAAATATGGCTGGGGCTTATCCCCATCAGGCTCGCCGTGAGCTGGAAACCACATCCAAACTGGCCTGTATCAAATTTGTTGCCTTTCTGGATGGTAGGACCACAGACTAAGGGTAACAAGAGGAGAGAATGGCTTGTCTTCTGTGCTTTCCATCCTTTTTCACATAGATCTCTTTAAATATTCTGTAGGTACTTTAGATAGGGATCTTTAATATAAAAAGTAATGAAACACAGTTTCTAGTGAGAACACTAAAGGTGAAAAGGAAATGAGCTCAAGTGTTCAGAATTAAATATTTTGTCTGATAGTTGTATTTTTTTCTTAATAAAAGGAAAGAAGAAATAAAAGAACCATTTAAACTTTTAGGATGTAAAACTTAAACAGAAACCTCAATAAGTTTAAATAAACTTGACTTTAAAAATTATGAATAAATGTAAAGAAAATGAAAGCTGTGGTTCATGTAAAAAGTACTTGAAATCTGCCTACATGCCTACATCTGATTTATTGTTGAAATAATCAAACTGTGAAAGCAGTGTCATGTTTACAGTTTTACTTGTCTGATACAACTGTAATGTGATGAAAGTATAATGACAAGAATATTCAGCAATGAGGCAAAAAATAGTGAGAATTTGCTTATACAGAAAAAGGCCTGTGCTTATACAGGTATCACATATTTATTTGAATACTGTATGTGTATCACATACGACAAAGCTATTAGGAATTTCAAGAAGTTTGAGGGATGATTCCTATAGTTTGACAGAGAAACTTGTGTAATTTGAATTACCGCTTTTTACATTTTATGGCTGCAGGGATACCTACCCTGTCTGTATAGTTTTCAGAGTGCCTTTTGATGATAAAATAAGTTACAAAATTATTGTCCCAGTCAGGAAAGTGTTGCTCCATGCATGGTGCAGAAGAGCACTTCAAGACAGATCCGCCTTTTCATTTTGATTTTCTCTTTCTTAAACTTTTGAACATCATGTTTCTGGTGGCATGTTAATTCCATTTGTGGCTTCTAGATCGTTTCTGTGCAGCACCTACATGTGCGGGGCAGCGTGCACAGTGATCCTAATTCTGTAGGTAGTATGGCTTCTGTCGTGGCAGTCCTGTCTGTGCTTTCTGTACTGTCTGTATTATACAGATGTTGCCCTGATTTAGCCACTAATTTGATATCATCACTAATGCTTTTGGAAGTGTATGTATAGAAGGAATTGGGTGAAAGATGACAATATCATACATTTCTTGTCAAATTGAGGAATAAAAATTAGTGGATTTTTTATTACATTCTTTATGTTTTCCCTTTAATAGGCAAGAGTCAAAATACATGTGCTTTGTCCTTTTATGTCTGTTGCACGTAGGTACTTCAATTATAACTTCCTAGTAATATGTGAGTAAATGGAAGCTTACTTTTTTCAACCTAGCTTTGTCAGCATAGCCGTACTTGATATTATATAAATTCCACATCAGATCACTAAGTGGTTTTCCTGGGTTAATAACATAAGTTTATGCTGTGCTTTTACCAGAGCACTCAGGGAAGAATTTATCTCAGAGGCCCAATGTTAAAGGGTCAAATAAATGAGATAAAACATAAGCTTCTGGCAAATGTGGAATTATTTAGTGTCCTTTGCTGTGTAAGAAATATGCCAAAGGCTGTAATTTTTGGTGCTGGCAAAATATGTGAAATCTTAAATCCTTACTAGTGGATCAGAATCATTCTACTAGCCAAAATCTTTGAAGCTAAACAAAAAACCTTGAAGTTCAAGCTGCATCAAAACCAGTGAAATAGGTTCTAAATAAACTTTTGTGCTAGGACAGTTTTGTTAATGTTAAGTGGTTTCACTGTATTATCAAATGGTTGTTGTTCCAGGTTACTTTAGTAGTGATATTTGATATATCAAATACGTTATGTTTGCTGTGAAATGTCTGTCTGTTCAATTTATTTATTAAGAGTCAGTGGCTGTGGGAGATCCTGTTACTCATATTTATGTTGAATTATGTTTAAAATCTATGTATTTATTATATATTTATTTAATGTATTTATTTATTCAAAATATTAATTTAAAATGTATTTATTTCACTTGACCAGCATTTCTGTCAACGGGGTTGTTTTTTTGACAATTTTTAAATGTGCAGAAAGAAAAACATCTTTCACAGGTTTGGAAATCACTGCCACAAAATGACAAACACTCCCCGCGTCCACCCCCCCACCCCGATCTATAATTATAATGTTTAACTATTCTAATAGTTCTGATAAACATTCAAGCTTCATGTCTAACACTACTGGCTGGGTACATTTTAAAATTCTTGCATTATCTTTCCAGCAGGGGACATGTTCATATTGTGTATATTGTATCTGTTGTGGTACATATTTTGCCACAACTAAGGGAACTGAATTTTCCCCGATAAGGAAATTATCAGATAGTTTTATATTGTGATCCTGACTCATTTATGACTGTCTTTCATTTATGACAGGGATCGTATACTGTCTGTTTATGCTGAAAGAAGTGTCTGCCAGAATCTTTTCCATTCAATGATTAGGTATTAATATTTTTTTTTCCACATCTACTCTTACACACTAGGCTCATACTAACATTTATTCTTTTTAGAAAATGTTCCAGCATAAAATCTGATCTCCTCTTAACTTCACTCATAGAACTTCAACAGTTATATGTTGTCTGTTATTCCTAAGAAGCAAGTAACAGGGAGTCATATTGTGTAGTCACTTGCTCATAGCATTGCATCATACACTTAGAACTTGCATTGATGCAAGATCTTTAAAATATGGAGAAAGCATAAAGGTTTTTCCTCTTCAAGCTTATTATCGAGCCAGAGAGGCCATTTGTTCTTTCAGTTCACATCTTAGCACAGACAGAAAAGTAGGGTACTCTTCAAAGCTGTTGAAATAACACATTCTTGACTTTTTAACTCTTCTTGGCATAATTAAGAATTGTTTAAATTCTGGATGATGCTTTTCCTGCTCCCTGTTTGTTAGACATTGTTCCTCACTTACTTTGTCCCACTGCACTCTGAAGTTCACACTGACACGGTAAGCAAGGCTGGCAATAAGTTGAAGTACTTGAAAGCATTAAACTGCTTTAGATTTATTTTCAGTTCATGTGGGATAAAACCTTTCTGTACCTTCTTCACAATTAGCCCTCATCCTTGGGCACTGTGCTCATTAACATTGCTGATATTGAAACCCAATGGATGTATTCATTCAGATCTGGGATTATCCTTTATTCATGTTATGCCTTCTCATATATTGTCATGTCAATAAGATGCAATGCCATCTTCCTCTTTTATGGGAGAAATTAATCTTTCACTAACAGCACCTTTCCACAATGCTTTTTGTTCTGGCCAGGATTTCCCTAATATTTCTATTATGCTTATACTAGCTGCCTTCAGGTCTGTATCAGTAATTTTAACACCTCCATTTTGTTGCCTGTGCCTTTCAACAGTTCAGTTACTTCCTTTAGGAACTAGTGGATCTATCCTTCTTTTAGACTATGTAAGCTAGACTGGTATGTTCCTTTCATTATCTGTGTTGATTGCATATTTACTGTGCTCATCAACGTTAATATTTTCATTCCCCTTATTGTACTTTCAAATTTTCTCTGATAATCATTCTTCTATCTTACCTACTCATTTTCCTCTTTCTGCACACTACAGCCATGCACAGAACTTCATCTGCTTCCAGAGTTTCATCTGTTTTCCTTTCCCCCCCACAATGAATAACCAAGCTAATGCAAATGAGGCAAATCTCCTTCTAATTTCCATCTGTATTTCTTAATTTAAAACTCATCTCATTAACCATGCTAGCATTTGTCTCAGCTTGATTAACACTTCTTTGGGGCCCATGCATAGAGCAGATACCCATTTGATCACTATCAGTCATTCTAACATTTTCTGATCCCGTGGCATAGTTTTCCCACAGCACTAATTCTTGATTTTCATTATTTTGCTGTGCTTTTTCCTTTCTTTGAGAAAAATGGCAGGAATTTCAGTGAAAATTTTCTGAGATTCTTTTTCTCTGAGATCTTCAGAGGCATCATCTGTAGTCCCTTTCATGTAAGTTTTAAGTTGTCAGCTTTGCCGGTATGACGGATGGTCAGTGGGTTCTTCCTGACTCCCATCCTCCTTGAATGACCTTGTTTTTGTCATGTCCTTCTTTCTTCTAGATGTATTATAATGACAGGCCCACTTATTTCTCCTCATAAAAGCAAGGCAAACTAAATTAGGTACACCCGAAAACTGATTCTTTTACCTTTTTTTTTTTTTTTTTTCTCAATCAACCTTCTCATCTTTTCGTAATACCATTCTTCTTAACTCCCTAAAATTCAGGGGCTCATTCTTGTTTCCCCACACATGCCTTCATCTTTCCAGTTCTGTTTCCAAGGCAGGGATTTGGGCAGGTATGTGTTAAAATAGCGTCTGTCTGGTAAATCTCAGAAATTAAATGTTTTTAGTTGTTCTTCGAGAGAAGAAAAGCAAAGGGAGGATTTCATTCATGACACAGGAATTTTTATGAATCACATCATTCTGCAGACCCAATATGCTCCTGAACCCCATGGCATATTTGTGCCATAGTCTTCACTGGGAGCCACAGAAACTCCTTGTAGGGAATGTTTTTTTGGTTTTTTTTTTTGTTTTTTTTTTTTTTTCCAAAGGAATAACTGAAGAGCTGAAAAAGATGTAAAATCCACATCTTTCTCAACTTTATGAAAAGCTTTGTATGCCACTCCAACTGCAGTAACACCTGATTGATTAAGAACACCTTATTTGAAGTTAAATAAATATTTTTCCATTTATAGACATTCTTATTTCATTTAATATTTTGATTTTGTTTGATTTTATATTTTTTTAATTTTTATTTTTATTTCTTTCACACTCAATAGGTGAACAAACTGTAAACATGCCTTCTTCTGTAGCTAATTCTCCAGTACAGAAAATTGCAGAAGGCCAAGACCTTTCTTTTGGCATTACCAAACATGCAAATCGTATTAAGTTTAGCAGTAGACATGCTTATATATTGTAGCATTTTGGTAGATGAATGTCCGTTGGGAAACTGGGATCATTGTGTGAAGTACTTTTAAACTTGATACAAACACGAAGATGTTTCCTTTATCAATTAAAAAAAATTAAACGAGTATTTCTTGCAGTGAAGCAGACAGTGGAAAAATACGGAGATATTAATATTCATACTCCAGCACTGATGTCGGTGAAATTTTGGAAGGTGACATTTCCTCTGATGTTTTTTGTTACAGACAATGTTTAAGTGTATGATTACATAAAAATTGCTTAGTTGCTGGTGTTCTTTCAGTTCTGACAGAAAAGAATCACTGCTTTTTCAGTTTTTTCCATTATTTTAACTTAGTTGTTACATGTATTTGCATAAAACTTGTCATTACACCACCTAACAATTTCAAGTCCCAGAAGATGCCATGTAGCATGTGCGGTGTGTGACATTATTCATTATGTTGGTGGCTGAAGATTTTCCAAACTTCACATCTCAAGAAAAGTCTAGCATTTGATGACCCATTTGAGGTGCTGATTTAGTGGAGGAACCACAGCTAATGTATGAGTGTGATGAAGAGATTGTAGAGGAAGATTTCAAAGTGGCTGGCCAAGTTAAGTGAAATAAACCACAGGTATAGTGCCTGCTGATTCCCAATTGTCAGGAAAACTTCATTCCTTTAAGGTACAGAGGATTTCTGCCATTTCATGCTTGGAATATTGCTTTGGGCTTGTTCTTCTAAAGTGTAATTTTTTTGTAATTTTTATCTGGTTGGCTAGTCAGCGCAAAAATCCAATTTTCAATGGATGAGAGTAATGCTGTTCAAGTGGAAAGTTATACCTGCCTCATTAGAGGAGTAAGGTCGAAGTTTGTTGCTTGTATCCTGTGGGAGAAACAGTCACATAGTGAGCATTTCTTGTCCTTGTGTAGGGTTCTGTTCTTGTTCAGGCTCTGTCCACAGTACGTAGAGAGGGATGTCACTGAGAATGTAGGGGATGACTGCATCTGTCAATGTGACTGTCTCCCTTCAAATATGCTTAAGCTTTTAAACACCTACACTTCAGGGCAACTAACCTCAGTCTTGGTGCTTAACATAGTGACTGCCCATAAACACCCATATCTGCTCTGGAGCATGACAGTGCTGTTTTCTGCTATATGCTTCAAAATGACTTTTGGTGTCAAGATATTGCAAATGTGTCAGACCCTGAGCTCTGGATGAATTCAACTTAGCATAAGCATTTCAGGAAGGAACCAAAGAAATGTCTTTATATATACATACAGATGAGGAATTTTTTACCTGAACATCAAGCAAACATACAGTAGAGACTAAGTTTTCTCATTTACTTATTTACATCCTCCAAGTTATCAGCAAATCAGCAAATCTAAGGATTGGCAAGAATTTGTTCTCATCCCATACGAAGTGATTGCCATCTGCTTAGAGAAGGTACCAGATCATGAAACTGGGATCTTCTGTAAGGTGCTGCTGAAAAAATTGCTGGAATATGCACCTCCTTATACATTAACAGGTGTCATTAAGAGGATAGACAGAGTTGAAAGGGAAAAATCAAAAACTACAAAGGTATAGTTTGGTTAATTAACGAGTAATGGCAATACGACAGCCACCTAGCAAAACAGGAATGCTGTGAGTACCTGGGAGGCAGCAAAAGTGGTTAAATTCTTTGCATTGATTAGGGTAAGACTATCTTGGTACTGCATGTGAAATGTGCCAAAGGGAATGTGACTGGATGTAATGAGATATAATTTAGTAAAGAGACAGTTTAGATCAATAACAAGACAACTACCTGACATTGAGATCTATACAACTGTGGAAGAGCTTTCTTAAAGAAATTTTAAACGCTCCATCCTTTAAGACATTTAACATTAGGATAGGATACATCAGGGAAAAAAATCTATTTTGAGAGGAGATGTCTTTTTCTCTCACTTTCTTTTGTAAAGCACCCATAAGTATTGCTGTAATACTTGGGTGCTTCATGATGGACTAAATGGACTTTTATCCGTAATTTGTGTGATTTTCTGATATGTTCAATCCTCTGAGTAGCCTGACTACTTTTGTGATATGGCCTGTTGATAATGGGTTTTCTCCATTTGGATAAATACTTCTTAAGTGAACCCTGTTGTGACAATTATAACAGTATGTTTTTGTAATTTTATATCAGTGTATTTTCTTGATAAGATTTATAGTTTATGTGTTGTTTTAATTTGTTGTGAGAATTATTTTTGTAAGCATGTCAGTTTTGTCCTTACAAACACTGTGAAGAACAGTCATCTTAATTTCTTATTTTCCTTTTTCCTTTTCTTTCTATATGTAGGGGTCTACCACATGTGAGTTAGTAATGTTTAAATGCCATGTGAACTACCAGTTGCTGAAGGCAATCATTTAAATAGTCCTATCTTAGGAAGAACTGAAATGTTTAGTGTTATGATAGTGTTAGGTTAATCGTTGAACTTGGTGATCTTAAGGGTCTTTTCCAACCTAAATGATTCTATGATTCTAATAAGTATGAGGAGGGACTACTTCTGTTTATTTCCACTAGGTTTGAGAAAATGAACAAATAAGTTTCTATCGTGAGGCTGGTTTTCATGCGCCTCTGACATCTTGCCTTGTTTTGATGATACTGACAATTGAAAATAAATCCCCAGGTAATTCTCATCTCTGGATAGCAGGAAGAAAACCAGAAGCAGATGTAAGGAGAACTTGAATGTAAGAGGACTGATAATACAGAGGGAAAGCAAATAGCAGCATTAAGCAAGGGGCTTGGGAGGAGGATAACAAACGTTCTGGGGAAATTCCCCTTTGTATTAATGTTAGCAGCACACGATCCAAACTGCTGCATATTCAAAGGATGTTTTTAATATAAATGAAAATATGGTAGTGTTATGACTTCTGTAAACACTGGAAACTTCCAAAGCACCAGGTTTAAACTCAGTTTGGGCCATTCCATCTTAGATAACAAGGGCTGCAGCCACCCCGGGAAAGCTCCACTGCTCTGAGCCTCAGCAGGCGGTGGAGCCTTGGGTCTTGCACCTGAGCAATCCATTCGGTCTCAAGGCACATTCATAGCCATCCTCTTGTTTATGTGTTGAGCAACTTTTCCTTCCAGCCACTCTTGCTCCTTGGTCAGGTGGTTATCACAGTAAATTGTGCCTCTGCCTCTCTCCATTCTGTTCAGCCCCTGTCTAGCCTCTCCATACAGTCGCTTCAGCCTGTTGAAAGGGCGACAGCAGTCCTATTCTCCTTTTCAAAAATACATAGTGTCATTTCTTCCTTGTTTCTTAAACTCTACCCAGATGATTGCAAGAAATCTGTATATTGTAGTGTGCCATGTACTTTTTCAAACAGTCTTAGGAAGATTAGATTTTAGTATGGCAGCTTTTATTAAAGCTCTGAAGTAAGGTGGAGAGACTTCACCAGTTCATGTGCTGCTTATAAAATATAGACTTCATCTAGTTTACTGCTACCTAAAAAGCAGAAGGAGAACCTATCTGTAATTTCTGAGTCTTAACCTTGAGTTCTAATACTGTTCTGCCTGGTGTCAGTGCAGCATTATTTCTGACTTTGTAACAATCTCACTATGATTAGGTAATCAAAGGAATGGAGTATACTTGACATACTATGTTGTTATGTTATGCTCTAACACTACCATGTCTTCTGATTCACTCCTTCTGCTTGTAGAATCCAATTCTCCATTACTTATTTATTTTCTATGCTCATCTAAAGGTCCTAACATCATCTTCTAGGTATGTTCATGTGTATATTCCTGGACTTAAGATATATAATTTCCTACTGTACATTTTCTGTGTTTTGTTTCTTTGCCTTAGGTTTTGTGTTCTGTCTTCCCTTATTAAGCTCTCTGCTGTGGGTGACTTGTAGCTTCCTTTGGATCTGAATGTATTTCTGTTTCAATAATATAGTATTTTTATTTTGATGTTGCTGAAGTTTACTGCAGATATTTTCCATAGAATGATTAATATGCTGGCCTCCTTGGTCTAAAGATTTAATTCCATCCTGGAATAGGATTGTTAGTGAAAATCAGGATTTCCTGACGGCCACCCATTTTGTTTAACTTTGACACTATTAAGGCAGAATGTTGTTTATCTAGTACTAATACGGTGTGTTTGGTTTTCAGTTGATAATAAATTATTTATCAAATTAGAGGCACAAATTAAAGAAAGAAGTTGAAACTTTATGACCTTTAATTAGAGCTCAGCAAATATTGATACTATAATTGGATACGAACAGATTTCCAACTCATGGTAATGCATGTCAGGCCCTGAGTTTGCATGTTTGCTTTAGAAGCTTTTACAAAAGCTGTGTCTGAGACTACTTTGTTAACTTGCCATTTTATCTTTGTTTAAAACCCATGGATTTACTAAGCCACAGATATGACCTTTTGTTGAAATCTGAAGTGTATCTTAAGACAGAGTCCTGTTGGAAGGATTTACTGACAACTAGCAATGAGCAAAGCTCTGATCAGTTATTCCAGCTAAGATCTCATCTATACTCTGCTGTCCAGCAGGCAGATTTTGTATTACACCTCAAAAAAAGAACTATGACATGGAAAGTACAGCTGACCATTTTTCTGCTTTCCTGTTTCCATGGTTCTTTCAAGGGACAGCAAAGGCTGGGGAGAGGAAATTCTGTTGTAAAACTTGCCTTTTTTTCTCTTACATAGAAAAACCTTTGCAGCTTCATGTTGAGAACTGTTGAATGTATTTTATACTATGGTGGGGTTTTTTTTTCAGTAATACAATGCAAAAGATTTTTTAAAGATAGAACTGTCAGTACACTGTTTCATTGTTTTCATCTATTTATGAAATTTAAGCCTATCCAAATTTAATCATAAGAGCTCTTTCTGTTTGCTGGAGGGATTTTTTTTCTCTTGAATGGTTTTTCTAAAAAGATACTTTAGCATACCATCACTATAACTGACTATCACTAATGTTGGTTGTAAAACTTCTCACAGCATTGTCAAGGTTGGAGAGGCCTATTGATTTTACAAGTTTGGAGTCTGTGCTAGCAAAAATGTTTAATAAAGCTCTTTTTTTTTTTTTTAAATACATTTGAATCCATTTGCTTTAAAAGCTAAGCCTTTTAAAAGGTAAGGCTTTCAGAGGTATGTAAAATAATTTGTATCAGCTCTTCAGTTGAAGTACTTCAGTTGGAGTACTGTGTTCAGCTCTGGGGCCCCAATATAAGAAGGATGGGGACCTGTTGTAGCGAGAGGAGGGCCATGAAGATGATGAGAGGGCTGGAGCACCTTTTCTGTGAGGACAGGCTGAAAAAATTGGGGTTGTTTGGCCCAGAGAAGAGAAAGCTCTGGGGAGACCTTAAAGCAGACTTCCAGTAGTTAAAGGGGGCTACAGGAAAGATGGGGAGGGACTCTTTATCAGAGATTGTAGTCACAGGAGGAGGGGTAATGGTTTTAAACTGAAAGCGGACAGATTTAGATTAGCTATAAAGAAGAAATTCTTCCCTGTGAGGGTGGTGAGACACTGGCACAGGTTTCCCAGAGAAGCTGTGTCTGCCCCCTCCCTGGCAGTGTTCAAGGCCAGGTTGGACGGGGCTTTGAGCAACCTGGTCTAGTGGGAGGTGTCCCTGACCATGGCAGGGGGTTGGAACGAGATGATCTTTGAGCTCCCAACCCAACCCATTCTATGATTCTGTGAATGCATTGTCAACTTTTTAAGTGCTAGGCATATGATTACTATACATGGTTTCCTTTGCTGTTTTCTGTGCAGGGTTAATTCAGTCCCTAAAAACCTAGCAAAATAGCTACTGTTATTTTTAAGGACACTACCATTTGCATAAGTTTTTAGAGGGTAGATGAGCCAGTACTGGCATAGGTTTTAAGAAAGAAAGAAACAAGAACAAACAAACCATGATCAAATTATAAAATTAATGGAGGAAAAGAGTATAATAGAGGCAATATAT
This sequence comes from Athene cunicularia, assembly GCF_003259725.1. Classification (NCBI taxonomy): domain Eukaryota; kingdom Metazoa; phylum Chordata; class Aves; order Strigiformes; family Strigidae; genus Athene; species Athene cunicularia. The sequence goes on along the minus strand of NW_020799095.1, from coordinate 29,386,168 downwards.
TTACATTTTAATAGAACATTTGATGGTGTCTTTCTCAAAGCTTATTTTAAAAGAACTCATTTCAGGCTGCCTCCTGCATTTAAACTTAGGAGTATGGAAATACATTGTCAGTTGTTAATTAATTGAAGGGAAGTGTTCAAACGAGTGCCACAGGGCCTGTGTTGGGTTTATTTTTACCTGCTCTCTATACTGACTTTTTGAAAAGAGGGAGATGATGCACTAGGGACTGCTGAGAGAACAGAAGTCATATTGCAGTGCCGTGCTTGCCGTGTTAGCAAGTGGCTCCCCTTGCCCTGCTCTGGAGCCGGAGGAGGGAGCACATTCCCTGCTGTATCCAGGCAGTCCAGCAGATGCTGGGGACTCCTGCCTGGCACAGAGCTGCTGTCTCCCTGGCAAGCCAGGAGAGGAAAAGAAAGGAAATGAGAGCACTTCAGGCTGTGGCAGAGCAGTGCTGTGTATGAAGGTGAGTAACAGGCTAAAAGCATGAACCTTAGGGCAACTTTGGAGGATAGGCAGTTCATAGGCAGCCTTAGTGTCGGCCATGAAGTCCAGGGAGCTCTGCAGTGAGTGGGCTGTTGTTGACAGTGGTGGAAGGATGCTGGTGGTCCTTTGCAGAGCCTATGATTAGACTCTGCTGGTTAGACAGAGGAGGAAGGAACTCTCTTGAGTGCACAGAGCCTGTAAATGGGCCTCAGCTTAATGGAACAATAAATGAGCTATGGCAGATACTTTATATATGGCAGATTACCCTGGGAAAATAGCAGTGTATTACCTGACTCTCAGTGCTTATATAGAGTTAGTAAAGGGCATATGTCATCAACCTAGCCCTCAGGGTATGGTTTCAGTCTGATTGTTGCCAGCTGGTGGTTGTCCACCATGCAGGTATTATTCTGTCCAGATAATCGGAGAGAGCAACCCCAAAAACATTGCAGTTGGAGGCGGATCTATAGCTTAATTGGCCTCTAAACAGGGAAATGAGGAATCAGAAGAGGAAACCAGGTATTAGAAAAAGAATGCTAGTTGGATATGAATGTCTAGTAACTAGTACTGTAAATGCTGGTAGGAGTTACATGAATAATCAATTCCTATTTTCCTGCTTTACTTGCTATTATCTCACATTTAAGTCTGAGACAATTGCTGTTGATTACCAGAAAAGAAATCAAAGCAGGTGAAACATACATCATGTCCTATTCAAGATCTGTATAAAATATCCCAGGCTTTCCACATAAAACTTCAGGTCAACATCAGCACTTGGGAGTAGTAAATGATAAATTCAGAGTTTTGAAGCAGAGGTGCCATATGCAGCTGAATAAACAGCGAAGCACCATTTCTATGTATTGTGATCTAGCCCGCAGTTGACTGTCAGCAAGCGGAGAGGTCATTTCAGTGAGAATTTTTATAGTCATATGGAAATGAAACTTATCTATTATTTATTCTTATTCTCTGAGCACCTCTAAAATTAAATAGGATTAAAAATCCCTGAAATATTTATTGATACACATGACAGCTGGAACCTATAGTATGGACAAGTTCTGATCATCATATAGGTGCTATTCCTTTCCTTTTGTCCCTCAAAAGGAGCAAGACTGGAAACATCAAACTTCAGAGACCTGGAGAACAGAATACACAGAGAGAAGCCAGAGAGCTTCCAGAGAGCTATCTCTTCCTAAGCTGATTCACGTTTAAAGCTTTATAAACTTGAATAAAATAAGAGATTTGTTTCTAAAATTTTATTTCTCTTACAATCTATCACTATGTAATTCTTGGTAATTTTTCAAAGAGACAGCAGCTGTGTGTTGTATACAAATACTTTATAATTGCACTGGTTTGCTGATAGAGCTTCAGTCCTTTTTTATCAAAGCTGGACCTTTGTTTAGTTCTGAAAAACTGAGCTTAACTACATTGTCCTACAGATAGAAAATTCAGAATGTGGGATAAAACAAAATTTGGAGTTGAGATGACAACAACTGTTTTATGGCAATGTCATAGAAAGACTGTGCTGTTGGGTTTTTTAAATTTACATGAAAGTACATAAAAATTATAACCACAAACAACTCAAATATAATTGAATTAATTGTGTGTAATAGAAATTTTACTTGTAACATTCATCGTGTATTTCTGAAATAGATTAATAGAAATAAACAGTCCAAAAAAATCTTCAAGTGAAAAATGAAAGGAAAAAACATGATTCAAAAATTACTATGGGGTTGACTGCAAGGCATCATTGATGTAGAAACCTACTAGCTGAGTTCATTGTCTTGGCTTGTCTTTTTAGTTGGTGGAAAGGAGGAACTTTAAGGGCCTAAATACACCTAATTTGTTTAACTCCTATATGAATTTAATTTCATCCTAGACATCATGATTGTATTTACTAGATCGTCGATGACTACAAAGGATCCCTTGGGATGGACAGGGTAAGATAGATATCTGGATTGTACAAATCTGCTCTTGGTTTGATGGATTCTACACCAGTCTTTTCAGTCTTCTGTTTTTTACTTTCTCTTTTTTTTTTTTAAAAAAAATAAAATCACTTTAATGCTTCTCTAATCTCATTACCTGTCACAGTTCTCTGAGCCTAGGCTACAAGGAACCTCATTCTTCACCGACCCTCTGTACTTTAGATATTATTTATAGAATTTGTTTAAAGCCAACATAAAGTGCTACTGTTCATACTTGGGCACAGTCTTAACATCTGTAAATTTGAGCAAGATTTGTCTGGGGATCTCTGAAAGTTGGCCTAGAGAGCTGTAAGATATTATTTGAGCTTTATATCTATAATGGTATCTCTATTCAGAAGGTATACATATGAAACTTAAATACAGAATGCCTGACATTTTTAGGATATTTTTTCCCCCAAAGCAGATAATCTGCTGTTTGAGTTCAAATCTTCTGGATAGCTCAGGATTTGAGTCAGAAGACTTAGCCAAGCAATTTTATTTTTTCTTTTTGCATTACTTTTGAGTTCTTTATTAGTTTGGTTTTTTTTCCACAACTGCTTTTCTGTTAATATAACTTACTCTGAGGAGGGGAACGTAGCTGTCTACAACCTCAGAAGAACCTTCCTTTGAGAATTATCTTTATGAAATGAAACAAAGTCATACTTTGCTATGATTTTGTAATCAGAAAATACACTACAGAGCATTACTGTATATAACATACTAATTTCTAGTCCTGTCTTGAAATTTTCTTAGAGGTCAGGTTTTTTATATATGGCAATTCCCATACAACATAAAAGCACTGCATATAGTGATTTTTGAATGTTTGCCCTATAATATTTGTCTTGGTTTTGAATTAACAATTTAATTTGCGTGTGTTTTTCTATTTATCACAGAAATAGTCTGCTTTGTCATGCTGATAAACTTTAAAAAATTTACATCTTCATGAAACTCCAGGCAGTAATTTTCTTTCACTTGTAGGGTAAGAATACATTTTAAAATACTGATGTTTAATATAAATTGTATACAGTGATGGAGGTAAACCAGATTTCAGTCAACCTGATTAACCTCACATCTGTAACTAAAAAGTTGCTGTTAAAGTCTAAAGAGACACAGGCATGTAAAAGTGGAATACATCGGCAGAAGCTCATACATTATTTGATAAAATCATCTGATTTTGAGTCCTAGTGTTTGTGGATAAGGATGTAGATACCTGATCATACATTTTCTGGAAAAGCCAGCAAAATGAAACCTGAATACATTAAGAACTACCTTGTGTGGTCATCAGTTCACACGGTCAGTCGTAAAGCCTAAAAGTTTTCACCAGGGCTATTCACTTGTCATTAGTACTGTCACACTGAAACTTCTCGTTTCACCCCCAACATGTGTCCTCAGGAGTTTAGTAACGCCCGAGCCCCCAGCCTGCTTCACAGGTACACTGAGACTTCTACAGGGACAGTTCCCAGTGCTGAGGATAGGTACAGTATAAATGGCATCCTTGTGGTTTTTTTCTCCATGTTTTATGGTACAGTGCTGAGGTTAGTATTAAAAGGTAGACATTTGTTTGCATGGTAGCATTATAGATACCCTAACTATTTCCTGTACTAAATTTGGGAAAACTATATGATTTCATTTAGCGGGTTGCAATTTTAGGTAAAAGGCTTTAGTGTGATTATGTTTGGGGGTCTGCATACATACAGTTGTAAAATTGGTTAAATATGCTTTTAAAGATATTTAAAAAGCTTATTAGTTTCCCCATTTAAAAAGTGTATTATATACATATTTTGAGTCCTTGAATACCAGGTTTCTGCCAAAGGCAAGATTTTATGGTTGAGTTGTAATACACTGAAATGGGAGATTGTAATGGAAAAAAAAAAAAAAAAAAAAAAAAAAAAAAAAAAAAAAGAAAAAAAAAAAAGGTGGTCATTGACTAAACGACACCTCATCTATTTATCTGAGCCCTGTTGCCTATTGCTAGCTGAGCTGGTCACTTGTTAAACTGGCCATATTGTTCTTTGGGTGGTAAATTATACAGATCCCCTTGGTTTAGTGGTTCAAAAGCTATGTCAGGAAGAGTTAGCTTGTGGTAAGCACACTGTAGATCAATCTAGATAGGGGAAATTAATCCTGGATTTTAAAAATATATTTGGAAGTTAATTATGAAAATTGAACATCTAACATTTGTAACTTTTTATTCAAAGACAGTAAAAGATGTGATTTGAAAATGATTCTTCTTTAAGGTAGTGATTGCTACAAATTTGGTTGAATATCTTACAATATTTGTGTCTAAAATAATTTATCTAAAATCCCAGACTATCTTTTACATGTAAATGACATACTGCAAGTGTCCACTCCAAAAACTTAAGCCTACAAAATGACACAATGGATCTGTGTAAGAAGTGCATCTCCACCCTCAATTCGAGACAGTATAAGAGAGGTGATGACCAGGTGCCTTTTCTTGAGATCTCTTTCCCAACAGGCAGAATTGTCTTGCTCCATTCCCCTCCTTATCCTTCCTGTCTCCCCTCATTCTTCCATCCCCAGCATCATAGCTGACAATACAGATGTACAACTTGATATTTCTTCTGGCTGTGGAAGTGTGAAAACACACAGACTCTGCAAAAAGCATGACCCCAGGAGTAATATTTCTGCTTGCTCTCTTTCCCCCAAGTAACGTCCACACTGAACTCCCAGGACTAATGATCTGAAGAAAGGGGCTAGTTCTAGAGATGTGGCATTGATGACCTTGCTGTACAGAGGATAGACCAGTCTAAACTAATAGCTATTATACCTGTTAGTTCTGCATACTAAGTGCATACAGCGATTTCCTAATGGCCGTGCTGCCACAAGAGTCCTTCCAGTAGAGGTGTGTATAATTGAGTTATAGATCATGATGAAATGACACAGGGGAGATTCTTGTTCTTAGGGAAGATGCAGCGTTTTTCCTTGAAAGAGCCTGTCTGGTTACATCTCTGAGGATGTGTGGTAGGTACGTGATGGGTAAAAAAATCTATATACTACATTCTGTGTTACCAGTTCTCGTAATATTGTATATCAATATTCAGTGTTTCTCCTAGAGCCCCAGTTATGAAATCAGGTTATTTTCTGAGAAGCCAAACTTCCCTAGAAAATAAGTAACCCTTGCTATTGTGGAAAAAAACTTGGAAAGAAGAATTGTAAGGTCTTTCTTGAGAAGATAAAGGGTAGCATTGATTACTGTCTTTAAATCTCATGATTTTTAGGCCTATTTCTTAGGAACTGGGGAGGACTTGATAATAATTTTGAGCACAGGGGACTGGCAGTATTGCAATCCTTTGATTCTTGAGGATCTCTTGACACTGCAGAGAGATAATATTGTATTACTTCTGCAGAAGTTGCATGGGATTTTAAGCTCTGTGTCACAATCTGTGTTGATGTTTGAGGTTTAGTGATATATATTTTTGTATTGTTGTACAAGATTTATTAGTAGCTATTCTGTGAAGCCCGCTTTACCCCTGTGTCATATATACTACAACATACAGTTACTTCAAATGACACAAATGGACTTGGATGCAGTTGGCCGGGGAGTATTCAACTTCATATGTTACTTGTTTTTTTGTATTAATCACCTACTAATAATGCAGCATAAATGAGTAACAGTACTTTCTAAAATAACATTTTTCAAGAAAGCTAGACTTTTGTCATTTGTAGCCTTAATAATGAGATTTTTTCATTGAGATTATTGTTCCATCAGCTATATAAAAATAAGTTCTTCATTTTGACTACTTGTAATCCTTTATATTGTTTTCTGGCTGTATTAGTAAAAGAAAAAGTACTTTCAACTAAAGGGGTAATACACTGGAATGAATGGTGTGACTAGTTTTAACAGTTCAGATGTCACAGAAAAGTCTCCTTTAACGTATACAAAGTTGGACACTGATTGGAAAATGTAAACTTCATGTCTTTGCACTCTGAGATAAAAATAGTTGATGAAGTCAACTTGTACCTTAGAAAGAGTTGAAACTCTGAGCAGCATCAAGTTTTATGATGAAATTGCTAGTACCAGTGATAATGTTAGGGGCAAATTAGCTGTAAACTAGCTAGAAACCGGGTATAATTGCTTATTTCTTAAGTGTCCTAAAAAAATCTTAATTTTACTTTGGTTATCCAAAGGAGGAGGAGTTAGGAATAGGGTGGGAGGAAAGAGGCTGTAGAAAGGAAGTTCCCATTTCAATTTAAAATAGTTGAGTCTTTAACTAGCATAAAGCTAACATTATACGTCAGCCTCACCAAGAAGTCTGCTGTGTGCTCTTTAAGGCTGAATGTCACAGGTTTGTATTATAACTAAATGCGTAGCTCTTTACAACCTGTCCACAGATACTCAGTGGTGCTTTACTGTTTATGTCTTGGTATAACATTGTATTTCAATATCCTGCTTTGCATAGACTTACAAAATAAGAAATCCTGGATGTATTCTGATGACTTTATTTGGACTTCCTATGTTATTTCTCCCAAGGTGGAAGAGAAATAAAATTTTCCTGGAGGAGCCGTGGAGTTTTGTCTGGGGTCTTTAAGAGCAGTTTCCACAGCTACCTCCTTTCTTCTCCATCCTCTGCAGGTTTAAACTGCCTGCCCATCCTAAACTCAGTCCGCACTACCAGCTTTATATTTGTGTGCTGAAATTTTTTGCTGCAGTTAATTTTTCTTTCATCACCGCCTTGACACTCCACAGCTCTTGTGAGGAATTTATACCAGTGTCGTGGTTAGGTCTTGGGAGAGGCAGAGAAACTGGCTCTCCCTTGACATTGGTGTTTGTATCCTAAACAGTAGCCATTATGGTGGCACAGGCATTCTTATAATTAAGTTGTTCTGCTCACTCTGTGCTATGGACCTCTTCTAAAGAATAATACACCTCCTTAATCATTTTTCACTCGGCTGTTGCTGCTGCTGAAGTCACATTTATATTTCTACAAAACCAGTGACTAACTTCCACATACTCTGTTCAATTTCTGTGCTCTTGTTTCCTGGGCAAGGTTATACAATCCCTAAAATACTGATTTTTCAAGGTTTGCCCACCTTTCTGGAGAACAGGAGCTGAACGAAGATTGTATTGGACCTGGTTCTGAGTAGCACTGTCAGATGACAAGCTATTGGTTTTCCTGCCCAGGTAGATTTTAACTCATGCGAGTCAGTTGTATGTTTTGGAAATTATTCAAAATTATTTTTATCATCTGGTCTGTTGTTTATTTGAATGTGTGTGGTTCATGTGCACTTCTGTAGCTTCTTGAATCCTGTTGTACCTGATCCTTTTGTGGACCAGCAAACGTGCATCTGTATGGGCCAAATCCTGCCCAGGTGAGCACTGAATGTATATAAACTAGCCTTGATCAAGCTTCAGTCATTAAGATTCTACCCCAGTACCTAATGATCATCTACACGATATGTAAATCACAGTAAAAATAGGGCCTGATATTTAAAAGGTCAGACATGCAAGTGTGCATGCAAAGATGTACGTGAATTTGCTTTTATAACAGTGATATTTCACCAAGGATCTGCTGCACAAATTATCAATTTGATAAATTAATGGCTGGTTGACTACAATCACGGTTACTGTGTATGCAAAATAAATGTGTAAATATGCATACGTTTTCTGTCCACGCATTTTCTGCTAAACGTTATGGAAACCAGAAAATTTAATTTCTCTTATATTCAGATTTCTGTTTCTAGTCTTGAAGCAGTTTCTCCCTTGCAATTCAAGACACTTCTAAAGGAGGCTATAAAATTTTAAAGAGCATAAAAACCCCTGTTAGAATGGCATGAAATAGAATTAGAACAATTGATTGGAAAAGTTATTTTCTTATGTCTTCTACTTTACCATTAACAGAATTACTCATATTATCTGTTAAAAATGGACAAAGATTGTTATGCGTCTTTAAACAGTGGAAAAGAGGTTCTGAATCTTACTTATTTTTACTTTCAAGGCATTAAGGTCTACTACAGATTGGTGTGTAAGTTTCACTGAACTAGCTTTACTCATTTGTAGGAATGCAGGTAAGTGAATAAAAGCAAGTTCTGAGCAATGAGCAAAGTTTAATATTCTGTAGGTTGTAATAGGATTATTTTTATTTAAAAATCAGGGTCAAGTAAAGTTGATCTCCTAGAAATGGCATTTCTGTTGGACTACAAGTGTTTCTTCTTTTTCCCATTTCATATTTCTTTATCAGTTGGATATCGTGTACATCAGATGTAGATTGCAGAAGAATTTTTAAAGTAGTATAGAATGAGCTCTAGACTTCGCATATGTTCTCAGTTATCTTTTGGAGAATGAATGGAATTTACATATTTGCTCAAATATTGTTTCCAGTAGTTAGTGTTCATGTAGGAATATGTCTAGACTTCTTGATATATGGGAACTATTTGTATTGTACTTATGTTTAACTGCCCTTGCATATTGTCAAGACACACTGGGTCATGCTATCTGGCATGATTTTTCATAAAGTACAGCTGTGTAAATTGAAGTTGGTTAGAAGGAAAGGAGATAAAGTCCTTAATTTTTTTCCTATGTCTGCATTTTTTTTTTTTAAGTCTGATTAGGACTGGAGAATTTTTTTCAGTGACTAGAAAATTTAAAGAAGCAAAAATTACATCATGACCTAGGTTGGTCTAACCATGAAGCAAGACACTTAATTCATGTCAAATGAATTCTTACAGGTTTAACCTCAAATAATTTTTGCAGGGTATATAGTATTTTAGTTAAAAAACTTGAGAAATACATGTTTTGATTTAACACAAACTAATTTTTTTCACTGATTTCTTTCTTTCACAAGTGAACAAGAAGAACATTGTTTGCCAAGCATTAAGCTCATACTCTTCTGGTTATTGCAGATAAACCAGACTGGAAAGCCCTCAAAAACTATTTAACCAAATTTTTATAGTCTGTCATCTATTTTTTATCATTTTTGCCTTGCCAAGTTGTGCCACTCTGCATACTTCAATGCACCCTTGCTAGCTTTGTTAATTTTTACACAAGGGTGATCAGATCTAATCTGAGTCAATAAACATGTAAGAGTAAAATGTATGGAAAAAAGTGATGGTCCACAGCATAAAAATGTAGATATTTTATCACAGAATATCACATGAATTATAACATTTCTGCTTGCCCATTCAAAAAATGTTATATTTGGATTCAGAATTTAAATTTAATATCATTTATATCACAGAATCATAGAACCGTATACTGTATTGAACTGGAAGAGACCCATAAGGATCATAGAATCACAGAATGGTTTGAGTCAGAAGGGACCTCAAAGATCATCTCGTTCCAATGCCCCTGCCATGGGCAGGGACACCTTCTGCTAGACCAGGTTGCTCAAAGCCCCGTCCAGCCCACCCTGGCCTATGTGCAGGACCTTGCACTTGGCATTGTTGAAGTTCATGAGGTTTGCACGGACCCACCTCTCCAGCCTGTCCAGGTCCAGGATGGCACATCCCTTCCCTCCAGCATGTCTGCTGCACCACACAGCTTGGTATTGTTGTCAGACTTGCTGAGGGTGCACTCAATCCCACTGTCCATGTCACCAGCAAAGATGTTAAACAGCACTGATCCCAGCACTAACCTCCGAAGAACACCACTTGTCACTGCTCCCCACTTGGACATTGAGCTGTTGCCCACAACTCTCTGAGTGCAACCATCCAGCTAATTCCCATTTCATTGAGTGGTCCATCTGTCAAATCCATGTCTCTCCAATTTAGAGACAAGGATGTCTTATAGGACTGCATTAAAATCTTTGCACAAGTCCAGGGAGATGATGTCAGTTGCTCTTCCTTTATGCACTAGTACTGTAACCCTGTCATAGGCAGCCACCAAACTCATCAGGCACAATTTCACCTTAGTGAAACCATGTTGGCTGTCACCAGCTCTAGCATAGTTTCCAGTTGGATCCTTGAGTCCAACTCCTTGCTTCTTACAGAACTACCTAAAACTATGTGCTGGTTTAGGAACTACAAATTAATTCTAAGGTAAAAAAGGAAGTAGACAATTATCTTGACATGAGTTTCTAAATTTCCTGAGTCTACTTGAATCTCTCCATTTTATTAGTAAATATGACTTTATATATTAATTTGTTTACCAAATTTGATAGAATTCCTTATGGGAAAACCACATTACCTTTTCTCTGGTTGATATATTTGATAGATATACTTGCCTGCTTGTGCTTAACAACACAGATATATTTGATTTTCATCAAAGTAATAAAAACCTTTTGCATATTTTGATTTGATGGGGCAGTTTCACTTTTCTCTTAATTTTCATAATTTTTGTTTGTGGACCTATGAACCATTGAAGCTGCTTCGAAAAATCAAGAGATAGGAACAGGTGGTGAACAGCACTGGGAAGGTTGACCAGACCACATGAAGCACAGAGTCTTGCCATACAAAGAGAAGAAATAATAAGCATCTGAATACAACTAGGCTCTTAAAGATTGTGAAGTATGCTTAGGAGTTTAACCTGAGCAAGCTGGTGAAGACAAGCTCTCAGATTTGTATAACATATGATGGAAAGATTTGTATCAATTAAGTCAAGTTCCTCTGAGCTGAGTTTTGATCAATAAAGTTATATTTGTTCTTCTGTAATAAAGGTACTTGTGTGTGCATCTGTCTTGATCCACTCTGAATAATAGTTCCTACTGGTCTGGTCCTCATAGATGGTCTTATTGAGGGAAAAATGGATCTTCGGAAAGTACTGCGTGATCAGTCCTCGGATGCCATTCCTTATGCATTAGTGTTCACGAAAAAGATTGAACACAGTTGTGTTAAGTGAAACGGGTGTTGGAGAAAGCAGCACTTGGATGCATTGATGATCAAGCTTGTATGCTGTACATGATTCACTGAGTATATTTTATATATATGATTAGACACCACAAATAAAGTTGGCCTATAACTTCATCTTCCTTTTCTTCATAGCTCCTTAGCTTTTATCTTGTGCTATTTTCAAATTTTCTGTATTCTTTCTGAAAAAAGTATTAGCCATTTGGCTGTTAAATTTATGTTTGAAATTTTAAATTTAAGGTGGTATAATTGTTCATTTGATCTGAAAAATAATAATGTAATAATGAATATTGTCTTCATTTCCTGATGTATTTGGGAATGCCCTTCTGTGATATCCACTGAAAGTAACTAAACACGTGTCAAGTGCCTTTTTAGTTTTGCATTGTACGTCGCGTAGATTGAACTGTAATTTGCAACTTTTGAGTAGAATAATATTGCCAAAGAAAGTATCTAGCTCTTTTTCAGATCTTGCTGTTCACTCATGACACAAAATTAATCCACTGCTATAATCAATTGCTTTATCAAGCTGCAAATCCTGTAATTACATACGCTAATCTAGATGTGGTTTCCCAAGATACTTCCTCCTCTTTAATTTGTGGCTTGCACTTCTGTGCAGGTATGCTGCTGTTTTTTTTTTTTACTTTTGAAGCTTTTAACATTGTCCACTGTTTTCACCTGGATTCTTTTTTCAAATGAGTTTTCATGATCATCTTTATCTCTAAAGCATAGTTCCTCTTACTGTTCATTCATCCAGTCCTTGTTTACTTATATATATTAAATGCCTAAATAAATGTAACATAGTCACCCATTCTTTGTTACTGTCTCTAGATCTTTTAAGCTATGTTTCTCACCTGCTTAGAACTCAGTAGTTTAACTGGTTGCAGACATAAGTATTCAAGTATATTTTCTGTCTATCTGCAGACCACTGAATGTATATATTTCCTATGCCAGTTCATAAGTTACCTACCAAATCTTTCAGTTAATTGGAAAGAAATACAAAAACAGTAGTAAGAATTAAACCTTTCTGAACAAGTCCATCAAAGAAGAGCTAATATTATGATATTATTATTAAAACTCTGTCAAAATCTGTTATTATTGTAGAATGTATGAAAGAGCTGTTTTATCTTTGTGAGGTAATAGTACAAACATTAGAGAATTATCCTTTCAGAGTTAAGGAAAAAGATTTATCAGTTCATAAGCTGTGAAATGCTAAGTGTTCTTTCTTCAATGTGAATGAAAAAGAAAAGCTATCAACTGTCAGGGCTCAGTCTACCGTCTTTGCTTTCAAGTTTTACTGTCATGTGAAAAAATATGCTCTCAGTCCTCGGGTCTGAAAGCCAACTATAAAGGGACAGAGCAACCCTTTCACCTTGTGTTTCCATTCCTCCAAATCAAACTAGCTCAAAATGTCAGTGCCTCCAAAATAAGCTAGTCTGTTCCTGGTTCTTAAAAAGACATCCTATTCAAGTATGATCAGTTCACCTGAATCCTGATGATACGAAAATGTTTCAGTAATCTGAGATTTAGCATTTAAGAACTGTACAAAAGCCAGCCTTAACAAGCCCCAGAAAATCAGCAGTAATATTGGAACGTTATGCACTAATCACATACTTTTGATTAAGACATTTTAATTCCAGATTATGTTAAGCAAACTGTTGAAGACAGCTTTTTTATATACTTTCTACGTGAGACATCAATACTACATTGAATTATGATTGTTTGTGTATCTGAACTAAGTATTTTTTTCATTTTAAATATTTGATTTGTGTGTGTGTGTGTTGTTTTTCTGTATATGTTAGATTTTCCTGAGTATATAGTAACTGAGCCTGAGATGATTTGATTGTCCTACTGACACCCTTGAAGGGCAGAAAATTTCCTGACAGAAAACTGCATTAACATGGAGTCAGGAATGTTTGCCTTACATATATAATACTCTAAAACTGCAAGCAGAGTGATATTGTCTGATACTTGTAATGAGTTGAAGATGTGAGGTATCATTTTCTTCCTAGTAGTTGGTATAGTGCTGTGTTCTGGATTTAGGATGAGAATAATGTTGATAACACACCTATGTTTTAGTTGTTGCTGAGCAGTGTTTGCACTAAGTCAGGGCCTTTTCAGCTTCTCATGCTGCCCTGACAGCAAGGAGGCTGAGGGTGCACAAGAAGCTGGGACAGCAAGGACAGCTGACCCAAACTGACCATACCATATGACATCACGTTCAGCATATAAACTAGGGGGGGGAAGTCTGGCCAGGGATCGTTGCTCAGGAACTGGCTGGACATTGGTCAGTGGGTGGTGAGCAATTGCATAATTTCATTATGCATCACTTGTATATTCTGATTATTCCTTCCTTTCTCTGTCCTATTAATCTGTCTTTATCTCAGCTCACAAATTTTACTCTTTTTTTTCTGATTCTCCCTCATCCCGCTGTGGGGGTCTGGGGATTTACTGAAAGGCTGCGTGGTGTTTAGTTGCCTGCCAAATTAAACCACAACAGAAGCCCATCTGCACCTCAGCAAGAGAAAACACTACACTACAGCAGCCTGTTGCACTGTATTAGGAGATGCTTTGCATCACTAGAGAACTGCAAAATAACACCATTTTATGGTGACAATTTTTTTTTTTAATTTACAGTTGTGTTGCTGTCTCTGTCACTTTGTCAAAAGGGAGCCGATGGAGGAAACAGTCCCCACGTCCAGGTACCCTAGTCCTCTAAGGGCTGTTCTTGCACTTTGTGAGGTGCTGCTGTGCCAGCCAGGCTGGAGCTAGGGGAGCAGTGCCCTGGCGAGCCCTGCCCTTGCTCTCCTCCTGGACCCCTGCACCACAACACAAGCCTTCTTCAAACTGTTCATGTACTGCAATGGAGAGTGGTCAGAAGATCATTTCTGTGGGAGAGGCATGAATGAGGTTGTCTTGGACACCACATGGCTCTACTTAAACCACCTAAACTATTGACTTGAACTGCTGTAGTGTATCTGGTCTTGATACGGTAATTTTTAATAACTTAATTTGCTTGGGGTCTAATTTATTCATATACAGTCTCTTAAGATTTCAGTTAATAAAAATATACAGTTATAACTGCATTGTTACAATAATTAGGGATCTGCTGAGATATGTTGGCTTTAATTGTATACATTTCAATATATTATTGCTATACTATTTTGATCTTTTTTACCTCCATGTCTAATTTTATGATGCTTGTAGGAAGTTAATAGCTTTGGCACCTTTACCACTGTGTTAAATTTTGTTGAACTTGATCTCTGAGTTCAAATTTGTTTCTAACAGACAAAAACTGATATTATAGATGACAGTGTAAATTTGCCTCCTGTAGGAAGCCAAAATAAAAATCTATATTGAAAATACATACAGGTTGTAAAAACAAGCACTCAGAGCAAGGACACCACGGTACTAAGGTTGATGGGCAATCTACAGAAGGAACTGGATGTTTTCTTCAGTCATTCAAATCTGACCTTCTCTTAATGTAATAATAAGATGAAGAAAACCAACTTTTTTCAAAGGGATAATGTTATAGGAAAAGCCTTTACAAATACAGATCTGTATAATTTCTGTTGATACCTTTCTATAACATTGTCAACTGTGTAGAAAAATTCTGAAATATGATTATATTTTCCTGCAATTGTCTCTCTAATATAAATATTTTAATTAAAAAAAATCCCATATTTTGGGAAGAAAATATATATACTTGACAGTATATGTGTTTGTGGTAATTTATTTTATTCTTTGGTGGATAATTTCCATGTGCATTTTAACTAAGCCCAGAACATCAACTGCATAGTCAGAGATCATGTATTTAGTCGCCCATATTCAATAGATTGTTCTATTTTTGCTAATTCTTAAGTAAAGATGTGGAAGCATGAAATGAAAAATACGGCTTTCTTTTCATTTTTTGCCTTGCATGGATTTTACCCCCTTTGAAGAGACCAGATCTTCCCCAGGGAGACTTGGAGAATAGCGTGAGAAATGCTATTTATTAGCTGCAGCCGTCTGTCTTTTACATATGGTATAAAAAAGAATAATTGTATTTATAACATTTTTAGGAAAGACTTTAACTGCAAATTAACCTGTTAGCTGCAGAATAGATTTTTCTGTTCCACTGTAAAAGTATGTTACATTGAAATTTGTTTTGTTTTGACAGAGCATTGCTCCAAGTGTTAGACTGAATCCCCAACACCACAAACACTTGGCCCATGTTTGATTCCATGTACATTAGTCTCATGTCTCTGAGACCACCTGTGTGCATAAACTTAAGCATATGCATAATTGTTGTCACTTTTGGGTCTAAGTGATCTTTTGAAAATAGTCTAATTCTAAAATACTACTACATTTTGCTTTGCTTTTGATTGATTTCAGTAAATTCGAAGACTGCAGAATACGAAATAGAGAAAAGGTGATGGGATTTAACTTTGCAGCTGCAATACAAAGTTATACACATTGTATTTAGTCTTTGTTGCAAGTTTCTTTATTGTCATTGAACCTTAAGCTTCCTGGAGGAAATTTTAAGGGACATTAAGCCTGTGGCCAAGAAAAGCGATTATATGTTCTTTCAGAACTTCTAGGATTGTTGGAGGACCTCTGGGGACACTGTGAAGCTCTTTCTAGTGACTTCTATATCAAAAGGTACCTACAGGAGGCTTTGACTTCTAGCAAAAGTTCTCTCAGCTCTGAGAAGCTCTATGAGCTATCCCTGACCAGAGCAGGTTTGTGGCTTTTGTTCCAGCTGCCTCCTGATTAGGGTGAGTAGAGCATGCTTGCAGCGGGTGAGGGGCACCACCAGTATCAGAGCCAGGACTTCAGCTAATAGATGCAGGAGTGTGCACAGGAGGATACTAGAAACTCTTCCTGTACTTGGTGGTGGTGGTACATCACAGGGCAGGGTCCCCAGTACCCATGGGAGTGACTACCTTGGCACAGCACAGCCTTGTCCCAGACTGAGCTCTAGAGGGAGGATGCAGCCTTGTAGGTCTGGGGCTGCGGGGGTGCCTGATACCTCAGGCTGGGGAGATGGGCTCTTTGCCTGCAGGAGGTGTGTGCTGCAAGGGGAGGTCTGTGTTGCCAAGTATGGAGCTGCAGGAGATCATCAGCCTTTGTGGCACTGGGGATGGTGAAAAGGAGATTGACTGGATCTTGTGTGAGACTCTGCAAGTTCAAATGCTTGACCCCTCCCAGATGTACTGAAGCAGAGCCTGTGCTTACGTTAAGAAATGGAGACTCCTCTGATGGTGAAGGCTGGGAGCTTGTGACTTCTGGCATTAGAGGACAGTTCCTGTCTACCTGTGGATCTGTGTCTACAGAGCCGATTTAGTGCCCTGGTTGCAGATGAGGGTCAGGATGCTGTATGACGTCAGGAAACAGCCAAGGATAGTTGTGAGTGATTCCCTGCTGTGCAGGATGGAGGCCTCTCTAGGGAAGTTTTCTTCTTGCTTGGAACTCAGATCCAGGATGTTGTGGAGAGACTGTGGAGGCTTATCTGATTTTTGAACTATTACCCCCCTGCTGATCTTCTGTGTGGGCACCAGTGATGCTACCAGAAGAGACCTGGAGTGTATAAAACATGACTATATGGCAGATTTTCAAGGGCATGGAGACTCAGGTGGTCTCTCCTGATCCTATTTGTGAGGAGCAAGGGCTTCAGGAAATCTTGAAAGCTAACAACTGGCTGCATAGCTGCTGTTGACAACAGGTGGTTGGGTTTTATGACCACGGGACCATCTTTGAGGATCAAGGACTGCTAGAAAGAGACAAGACTAATAATCTTAGGTCATGGTGATTGGAGGGAGACTTCCAAGGACTCAAAAGAAAGTAAATGTCACTCATTCAAGACAGGCAACAAGGATGATCTGGGACCTATAAGCTAGTCAGCTTCACTTGACCTCTGGGAAGCTGATGGAGCTAATAATCCTGGAAACCATTTCCAAGTATATGAAAGACAGGAAGGTGATTTGGAGTAGTGAGCATGGATTTATGAAGGAAAAATCATGCTTAACCAACCTGATAGCCTTCTATGATGAGGTGACTGGCTTGATGGATGAGGGAAGAGTAGTAGATTTTTTTTTAACTCTACTTCAGCTAGACTATTATCATCCTCAGTCAAGCTGATGAAGTACAGGCTAGATAAATGGACAGTGTTTCTGTGAACTTGTAGTTAGTTTAGGTAAATATAAGCAAGTAGAAACACTGTGATACTTTGTCAGTATTGAAATTGTATGTGTGGAACCTGGATTTTCAGTGATCCTTCTGCACCATCTTATATGGCTGGCTTTGCTTTATTGTTAGAAATTTCAGGAAGACAAATAGATCTTGTAGTATTTGATGTTATTTCATTTAGAGTGACCTATTCTCCAACATGTTCCCTGCTCTAAGATGTGCCTGTGGAATATTGATGAGTTTGGGCCTCATTCAGGCTCAGGTATGGAGCAGATTTCTGCCCTTGCCTGAAAATACACACATGGTGACGTGTGACAGCTTTACCTACCTTATTTGTGTTCTGCATCCTAAATTTCTTCTGATACAGATATAAACTAGCCTTTATACTTCTGACTGTATCCTATTAATACATAACTGGAAGAGGTATGTTTCGTCTTCATGGTCAACTGTATAAAGGAGTATGCTTAACCATCCCTCCCTGGTAAGAAAAGACCAGAATTTATGGTATGGTAGACGTAGAGATCCTCAGGTTATCTGGAGACAACTCATAGCCTTATTTGAAGAAAGATTTTTGTTCAGTCATATTGCATTACATTCTCATTGCTGAAGATATAGTGTCATTTTTGGAAGTCTTTGAGTATATCTCCGAGGAAGATAGCAATTTTGACTTCTCTCCAAAGGTAAGGGATGCTTTCCATTATTAGCCTTTTATTGAAACAAGGTTGACATTCACATTAGTGATGCTTAAAACATGTTGATGTGAGTCAGCCAGTTTTAAGTATTTCAGCACAGAAACTACTAATTCACACTCTAAACTCTACTATTAGCTTGTCTTTCTATTTGTTACCATTGAAGTTGAAAACTGGGTTCTGTGGTTCTGATTTACAAAATACATTTTCTTTTTGGCCTGGTGTTGCTTATTTAAATGAAGTTATCATCAGCTGCAATAGGGAACTCTGCCTTTTGCAACCTATTGAGAGGCCAACAAAGAATTTTTATTTTTTTTTTGATTGTCACAAAACACGGCTCTTTCTTGTCACGTGATTTGCCATGCTGCTTTTTTCTTACCTGCATTTATTACTTCAGATAACTGTTGTGGGCTATTGGAGAGTCTCAGATGGCCTCATGGAATCTCTTGAATGTGAGAACTGTAAGATCTCCAGCAATTCCCCTCTCAGCTGGTCTGGAAGGAGTTGTAAAGTTATAATACCATTTTTTACAGTGGTGCCTACAGGATTTTGAATTTTCCTGAGGTTTTTTTTCCCCCTTGTTTATTTTTTTAATCAGCTTGTTACTTGAAATCATAAAAGGCTTCATTGTCAGAGACTATAGTTTAAAGAAACTATTAAAAAACCTATGTTTTTTTTACTTAGTAAGTCAAGGCTGCTTTCTCAAAAATATTCTAAGTTGAATGCATTTTAGCTGACTTGAGTCACTTAGAGTCTTACCTGCATTTAAGTCTAGGTGCCTGAGAATGTTGTAAATTTTCAAAAACTAGGTCTTCCTTTGGATTCTACTCTTTTTGGGGACACAAATGATTTTATATTGCTCTTGATTTGCTTTAATAAATCTTTTTGGTGATTTGATTCCTTGTGTTTTTAATGTGACTAACCACAGAAATTTGTTTTGACAACATACAGAGGTTGCTTGAATGTGTTCCAGAGTACACTTACTAGTCAATTGATAATGATGGATAATTTCATCAGCAGCTGTGCTGTTCTACCCACTTGTGTATTTTATGATTTACAATGGGTGATATCTTCAATAATATTTACATGAGTTTCAGTTCTGAATTTATTGTTGTGGAAGGAACTGAAATCTTCCTTATATTCAACTCCCTTTAATTCAAGCTTCAAAGTATAGTCCAGTCCTTTCAATTGCCATTGTGCATCTGCAACATTCAGAAGAAATAATAGACTGTTCACTTTGCTTTACACTGTTAATGCCAGGCTGGACCACAGAACACTTTGCTTGTATTTGAATAGCTATGTGTGTACGTGTGTGGGGAAAATCCAGCTCCAGCTTGCACATTTGGTGAAAGCGGCAGGTCTTCTTTCATCCAACTCTGTGCTCTGCCTTTCTTCTGTCTCTGCATAGGATTTCTCACTTAAGCCTCGTTTTAGACGATGGTCACTTGCCAGTCCAAATGGACCTAAATTTGTGCTTGAAGTGCTTGTATGGTACTAATCTGTTGAGTTTAGTGCTCTTGTGAGCAAACCTCAAAATTGTGAGGGTCTCATACAGCTAAACTGCCAGAAAGTTTGGTGGCCTAGCCAGGCTTTGAAGATTTCTTTGATCTCTCGAACATGACCTTCATGCTTTTGTAGAATTCCTAAATCCCTCTAGTGACTCTGGATCTGATTTTTTTTTCTTCTCCCTTTTTACAGATAGTTTCTTTCTTTCCTCCAAGAGCAACCAGCTTTGATCATCTGGTTCCTGCTCCGTGCCTTTTTTGGAGGCAAGATGTTCAGGATTCTCTTGTTTTTTCCTCTGGAGAAGGGAAAACATCAGAGGATATATGTTCTGTAGTAACCAAAGATAGCAGTTAACCTGAAGGTCTCCAGCAACCCTGACAGACAGCATGGTGACTGCCACAGTGATGTGTAGCTTTGATCATACTTAATTTATATTATTCTTTAATTGGTTTTTGAGTCCGTATAGCTTTGGAAAGACTGAAATTTATCGATCTGAGTCATGGTGGAGAATGTCTTACTGGGTGGGTGATTGGACTAATTTTAGACATTCTCCCTTGTGTATATTTAGAAACAGTTTCAGTGCTGGATTCTTTGATGTATGGTATGGAAGACAGAAGCCAGGGGATCATTCAGTGGCCTTCATTAATCAGAATGTCAAGCTGGATTTTCTAAGAATTCCTTCTGTATTTAATATGAAAGAAAGGGGTAACCTCTAGTCTTATAGAAATGTAAAAACGATTTTTCTGGACACATCTTAAAGCATTCTGTTTCAGTCCATACTTCTGCAATGCCACTGCAGTGAAAAGATGCTGGTGTAGTCTGAGAGCAAAATCTGACCTTCCAGTCATTGCTTTATAACTCAATTGTAATTCAGTCTCCACCCTTGTGTGTGGTCTCTGTCACATCTAATGCATTAATGCTGCATGTGGTACATTGATATTCCAGAAGTCAGACAATTCTTGTTAGATTTTTAAGCTAACCTCTTGCAGTGGTGCTCATTTTATGTAAACAGGGCAGAGGAATTAATAAGAAATTCTGGCATTTTGACTAATGCATTTTTTTCATTTCTTTCCACTAATTTAATGAAGACAACACTGTAGCCTTTTAAAAAAAAACCCACGTTCAGCCTCAGGTGACCTTAAAGGTATGAGTAGACCGTCAAGTATGAAACCAGAAGGGGGAAAAGAGTTTTCATATTTGTCTTGCATATCAGACTGGACAATGCTTTGAATAAGTATCCAGAATATCTGTGCAACAAAGAAATGGATGGGCAAGATGAAAGATCAGTATCTCCTCAAAGTTATGTCCAGATTTCATGGTTGGAAGCTGTAGAGAACTGAGATTGCAGA
This sequence comes from Athene cunicularia, assembly GCF_003259725.1. Classification (NCBI taxonomy): domain Eukaryota; kingdom Metazoa; phylum Chordata; class Aves; order Strigiformes; family Strigidae; genus Athene; species Athene cunicularia. Next base: position 29,365,219 of record NW_020799095.1, on the reverse strand, counting down.
GAAGTCAAATGAGCTGGAGAAGATAGCCATTTGAAGCAGACAGAGGAGAGCTGTAAGTCCAGGTTCCTACCCAACACCTACAGTCACATTTATGATAGTTCATATAGACAGGTTCCTTTGAATTTCAGTGGTCCTTTGCCTAGCAAAAGTCAAATCTCAAGAGTATAAGCTTACAGAAGGACTACAATCCATTTAGGGGAAAAACATTCTGTAGAGCTGAGCACTACCTTTGGATGAAGGAGTGAGGAGTAATGCTAATGGTCCCACAGTGATGAGTAACAATCTGCCAAATGTACGTATACGTATATAGAACAGATGTTAAATTACAAAGTTTCTTTAAATGTCTGAATTCCTCTTAAATTGTGGCTTGGGTGGCAAGATGAAAGTTTTGAGTCCTACTGTGAGGGATTTTTTTAATAGAAACAGTGACTGTCAAGTTCAACACATTAAAAAAATATTCCAAATAGAAAGGGAGCTTATTATCTGATTTAACTGGTAACACTTTCTACTGGCTACCTACAGAGTCCTAGTGTGTTCTGGATGGAGGTGTAACTCCAGATTACCTTTTCCTTTCTAATAAGTAGACCCTTATGTGGAGTTGATACTGCATTAATGGGATACTGTTGAATCTCTTATGGCTGCACTATAATTAAGTAGTTCTGAGAACTTGTCAGGGCATCGTAGCCTGGACATTGCCACCTGGGGAAATCCTGTCCTTCCTCCAGCTCATGTGCCCATCCCTTTCTTTGTGAGGACACTGATGTTTGTGTCCAAGGGATTGGGGTGTTAAACCTGGATTAAGGGATTCAGGTTAAACCTGACTTTGTTTGGCTAGTTCCAGTTCGACCAAGATTCACTCCTTGATCACAGCACAGCTTCACAAATGCTTGTGCCAGCACAGAAGAAAAGGGCATGTAAGGTGGGAGAAGCGTAGGAGACAAGTTGATGCTATACCGCTTGCAGGGATGTTGCAGGCCTTGTGCCTTCCAGGTATCCCTCTCATGTAAATCTCAAGCCACAAATGGCTGCAGCAATTGCTTTACTGGCCTGGCTTGCACTTATGTGACCACAGACTTGTCCAGATTCCATACAGAAAAGGGAATACTTTTCTGCCCTTTCACAGGATTTCTCACAGAATCTTGTCTTATAACCTCAAGTGAGGGAATTTACACTGCCCAGCTCTGAATATCACCTGTCTACAGCAGCCTAAAAGGTATGATGTGTTATGTCTTAAAGCACCATTTACATTAAAAATAATATGGAGGGCCAAATACATTACAAACATGATAAAACAGGTGGTCACAAAATTATTGTAGTGCTTCCATACATCAGAACAGAATTCAGACTGTATTCAACTTTAATTTAAGTATTTTCTGACTCTGGGATTTAACTCTGTATTCAGCAGTGGAATGCTCTACAGCACTTGGTATACTCCAGTATGACTCATTGGTATAGAAAAATACCCAAGAGAAATGATCAAATTGGTTTTTATTTTAATGTCTATTTGCATTTTCCTAGAATAGAAATGAATACATGAAGATTCACTGCCTTCATTGTAATAAGCCTTTTTTCATTAGAATTTATACTGTCAAGAAATTGGTGCTATTGATTCCTGAGTGTTGTCTCCAACAGCAGGTAATATGGAATGTATTTGAAATAATAGGTTTTCAATTATTTATCCCTGAAAATGTAAAACTTTATGCTAATTTGTGTTATTAAAATCTTTTCATTTCTAATTGTCTGTGCAACTATAGAATAGATTTAAAAAAAAAAAAAAAAAAGTCAATATAGAAACTTTTTTCCAGAGCTTTTGATATTCAGTCACAGTGCAGTAGTTCTTAAGCTGAATTATTGCATATAGCTTTCATATAACTCTGGGTTTTTATCAACAGTATCTGTTTGTAACTTGGCTTTTTATTGTGCCTTGAAATTCTGAGCACATGCAGATCCTTTTGCAATGTAAGACTTCATAACAATGCATTTGACAGTAGAGTACTTCCATTCATATTACCGTTCTCATGGTCTAAGATGTGGCTGAAACGATAGTGAAAAGCTCCTTTTAGAGATTAAGAAATTGTTGATCATACTAGCAACAGCTGAAGTTAACCAGCCACAACAAAAAGCAAGTTATCAGGTCAGTTTGCAATGGGATTTCTTATGGGGCAAGATTGCTTGGGTGCATAGGAGATCCCCCATGAAGCCATAAATGTTTACATTTGAAAATGAAACCATGGTTAGAAGTGGTCTTTAAAAAGTCGGCATTAACATTTGTTTTTAGATGGTCTTTGTCGGATATATCAGGCTTTTGCTGTGAAATCTTAGATATTTTAACAGTGATTTGGCTGGCATGCAGCTGTAGTCCACAGTAAATGACTAAATAGTCCAAACCTTGAAAAAAAGGCATTATGTACCCTAATGATTAGAAGATATTAAGGTAGAGCTAATGAAATGAAAATGATTTCTAAATAAACTTTTACCTTCCTGAATTAATTATATCTGTTCAAAGAAGAATGACCTTAAGCAATAGATCATCTTAGAATAGGTTGACTTGATTAACCAAGATATTTTAACATGCCATTTACTCATGTTATAGCCAGAAGTTCTTAGTTTAAGGTTAAATTCTCCAACACAGAAAGGTATAAGCTATTCATGAAGTATCAAAAGGAAAATAAGTGGTGGTGAACATTGTAATTTATAATATAATCCACCCTTCAAACTTTCATGTGCAAGAAGAATGAAAAAGATCCCCATTACAAGGGTATGTATAAGCTAATATATGCAATTAACCATACTTAGGGATCTAGTTAAGAAAACCATGTAGGCTCATGTTTATCTTTAATAGGTGTTTAATTTCATAGTTATTTATCAGAGCATGTAAATGTACTTAAAGGTATGTTTGTAGATAGTTTTTCCTGTGCAGACTCAAAAACTGTCCTGGAATGCAGCTTCTAGGGAATGATTGGCATGATTGGACCTTTAAAGTTCATCTCATCCGATCCCCCTGCCATGGGCAGGGACCTTTTTCACTAGATCAGTTTGCTCAAGGCCACATCCAGCCTGACCTTGAACACTTCCAGGGAGGGGGAATCTACCTCTCCTCTGGGCAACTTGTTCCAGTGCCTCACCACCCTCACAGTGAAGGACTTCTTTCTTATTTCCTATCTAAATCTACCCTCTTTCACTTCAGAACACTTGTTCCTTGTCACAGCTCTTTTGCTGCTTTGTTTTCTTCTGGCTGATCTTAAAAAAGGACTCTAGGAATGAAGAGTGCACCATCTGTTCTTGCTTGCATGTGCTTTCCTTCTGTACAAGTTCCCTAGATATCAGGGACTCTGCTTTTCCAAGTCCACTTGCAAGTTTCAGTCACTTGTATCAAAGTTGGACAACTCTAGTCTCGGTTATAATGTGATTTGTGTTATTGCCTTGAGCTATTCCCAATTGAATGGATAATCACTAGTATTTAACAGACTAGCCTTACCCCAGCCCTTGAAGATAATGTGACACTGGATGGTCTGTGACAGACATGGGCAATGAGGCACTAAGTGACACAATTTCCTTGTGAGAACTAAAATTCAGGAGGTGTACAAAAAGAATTTTGTAAATTCTGATAGCAAGCAGAGACCTAGTATTTCAGGTGAACAATTTCTAATGGGAAGAAAAAACATGAAAATTAGGTCAAATGAAACAAGTCTCAGCTTTTTTTCAGTGTAACTACTAAAGAGAAATTAAAGAGAAGGCGTTAGATATAGTACATTTTAAATTCCAATAAAGAAGCCGATACTGTGACAATAGGATTAAAATAATTGATTAAATGACAACTAGGAAAAAACCATCCCAGGACCAAATGGATTAATAAAAAGAAGCCCACATATAGAATGGTTAGTTGTTATTTGTGTCATGGTATTGCTAAATGCTCAAGTCCTGAGTTAGTGCTGAACATCTTACAAAATTATGAACAAAAATAATTCAAGTCCCTGGATATTTATATCTAGGGATTTCCAAGGTGTCACAGCCATCATTATTTCATGGAAGTGCATATCTCCTTTTTACCACAGTTTTCCAGTTGTTAAGATACTTGTAGGAATATAGCAATATCACATATAAATGCATTTTTATATATATTTGTATGTATGTACATGTGTAACAGAACATTTCTAGTGGCTGAAAGGGAAAAGATCTTTGAGAAGAAAGAAAACATGGAGAGTAAAAGGAGAGCAGCTGATAAAATGGAGGAATTTGAAACAGAATAAAGGTAAAGAGGCAATATTGGTTAGTACTTAAAACTATATAAATTTTATTCATAAGACACAAGTTTTACTTGCTATCAGCAGCTTTATACAAACCAAGTCCCTTGTGCTTCTGTCTGGCAATCTGTTAACTGGAAATACTTAGTGACCGCATTGGTACAGTCCTTTGAAAGGTACTGATTTAATAAATAAAAAGAACAAGTTCATAATACCTTGTTCATAAAAACCATTTATCCACGTGGAGAAATGAAATCACAGAGCATAGGGCCTATAGGAAGATGGCTAATGAGTTAGGCAAGTAGAAATAGAGAAGCGGTACCAGAGAGACATGGAGAACAAGATCATAAAGCAGGCAAGGTAAGAGAGTAAATGAGGAAAATAAAATTAGATAGGAAAAACTGGGAAATAGAAAGAGATAAAAGATGCAGAAGAGGAGACTGAACTAGAAAAACAAAGGGAGAAGTAGGGAAATGTCAAAATACATCTTCCTAGCTGGTTTCTTTTATTCAGACTATTCACATTTGTTCACATCTGCCTTCCTGGGCTGCTGTCAGGAAGTGATTTCTTGTATAGTCTTGTATTTCCAACAGCTTTTCTCTTGACTCTCCCAGTAGCAAAACTTCTAAAAATGCTTCACCTCTAAAGATCCAGTGCACTGAAGGCTACTCTTGTCCTCTGAAATGTTCCATGAGATCAGAACTGAGTAATGCTGTAGAGAGAAATGCTTACCCCTGTGGCCTGCTTGAGGCATGTTAGCTTGTAAAATTTGCATATAACACAGAATCTGTGGGAATTTCATGTTCTTCTAAAATAGTAGTAGAGTTATCAAGAAAAATAAAACATTAGATAACTGAAAAAGGATTTTATTTTCTCCTCTGTGAAAATATTGGGTCAGTTGAAATATTTCCTATTAATAAAAATTTCCCTTCACATTTTCATCAATGCAAGCTTCATGTTTGATTGCCCAGGATTCACCCTGTGGCATTTACATTCTCTTAAATGTGTAGAGATGTCTCACCCTCAGCCTCCCAGTGTTGCTGTCACTTAGCCTTTGTGAGGTTAGCAGGTCCAGTCATTCTTCATAAATTAATCCTGCTAACTCTGTAAGGTCTTCTGGGTGCAACAACTTTCTTGTAAGGGTACATCAACTCCCAGCCTTGCAGCTTCATCTTCCCTGCCTTAATAGCTATCTTTGGATAACATCATGTTTCAGATTCAAATCTGAATCAATTGGATACTGTTTGATCTGTGTATTGCATGGTTGCCTTTACATTGTCACTGCCCTCTGTACCTGCCTTTTTTCATTTGCTTCATGAAGTCTAACTTTTTTCTATCATCAGAATAGGCCTTTTCAAATCTCTACTCTTGAAAACAAAGATTTTTTTTTTTTCAGTACTACCCTGTTTCCCCTGTCCTATTTGGCCTCTCATCTGTAGATGTCTCCTTCCTGAACCCCAGTTTTTGCTAGTCAGCCACAAGGCACTCAAGGCTTCCCTCTTCCCTCCCTATATATCACACACACACACACATATATATATATATGTATTCATTTATCATGCACCTTGCACTTAGATATTGAAATTCTGGTAAATTGCAGTCCTATATTTAATCTAGCCAGACAAGCATGTAGTGTGTCAGGCAATGTGGCATCCACTCTTAGTTTTAGTTCATTAATTTGTCCTTTAGATATGCTAGTGCCAGGTCTTTTCATTGGACACAAATATTAAATTTACCTGGTTTTCCCTATGGAATGCTCAGTGTGTTTCATTGCAAGTTTTTGAATCCTGACGAGTTCCCTTTATGTTAAGCAGCCAGACCAACTGATTAAGAGCCAGTAAGTCTCTTACAAAGGGTCTAATTCTGCAAAGGAGCTGAGCATTATTAGGCTGTACAGGAAACTGTGTTCAGTAACCTGCAAGATCATCTAAATATTTCAAAATTTCTCACGGTGTAAAATGCAACCTGTCAACTGTTGCAGGATGTTGGTAGAACTTCTACATGACTTTCAATGTATTAACCAATTGGATAAAATTTTCTACAACATATTTTACTTAGTGGGAATACTGTTAATAGATCAGAACTCTATAGTGTGAGGCACAGCAGAAACCCAGAGTAAACCCTGCCACGATGACTCGCGTGTCAAGACAACAGTAACGAGGACAGATGAGAAGTACCAGGAGGCAAGAGATGATGTTGAGCAGCATGAGAAACAGCAGCCTTGGTGTGACAATGGCCTGGTCACTGTTGGCATTTGGTGGCATCCTGTCAAAGGAGAGTGGTTGTGGTGGCTCTTCAAAGAAGCACGAGTCCATCAACTCCATGCAGTATTCAGGAGGTTGTCTGGCTGCTGCATGGTGGCAATTGGCCTCTCTATACCAAGTGACAAATGTGTTTGTCTCTACTGTGGTAGAGACAGAGGTTATAGAGCCATACACAGGCCTTTAATTTGTCCATGATAATGGACAAAAGAGAGACAGAAGCATGGAAGGGAACACTAAGGAGTCTGCCTTGTGAGTTTTGGCAGCCAGGAAGTCGGAAGGAAGTAACACAGAGGGTCTGCCTTGAACATATAGAAAGCTGACTCTGTGAAGTATCTGCCAAGAAATCAACTTAATTTCACAGTGAATACATGAAGTAAAGCCAGAAAAACAAGCATGTCCTCCCTCCCTCCCTCCCTCCTCGGTATGAGAAGCAGTTGTCAATGAAGGAGACTTAAGTGCTGGAATGAGTTCGAAGCTCCATGTGGCTGGTGAGGCTTTGTAGAGCACAGCAGTAAGGTGTTCCTTCTACCTCTGCTAGCCCAGCTATCATCTGCAGAGCCAACTGTGTATCTTTACAGCATTGCATTGGTGTCAGCTCCAACACAACCCTGTGTATTTGTGGAAGCAGAGATAGGCCAGGAGGTGGCTCAAAAGAGGAAAAGTAGACCAAGTCTAGTCAATACCATTACTGCATGAGAAAGTGAGCAATCAGTCACACATGAACCTCTCAGTCAAGTAAAAACATAGGCTGGACAGTTTGGGGTTCTGTGGTCTTTCTTTGTACAAGATGACAGTGGGGAAAAAAAATTGTATTTTCTTACACAGAGTTGACATCCCTCTCTAAGTAATGTACATGGGGAGATAATAGAAATATAAAATGCCTACATTACAAAGGGAAAACTAAACTATTGAGTTTTCATCAGGAAAAATGCTTCTGAAGGATACTTGATGCAAATAAGATACAGCTCTGTCACAGGCAACTATTTTTTTCACCATGTCTTGCTGCTAGAAGACTATGAAAACAGATAAGCCATAAATTTTATGTTAAAAAAAAAAAAAAAAGATGTACCCAAAATTTCATTAGGACCTTGGTGATTTAGATGGCTGGATGAAAGAGTTTTTATATATCTTTCCAAGATATATGTTTCCTCTGAAGTCCAGATGTGAGAAAGTATGCATGTTGCCACACATATACAAATATGACTGACATTCTTGCATAACAATATCCTGACATATAGTGGATTGTCACCCATTGCCCTTTATAAATGCTGCAGGACATTACAGGTTTTCTTCCCTGGTTCACCTAGAAATTTAATTTTGTATCTGAAACCTATAATCATGTTATGGTTCTCTATTTGCAAATGTTCAAAATTGGGGGTGAAAAGCATGATTGGAAATTTGCATTTTGTGAGGGCACCTTTTCTGTTCCAAACCTATAATTGTTCATCATTCCTAATTACAGATTGTAAATTATATGAATAACTGCCTATTTTATTCACAAAACCACACATTCTGTTAAACTGAAATGTACGGGTTTGGGACTGTAACCCCAAATCTATAAATAAATATTAATTTTGCAGCCTGAATAACTTGGTTTCCTTGTTGAGCTTTTTTGAATCTCCTCACAAATGTTAATGTACTCTATACTGAAGCTTTTAGTTGAGTGTGATATACTCTACTGACTGTGTAGAAGATTTGGAAGAGCTATTCCTTGAAAGAGTTGTACCTTAAATTCCTATGTTTTGAGCTGTATATAGGAACCAGAGAAGTTATTTTCTAAAGCTTCATTTAACATTGCAGTAGTTTGAGATTTCTGACGGCTCTTTAGATCAACAAGATGCAGGTTTAAAAAAAATCCATTTCAGAGCAACAAGATTACCCTGAAAATTTGCTTTAGGTTTAGAGCTGTAGCTTTCCCTTTGATCTGTTCTAAGTATCTGAGACTCAGTGTATGAGGGAACACAGATGCTGGTTGAATATTTTTGAAGTGAATTACTTAGTGGATTAGGACATACAAAGCAAGTTGTGGCACCAAATTAACAGCCTAATGTACATTTAAATAAATTGTGAGCTAAATTCAACAGGGAGGGACAACATTTATTGAGTTGTTTTTTTGTTAAATTGGGCTAGTTTAGAAATATAAAACGTCACATAGTATTCATCAAAGAGTAGTGAGGGAAAAGGCACTTGTCTTTCCCAGGAAACGAGCTGTTAATTATTGCGCCTCTTTATAGTATCTTTATAAAATGTACTCTGGGCAAACAAAGCTCTCTTTGGGCTGACCTGAAGTTGTGCAATTGCCAAGATTAGTCTAATAATTACTGCCAGAAGAGTTTATCTCAGTTTATTAGCTTGAGTTTGGAGTTGCACTACAGTGGTTGCATAGACTTGTGGGGTTTTTTTTTGTTTTTTTTTGGGTTTTTTGTGTGTGTGTGTTTTTGTTTTTGTTTTGTTTGTTTGTTTTGGTTTTTTGTTGGTTTTTTTTGTTTGTTTTTTTCTCATGACAAATTCAAATAAAGTAGTGACCTCCTTGGTGGACAATGACATTAGATGTTCTACCTTGGCAGTATGCTTATGCACCAAGAGCCATTTAAAATTTCTGAAATAATAACATGTGCTGCAGAAAACCAGAATCAGCTTTCAGTGCTGGCATGCTTAGATGCCGTGTTTTCATGATTGTAATGATAAACATAATATGGTGAACATAGCAAATCATTAGAGGACATGATCCTACATGCAGCTCTCCTTTTCGCGGGCATAAGTAAATACCCTACAGGTACGAGTGAGAGAAGAGCTATGGGGATTGAAATTAAGGGGGCCTCTACTTAAGCCCAGGAACTGTACTGCTCTAGCACTGAGCGCTGGCTTCATGGGCACAGGAGAGTTACCTACCGTGTTCAGGAGGAGTTGGACACAAATCTGAGGGAGGGAGCCGACCACTGGGCTGGGGGTGTGACACAAAAGCCCTCACTGGCTTCACACTGCTCTACTGACCGAGTAGTGCTGCCTGAATACTTGGTTGTAAGAAGCGAAGGTGAAGACTCATGTGGCCCTTTTATGTATTTGCAGATATGGATCACACAAACATGAAGAACTACGCTTTTTGAAAATCCTCACTTCCTGAAAACATACTATATTGGTTACGCTGTATTGTTGATGATTGTCTCTCTAACATGTAAATATAATGTATTAGACATATGGTTTGACACTGCCCAGCTTTTAGGAAATCGGGATCACATGAGGTTTGGGTCAAAGTTTTGACTAGGTCATAAGGAAAAGCATCACAATTCTCCAAATGACAGATAATTCTTGTCTGGAATTTGCTGTATCTAACATTGTCATGTGAGAGTGATAGAATGAATGGGTTTGGGTAATAAATGTTATAAAGATAATGCTCTAATTGTACTAGTAATTGGTTCTAATTTATTTATTTATAAAATGCAGTAGCATAATGGTGAAAAAACGAAGACAATTAATTATGATTGTTTTGATTCATATGATCTCATTTGCTTTCTTTAATGCTGAGAACTAGAGAATAATATGGTGAGTCTCACAATTAAACCAGTACAAAAGTGATGGCAGAATTTTATCTGGCTTTAGCTTAGAATTATTTCATTTTTGAAGCCTTGAGTCTGCCACCAGTCAGAAAGGAATATAATATGTAGCATTCCACCATTATTTGCTACAGCCTGTCTCTCAGACAGACAAAATTCCACATTCATGTCTCTGTAATGCTGAAATGTCAGCTTAGATGCTTTTTTCTTCTACCTTATGTCCCTTGAATAATAAAAATATTAGTATTAATATACTGGCATCACTAAAAGTGCTGTCCCTTTCAGCTGACTAAAATGAGTCACTGACTTTTCTTTTATATGCTGGACATCATATAGCTCTAGAGATCAGTTTATATGACAAATTAGCTGTCATTCAAGTAAAAATAAATCTTGCCAGAAATACCTTCTATGCTCTTGTCCCTGTTGACAAATAATATGACAGATATGACGGATAATGTGGGTTCCCATTAGATTTTGATGATGTAGTTGTATCTTATCTTTTGACTTTCTTGGGTAATACTATCCTGTATTCAAATCATGTTTTACTGTCTCTTCAATATCTGCAGCTGCCTGGCTTCAGTCCCTGAAGTCCAAGAGGAGAGTCAAGAATACCTGGCAATTTAAGCTAAATCCTAAATTTCACAGTAAAGTCTGGCTTTACCCAAAACACAGGAAGTGCAAACTTGAGCTCCTATGGGTGGGATGGCTACTTCATGCATGAAAATTGGAGTAGGGCAGTACTGCTTTTGGTGAAAGAAATTCTGAGGTGTGGCTACAGCTGTCCCACAGCTTCCAGGCTTTGTTCAGGGTGAACAGAGCTTCACTGGCCATCCTTGTCTGGATTATATTTCTCTTTTTATAGTCAACCTCAGCAATGTTAAACAGTGTCAGGATAAGAGCACTGAGAAAAATATATTCTTCAACAGTCAGAAATCATAGATCAGATGGCAAGATGCCCTCCCTATCAGAATGGTACAAGAATCAGCAGAGAACAGACCTGTCTGTAGACAGTGTCAGACATTTCCATTATGATGATGTAGTTGAGGCATGGACAGAGATCCCTCAAGCTTGGCCTTGGTCCATCTCTTTTACTGGATTGTAGGAGAAATGGCCAGCACTCAATTTGAAGTTTAACTGGTTATCTAAAGTGGAACAGAACATCAATTAAAATTATTTATCTTTAGGGAAGAAGAATAAAAAATTTAAATCTTGTACGGCACAGGCCAGAAGAAGTAATTAAAGTATTGGAACAAACAATGAGGTGGACAGTCTGCAAGTTTTTAAAAGAGATTAATGCAGAAAGGCGGTATGGATTCATAAAAATAAATCGTGTCAAGCTAACTTGGTTTTTGCCTTTGATGAGATAATAAGCTTCATAGAAAAGAGGAATAAAGGGGACATATCTTTTGACTTCAGCAAAGCATTTGACATTACTCCACATCAGAAAAAAAGCGGTGTGGTTAATGCTTTTGAAATTGTTAGACAGATGGCTGACTAACCACAATTGAAGAGTAATTATTAATGCAGCTCAGGCAAACTGCAAAGTGCACATCATAGGCGGATTGGTGCTTTATCTAACATTAAGCAGATACAGATATTCACCATATTGCCACAAAAATGGCTGTAGAATGTGCTAGTACTGGGCAGAGATTTTATGTCACACTATGTTCAGCCCAGCCTGCATGGCTGCATGCTGCTTGACACAGCTGCATATAACAGAGGCAAGTAGGGGGCAGGTTAGTGAGAAAGAACTAATTAATTACAAACATAATTGCTAACTAATCTTTCCTAAATTGCAGGAGACTGCGGTACTGAAATGCTGGGGCTTCAACCCCAAGCCCCAAATTAAGGCTAACATATGGGTGATTCCCACAGCCCTTCACCAAGGGGGGGTGAGTTTGCCTTCAGGCTTCCCTCCAGGGTGCGGCCGGCCTGGCAGGGAGAGCCATTGGGTAAATGAGCCCCAGGTGTCCCACATTCAGTAACCAAAGGTCAGGTGTCCCACTTAGGGATAAAAGCTGGGACCACTTGCAGGCAGGGGTAGTGTCTGTCAGTGAGGTGGATGCACTGTGCAGAGTTCTCTGTTGGGGAAGGAGCTCCTGTCTCCCTGGGACTGGGCTTCAGTCAGGTCTGGCTTTTGTAAATGTGGGCTGTGGAGAGATTCAGTATGTGGCTTCCTTGGTCTGATGTGTTTGGCTTGTTGACTTGGTTGTCTCTTGTCTTTCTATGGGAGACTGCATTTCACCATTCATTCCACCTGTTGTTGGTTGTGCAGTGTTGTTAGGGTCAGTGGGATTGATGTTGATTATGTATAATCTGACTGACTTGTTTGTACCCCCAGTGCTCACCCATGTACTGACCCTTCTGTATCAAATACAATTTGTTTTTTGGTTATTGGTTTGTCTTTGTGCTGGCTGTGTCCTTTATGCTAGGCGTAATAATTGGGAAAACAGGTACAAATTACTGTGGGTTCCCTTGCAGCAGTCCTAAATCAGTCTTCTAGTTTACCTATCAACTTGTTTTAGTCTGCTTTTCTGCCTTACCTGTTATCTGAGACCCACCAGGAGTTCCCCTCCTTTTCTTTTTTTTTTTTTTTCCTGTGTCACCATCTATTGTACATTCCTTCCTAAGCTTTCACTAACCTCTCATGTTCTTCTGTCCTGTCTTTGTTTGCACTTAGTCAACCCAAAAGTTCTTCCATCCCATGAATTCATGCCATTGGTGCTATCCAAGCCTCTGTGCTACTCCAGTGTGTCCTTATGCTCATGCCTTTCTGACTGCCGTTCACTTCATAGCCTCTGGTACTCCTGAATCTCCTTTGGGGGTCCAATCCCCACAAAGCTCCAGGAAGCCTCAGAAGTCAGCTCCACTGCTAAACACTACAGTGCTTCAGATTAGAGGAGTAGATGCTCAGATATGCTGTTCTGCTTGTTCACCTGCAGTATCTCTCATGTGAGGCTTATCCATGGTTTGGGAAATGCTTTGGCCAAGTAAAGCATGTAGGAAAAAAGTGTATTTTGTCTGCTATATTATGTTATATTTGTGAGGATGTCAAGGGATACAGACCTCCTTCCTGCATGATTGAGGCATGGGTCAGTGCCTTGTACCTTCCGATAATGTTTCTTTTACCTGTCCATGTCATCACTTTAGATTATGATCACCACTGTTACTCTTTATAACACTGCAGGACCAGGACAACTGTTAGTCTGGTACTCCATCTATATTTTACCTAAAGTCAATCTGCCATTTTTTTCTCATAACTGCAACTTGTCCACTGTCCCTCATAAAACATCTGTCAGTTAAAGGGTAGGAAGCTTTAATCCTCATCAACAGATGCTTTTCCCTAAACAAACACATAACAAGGTCAGACATCAAAGGTTCTTGTCATAAGCCTCTTTTTATTGTTCATTTTTATGCAGTGTTTTATAGTTAAATGTTTTTTTCAATAATACAGCACTGTAATACTGTTTTACTTTTTGTATCCTCCTTCATCTCTTGGTATTTCCTGCAACTGGATATATCGTGATACAATTTAGTACTTTTTCCCTCTAAGGAGCCCCTTTCAGGCCATTGCCCTCCTGAAGATCCAATTTACATGCTTATCTTAGAGCATTTGATTTTGTTTTAAACAATCGATTCGCATGTATTCCAAGATAGATGGCTAAAAGCCTGAGTTGGGGAGAGACATTGAAGAAGTCAACTCTAATTAAATCCTCTGTACCTTTACAAATATGCAGATATCAGAGATGTGTACAGGAATGATGAGATGCTCAGCGGATATGCTAAATAGCTGTTCTGCAGCTGTGAAGGGTGCAAATAGTTTCTGCATGTCTGTGAACTGAACCCATCAGAGATTAAGAGAAACCCATAATCTGTTCATTTAAAACAATCCTGTAGGCACAATAGCTCTGTAGTACAGGAGTAAAAGTTATATTCTGGTAATACATGAAATACAGACTGTATTCCTGTTATCACTGTAAATTGAAGAGATATTTGGCTCTTGGATCAGATTTAAGAAGAATATGTTTTTAAATGTATTAAAAAATAAAAGCTTTTCCATGTTCTGTTAAAACATTGCCCTAACAAGATCATAAAGAAATTTATATAAAGCATTATTTAATGTTTTTTATTTAAAGATTATTTGCAAGTATTTCCAATACTCTGTGGAAGTTTTCAATGTATTTTCATTGATCAACATAATTTCATTATGTTTTAGCAAAAAACTGCCTATGGTTGAATGTTCATCCTTCTGCCTGCAATACCCCTGAGATTTAGCCCTCTGAAAAGGAGGATAGCATTTACTCCGTGAATTAGATAGTTTAAACTAGTTTAAACTGAATTTCAGGATTGAAAAGGGGTTAAGATTTCACACAGTATTATCTTTATTTTCTTTTTGCCCATTTTTCCAGAATTTATAGGCCTGTGTTCTTGCCTGAAGCATGTGTCTTGTTTCCGGTCTATCTTAAATAAGAAACATTGACTGTATCATTCTGTATAGCAGTATCTTTAAACAAGCATTTGATAGAGCAGTTCATACAGCTCTTATAATTTTTTGTCCTTTGTTGATGAAGTCTTCCCCAAATAAGAGAATCTTTTTAAGGGTAAATCTTAATATTCCACCAACTTTGCTGACATCATTCAAGAAAGGCTTTTGTTGCCTAAACCAAATTCAGCTCTCTAGATGAAGTGCTAAAATCAACAATTGCTTCCTGGGATATTGGTTGATTACCATTTTGAGAATTTGTCACTTGTCCAAAGTAGCTTGATTGACAGACCAAATATTTGAACAGCACTTAAACGCCCTATGTCCAAACTTGCATAATGCTCACATATCCATCTGTCATATGAAAGTAGCAATTTATGTTTTCACTTTGTGCTTAGGATCATATTATTGATTTATGTTTAATTTCTCACTGACTGTCAAGTAGCAAATAAAATATGGGAATTTTAATGTAGTGAGAACTGCATTTTAAACATTTCTTGAAAGTTTAATTCACCTTTACTCAAATGCATTTATTGGGAAGTCTGGGAATACTCAGACCTTGTAAATAGATTGAACTGTCATTCATGTGGTAGTTGCAGTTGAGCTTCTGCACACAAGCAAGTAGCTACTGCCATGAACAATATTATTTTGTGAGAAATTCATACTCTCGGTATTAAGGTAAATCAAATACTATTAATTATATTAAGTATTAAAATTATTAAACTAATTTGTAATTTCAAAGATGCAAGATAAAACTAACGAAATCCATAGTAACAAGCTAAATAAGGAAATGGAAACATAGGTAAATGAGGTTATTATTTAGGTTAATACAATCAGTTTGATAACATCTGCTTGGTAGACTCTGGTGAGAAAGGCTTAATAGTAAAGATTCCTTGCGAAATAGACCATAGATGACCCTTTCCCATCAGGAATGTTCAGCAAATTTTCATTTTAATTATTATAATTGATTTTAAACAGTAGGCTTATGTATTGCTTTCTCATGGAACAACTAAGTAAAACATCCTAAGAGAGATACAGCAAGAAAGTACTACATGCTTGATCTGAGCAAAAGGAGAGATGGTCAAATACCTGATCTTTTTCTGAAATCCATTTGTCCAGGTTACAATATTGTCAACCCACATTTCTGTGAGCTAGTTTTCTTTCTTCAAATTGAGAAGTAAATTAGGAGCAGAACTTCTAAGCTAGGTACCATATCTAGGGGAGCTAGAGAAGAGCAGGAGTTGAAGCTGACTGAAGTTCCCTCTGACTCACCCTGCCCTATTGCAAGTGGCACTGACTGAAGCAGGTACAGGTTGGCCACCTGCAACTTCAAGAATGGGTTGCAGTCTTAGCCTCCCAGACCACACAGAAAAACTGATGACAGGGAGAGGGAAATCTGAGGATGCTGAAAGGGAAGCCTGAACAGGGACTAGGCCAGGCTCTGCCCAGTGTCATGTCAGGTCCTG
>NW_020799095.1:29313970-29349158 GCF_003259725.1 Athene cunicularia | reverse complement strand
AGTCTATAATGTGGAAGAAATTGAGAATATACCTTAAATCATGCCACCTCTTGGATTTCAAGAGCACTTTAAAAGCTGTACAGTTCATAAGATGTATTTTGTATTGTGCTATATTTTAAGGCCTCATCCATTTCTCCATGGGTGATTTTTAAGGAAGCAGGGTAATTATGCTAAAGTGCTAGTAGTATTTGAATCACACAGTAGACATTTTCATGTTTTTATGCAAATACAGATCACTGCTTATCTCTATAATTTAGAAAACTGTTTTCTTTGCCAAAGTGGTTTGGAAATCCGTGACTCCTAATGGTACATTTTGTTTGTAATTTGCACTGAGTGTATATTGCATTTTTGAGTTGAAGAAAGAGGGGAGCACAACAGTGAGCGTCATCTAAAAACCTGCTCATTTGTGTGTATATTCACATCAGAAGTGTGCCCACCCCCTCTTCCATGGAATGTGAAAGCACACAGCTCATTCCTCTAACAAAGGAACTAACACTAACACATTATGGCTCTTGTGTTTTCTTGTTTAGAGTGCAAATGTATTATATTTACAGGTAATCTCTCACCTGTTTATACCAAGTAGCTTTTATTTCCAAAGTCCTCTGTGAGCCAACTGGCAGGCAACTACCTCTCTTCCCTTGCACCTCAGCCACTCCCAGACAGTATTTGGATTTTCTTTTATTCCTGCTCATGGGGTGGGCACTGTGGGAGGTCTGTCATCAAGCTCAGTCATGCTGAGGTCTGTGAATTACACAATTTAAAGTCAAGAGCAAGGTCTGGAGGGCACAAGGCTTTTCAGAGCTGTAGGGCACATGGAAGGGATGTGTGTGTTTGTTTACTTGCTTAGGAGCCACAGCGATTGCTTCCTCCTGTGGCCTTGTGCTCAGAACTAGCAGACACAGATACCAGCGTGAATCCCAGTGCTGGAGAGAAGGTGTGTAGGGTCATCGAAGAAATGCTGGCGGACATGTGTGTCAGGTACTGAGAACAGCTTTCACCTGGAACTGTTTCACCTTAAATGGTTGTGATGACTCAGGTGACATTTGTCTGTCTGGGAAGCCAGTGAGTATGAGTCTGGGTGGGTGCAGTTCTGGTTCTTCACTGCAGGTATTGATGGTGCAGGGGGAGAGATAAGGGACGTGACGCATCCTTTCAGGCAGGGGACGTATTAGTCTTATGGCAGATGCATGAGGCTTGTCTGCTAATTCAAAGTCTTTCAGCCCATGTTGGTTTTAACCAGTTTCTGGCTGGTTCCAGTGTTGGATGAATTTAGGAGATGTTTCCCTCTGTTCTTCAGTGAGTTGATGTCATTATCACATATTTCCTCTTCTTTCAGTCAAGAACATTTTAAACTCTGCTGTGTGAAGGATAAGAGGGGGAGGGTTTCTTGTAATTTATTCCATGTTTCATATTCAATTATGGGCTTTTGCACTTGGGGTACAGTGTGAGCTATGGTCCTTCAAGCCTTGTTGTCTTTGTTGAAAATGCATTCTGCCTTATACTTAGGACTCCTCTCTTTCCTCACGCTGCTAACCAGTGCTGTATGGATTATGTTTTTTTTTCATTAATAGCAAAAAAATATCACAATATATCAATATGAGTTTTTCTGTCAAATACATTACTGCTGCACAATTCCTCCCAGTAACTTCAAACTTAGATATAATGGGATTTAATCACTTGAATGATAGCTTGATTGCTTTAGATATTCATGTCCTTGAACCTCTAAAGTTTTGTTTTTCTTTCCACCTTAAGGCTCGAAAAGATGTTAAGGGTATTTTTCTTGCTGTTAGGAGAATATTTTCTGGAGAGGGTTAATTTTCAAGTTTTTCATGCCATGCTACCATTTTGTAGCTTTGTCCACATTGACCAGTGTGACCATTTATTTCCAGAGCTGATGTTACAGTAGAAGACACAGCCTAGTTTGAGTTTTTCCAGCTTTTTATGTAGCTTTAATGTTTTATTTTCCAATTTGTGTTTCAGTCTCCTGTATTTAGTTGATAACTTCCATATATCTTGGCCAGTATTAAGCTTTTCCAGCCACTTCAGAACCAGAACAATTGAAACTGAACTCAATAATTCTGATTCATACATGCCTTCACTAAAAAGACTTTTGTATAGTCATACTTTATGGATAGTGTTTACTAGTTTTTATGTTGCTTAGCTATCTTAAACAAATTAAGGCTTGGTAAGATGTATGCAAAGATATCACAGGCTTCTGAATCCTTAATTTTAAATCTAAAGTCTTTTACCTGTAAAACAGAGAAGCCTAGCTTGGTTATAAAAGGGACTGCTGAGATAGCACCAGGTTGTTTTGCAGTGTATTACTGACAAAGATGATTTTCTGCTTCTAAGGTAACCAGAAATGTTGCAAAGCTCTTAAGAAAATTATCACAGATTTTGCTCTTTTATGGACACATTATCCAATGAAAAGGCAATGCACTTTGCAATCTATTTTGGAGAAATACTAATGATAATTGATGGTCTCTAATTGTGGTCCTTTCATTCTGATATGTAGTTTGTAAAAAGAGAAAAACACTGTTCTTGTTCATTTGATCTACAGTATTTTAAGATTTAGTCCTGAAGAAAATGAGAAGGACAGCATAGTGAATGGGAATGTGTAGAGTCAAGATAGCTGGCCTTTTTCTTTCAGTTGTTCAGATTTGGGTCAGGTGAAATGTTTTGGAAATGTATGCTTTGGCAAATTTTTTTGATTTAAGCAGCCCAAAACTTTGTTTTTAACTTTGTTAAAGTTTCTAAATGAAATATTTGAATTTTACTGTTAAGAAATAGTTCATACTTTAAAAGTAACTGGTGAATAAAGTTGACATGCACTAGGAAGTGTAAACATTGAAAATGCAGTGTTTTGGGTAAAATGTTTCCTTTGGCTTGATTGCATTTTAAAATTGTCAGCTAATAAAAATAATATTAATTGGTCAACCAGAAATAAATGTTTATGTTATTTCCCCTACTTGTTCAAAAGGGTGTTGTTCAATTCCCGGTTATAGAACAGACCTGAGTGCTGTTGAACAAGACATAATTTCTTTTCATCACTTCTTTCTTCCATTTTTCAAGAGAGGAAAATGCCAAGAATCCCTGACTACCAAGAGTATTGAACACAGTAATCGGTTAATTCTGTTAATATTTTGAGATTCTTAGCTATTAAAATGAGAGGTAATGTATAAAATCCGAATAAATGCTTTGCTCTGCAAACTAGTCTGTGCTATGTGAGTGGAGTAAAGAAAACAGTGAAAACGAATTTGCTTATTTGGCTTTCAGTAGGCTTACATTACCTCTAAGGGAAAAAGCGTTTGCAAACTGACATGCAGAGAGGAGAAATATAGTAGTAATGCACTGGGACATTCTTTCAATGGCAGTGGAAAAACTTCTACATTTTTCTCCACATAATAGATTTTCAAGTGCTTTCTTTCATAGCCAATACTGGACCTGATACTGTTCCTATTTGAACTATTTTTACTAGAGAAGGTTGATGAAATACAGATAATCCAGAAGACGGTGTGATGATGTCTACTGTTTGCCCTTTTGCATGGCTACACTGCCACCTCTTCTGCCCTTCCTTTCCTGTTACCAGGTAGAGGCACTTAAACCATATGAAAAAGTAAGCAGATGGAAGTTGTGATTGTGGTGAGAAGTGTCCTGGGAGGCTGCCACTCATCCTTGGTTATGTCTCGGATACTTCATGCTCGAAACATGTCAGATTTTCTCTGGCTATTGTATAATATTGACATACTTCCAAAGGGCCTCTTTTGTTTATGTATCCAGGGAATACACATGACAGATCTTCCTTGAAGAGGATTTTTCTTTTGCCTTTAGTTGTGTCAAACAGTAAAATCAATGAGTCTTACTGCTCCCAAAATCAATGAATGCTGGCCCCTACTGTTTTGTGGGACCCTAATGCTGGTGCTGTTATTGCTGCCCTTGTGACTTCAGGAGCTCTCTAGCAGCAGGATATTGACTACCCTTCCCAGCGTGAAGGGCAGGAGAGCCTTCCTAATTAGACCTGGAAGCTTATTCTGAAAAATGTTCTGTTGATGTAAAATATATATATTGTTTTTAAACTGAATATTTGTGCAAAAAAATTTTCATCCCTTCCGCCCTCTAGATTTTTCCATTGGAAGTAACATTATTAGCTTTAAAGTTCACTGGTTCCCCCTGACATTGTTTTTCTCCACTTTTATTAAAAGAATTTTTTTATTAAAGAATTCATATACTTGAGTGAAGTTTTGATTTTCACAATCACCCCTTTTTCAACTTTGCTATTCTCAGTCTTCCTTTGTTATTGGAAAGAACACAAGACTTTCAACATTTTTTATTTTATTTTGTGTTATTCCTCAGTTTCTCAAAATTGAGGAATTCTTAAAAGTTGGTAACACAGCAAGAGAGGGAATTTGCTGGGCCAGTGAGTCCATTCCCTGTCAATCATAGGTGACTGTGTAAGAGGGGTCTAGTCCAGAAGAGGCTGAAGGGCATCATGTGCCACCAGATACACTATAGTGAAAGACAAATGAAGGAATGATGGTGAAATCATCCTATAAGCACATTGTCCAGCCTTTTAGGTTACTCATTAGCAAAGAGATGTAAAATAGGATCAGTTTCCATAAATGAAAAGAAAAAATTAGAGATTTATTTCCTGAATAATTTTAAAAGCATAGGGTTTTATTTTTCTTGTTTTCAGGCTTTTGTTGAATTCCCTTTTGGTTTTGCTTCAAAGTTACCATGATCTGGCTTGAGCTAGAGCAGCACTGTGTAAATTGAGCAGGGTTTAAAGCACTTGGAGTCTCATGTAAAGGGCTTTCCCATGTGTACCGTAAGGACATGAGGTCTGGGTAACAGCTGGATTAATTGGGCAGTGAGGATTTCAGAGCACTTCAGATCCTTCTAAGGCTGAGTGGTGACAGCAGGAAAGAGAATAAGGATCCTGTCCCCATTAGTCAGAAGTCTTGAGATGAATTATGACTGCAAGGAAAAAATGTGTACTTGCAATGTAAACTGTGAAGCTGATGTCCCACTGGGGAATGTGAATGCCATTACAATGCTACCCTTTGTACAGAATACATAAATTAATGGCTTAATTTAATTATTTATCTTTCAACATTTTCTCACCTTGCAGAATGGAAATGCTGGTAGAAGCTTTGATAAGCCCCCCCAAAAATTAAAATCCGTGTTACTCTTCCTTTATTAATAACTTTTAGTCACTGGAAATTCTCAGACTGTTAGGATATATGGAGTTCTCTTATTAAGAGACAAGAAAAAACCACATGGGATTGTTACTCATTCATTGCTTGAGTTCAAGGCTGAAGCAGGGTCTCACATGAAATTACTGCTAACACTGATTTCTCTTTGAGCTTTCTAGGAGTGTTGCTACAATTTTCTCCTTCCCACTATTTTGGGAAAATTGCAAGGTACCAGAAATAACCAATAACAGAAGGAAAATACCCCCAAACCCCTTAAAGTTCTGTTCATTTGTTGGAGGTTGATTGCTGTTTTTCATTTACCCATTTTCCCTCTGCAGGGCCCAAATCTTGGAGTCATTTACTCGGTTATTCACTCCTCCGTTGACTTGTAATGGGATAATTAGCCAGTGTAAAGACTTGGGACACAAACTAACTTGAGTGGTGATCTGGGGCATGTGTGGTCTCATTGTGTCAAATTAATAAGGGTCTGTTGTTATTTCTCAGGCATAAAGTTTCAACCAGAGCTAAAATCTGGGTATTTTTTGTTCATTTCTCCTACATGACCATGACTTAGCTAATATTCTGTGCAGTATGCAATATCCTATAACTGTCTCAGACTGTATAAATAATGGAAGGCATTTGCATGCTGACCTGCAGTTATGTCTGTTTAGAGCAGACAGTGAACTTGCTTGCTTGGCTTGTTAATATTCTAGTTCCCTAGCAATCAATCTGCTTTGATATTTATGTGACCCAGTAAAGTATATTTTTCTTGGGTTTTAAATTATGTTGTTCCATCTCCCTTTATATCTCTAAAATTCAGTCTGCCTTGATTGCCATTTGGATCATGATATGTGGACAGCGTGCCTTCACCTCGCCCCTGTAATCACTTGGCTGTGCAGGCATGGAGATCTTGCTTTGTTTTTCCTGGGCAATGTAGAGAGGGTTAATCATTATACAAATGCAATCTGCTGTCCTCCATGTATCCCTTGGGTTTATCTTTCTCAGGATACTTTTCTCTTCTTTGTATTTATGTAATTTAAATCTCAGTTCATATATACAGAAATTAACATTTTGATAGAAAAACGCTGCTTTTATAAACAATACCTCAGCCACTATGAGACAAACAGATAAAAAGAATAAACATACTGTGTCAGTGGAAGCTGATAAAGTGCAGACACTGCCTTAGGCTATCTCTGCACAGTGCAAACTTAACCTACACATCAGCTTTATCCCCCCGCCCTTTTTTTTTTTTTTTTTATGGGGTCACTAAGACATTCTCTGTTTCTAAAAGTAATTTTTGGTCACCAGTGATAAGCAGAGTAATCTTTCCCAATATTTCTGGTAGCTTCGGACTTTAACTTGAGGTGGTGCAATAAAGCGAGCAGACCAGACCCACTTCTGCTCAGTGAGTGGCGAACTGCCGCCTCTCCACAGCCTGCAAGCTTGTGAGCAGGCGAGGAAAACCCCTTTCCAGACCTTGTACTTTTAATAGTTCTGAGAGGTGCTTGAGCAACTGTCTTCCTGTCTGTTAGATGAGATAAATGCTGTGTTTATCTCATTGAAATGTCATATTCATTTATAATAAATATTTCAAAGTGTCGACAGCTCCAAAGAATAGGTCAGTTTCCATGTGCTACCATGATGCAAAAAACATTTGTATCATACATCAAAGTATCTTACTAAGTATTTTAGAATAGGACGACAGGTTACAAATTGTCCCCTCTGCCAGTCTCCAGCCTGTGTAATGCTCCTCCTGCACCTCCTCTGCAATTACGGACGCAGCCTTTCCAGGGATGCTTGCTTCTGTCACCCCTGGAGCTTTGAACAGAAAAATCCTGCGTTTGATCCAGTCTCAGACTTTTCACCTTTTTTCACTTCACTGACCAACTGTGTGCAGTGTATTAAGAAACAGCAGAGACACCTCTAGAGATGGGCTGTCGTAGGAACATGTGCCTGGGCTGGGCACTCCTTGGAGCTCCTGCTTCAGTGTAGCAAGCAGCTTCTGCCCTGTGTGCCTGATAAAGCTGGTCATGGAACTGCTGCATCCAGTGTCTTGGACTAAGAGGTAGTTACCCTGAAAAAGTATGAGACAGAGGAGCTAGTGAGTCTGAGGTGGAAGAAAATGGGCGCCCCATCAACACAAGGAAAATGCATTCACGTAAGAGACGCAGCAGTTCTGCAGTTCATCAGAACACTGACAATATCGTCCAGGGTCCTCCCAGCCTCCTCTATACATACCACTGTCTATCAGTCCACCTATGAATCTTCAGCAGGAAAATGATTCATTGCAACCCTTCTGGATCTTGATCCACCCTTTTCCAGGCATGTGTTGCAAATTGGCAATATAAAAGGCATCAGTGGACCGTTCCTCTCAACTTAAAAAGAATTGAATTTTCTACATATTGTTTGATCTCTTTGGGACAGTTGCAGGACCATTTATTTATCCAAAGTTATGTATCACACACTTTCTCAGAGAATTTCTGCTTCCCATATATTTTTTTAAACTTCTTTTTTTAGCTGTGGACTGACTGAACTGTCATTCAAATCAATGGAAAGTTCTCCCAGCAGTTTACTAGAGCAGGGTACAGTCCTTAGCATCTATTCAAAGACCACAGAAATCACTGATGTCAGTAGAAAGCTTCCTACTTGCATTGCTTAGCCCCTAAACCCCTATGCGAAAGAGGGACAGGACACTCAGCTAATGTGTATATAGCCTGTCAGGGAAGAAAAGCTTGTCATGGCATTACAGTTTTCCCTCCTTTTCATGCAGACTCATTAATTTGCTAAACCAGATGTTTCTGAGCCTGGCAGATCTATTAATCTGTATATTTTCCAGTTTGCCAAACATTAAATTACCAGAAAAGTAAATGGAAACTCTCATTTACTTTTAGTGCTTAAGATCTCCTAACATAATCTAAAAGTGCTTCAAGCAAGAAAGGGTATAACCAAAGCCTACAACATCCTTGAGCTTCCATTCATCTCCCCATAAGGGAGCAGCCTTTCTCTTCTGGAGGAGCTCTATGCATATGTATTAATTTCCTCCGACAGTTCTCCTGATAAAGAGGAATATTCCTCCAGTTATCATATCTCCAGAGGCATTCCTGCATAAAAAAGAATATCTGCACTATTAGAGGAATCATGTTAATGGGCCTAAAATGTTTCAGTCAGGGAACTGAAAAATTTAGCGAGGATATTACAGTGCAGAAGAATTTTGTTGTTGGGATATGTCTGTGTGTGGGCTGTTGACTCATCTGTATTTAACTTCTCACAGCCTTTGACTTGACCTTTCACTTGGCGGCTCCTCCTGTCATTTTCTTGGTATGAAAAATTTTAGCCTTTCATTTGACCTGTGTGGACTCATAAATTCTGGTTGCTCACACATGTAATCACAGAGCAAACAAAGAAGCTGGAAAAAAGCTCCTGCTGAAAGGAAGCAAGGTTGTAACAGTGCAGATGGAGGAGACTGTGCAGCATCCTTCTTCTCTCCAGCCAACTCTGGTTTCTCTCACAAATACCCTTCCACATCTTACACTGTGTGGTATGCCAGGTGTAGCCTGAAACAGGCCATGAGCTCCCAGTAACCTGGTCAATACATGAGTATTTCCCAGTTTAGTTATTTTAGACTAAAGTATCTCTCAGAGAGCTACTGGAGTTCTGTAGGTTCTGTGAGTTCTGTTCCACACCCATACCTGAGATGAAAACCCAGGAACATCACTTTAAGAAGACATTAGTGGTTCTGGTGCCTTCTTAATGCTAAAAATAGAAAGCTATCCTCTGAGTCCATTTTTCCTACCTAGGAAATTTTACACAATCAGGAGTTAAAAAATGCATAAAGGATTCACAAAGATTCAGAAATAACTGTTAGAAAAGCTGGTTGGGTTTTCCTCTGGTAGAAATTTTGTTGTGGCTGTACTGGGTAGGGCTATTTCAGTCATGCTGGCAAGAAAGAATTTCTAGGTTTCAAAAAAGGATTTCTGGACAAATGCAGTGTGGTCCATATCTGTCATTCTCACAATATCTTACGTTTTTAAGTACCAATTGATATTACGAGTAGCCTTACTACTGCTCATTCTTTTAAAAGTAATTAGTAGCTTCTTACTCTTTCAAATACTTGTATCTGTCTGTGTCTCAAAAACCATCTTTACAATTAGCATTTTTGAACTGTCAGCAGATGATTGCTGTCTCTCCCAAGGGTGGCATATTCTCTTCATGGTGACAATTTCCCCTATTTCTGTATTGCATGTCTTCAGACACAGAGGGGTCTAAATGTCAGGACTGTCATTGTGGTACCTCAGTGACCACTGATCTTACTGGAAACTTACAGGTGAAAAGAAGTTCTAAGAAGTATTCGTAGCTATCTGCTTAACTTCTGGCTTTTTTAATGTCCCTTTTAATTGACAGTTTGAAACTTTTGTTATTTCTGCACCTACCAAAGTGATTTACCTTTGAAAGTAGCACTTTAGACAGGTGTAAATGGAAGGGTTGGTATCTTCAGCCCATAAAAATATTATCATAAATTAAAAGTCAACAGTCCCCTTCTTTTTGTTAAAAAAAAAAAAAGATAAAAATATGCTGACTAATGTTCTCTTCATTCTTGTATCTCTGCAGACCAAAGTAATAACTAAAATTAGACTAAGCTTTCTGTATTGACTGTCCTGAACTTGCTTGGCAGGGATAGAACCTTGGGATTCATATAACAAGAAAACTTACTCTGGGTCCATCCTTCATATTATGTGGTGATTGTTTGTTTTATAAAGGCAGAAGGCTCATGAACAGTGCAACACTGGTCCGGAAAGTTCTGGCAGGACTGCCTTGACCACCTAGTGGTAGTGAAATGAATTAAGGTAAGAAGTTCAGTTTAGCATGCACCTTGCTCCTTTTCTGAATGAGGCTGCTGGTAAGGACAATAACATTATTTTTTTGGCTGTTGCTCTGTAAAATATGTGGATGTAGAATCCTTAACTTACAGTGGTCATTACTGGT
Organism: Athene cunicularia; assembly: GCF_003259725.1. Lineage (NCBI taxonomy): Eukaryota > Metazoa > Chordata > Aves > Strigiformes > Strigidae > Athene > Athene cunicularia. The sequence goes on along the minus strand of NW_020799095.1, from coordinate 29,338,983 downwards.
TAATTAAGGAGATTAATTGATTTATTCTTAGCAAAGGACTGTTAGCAACGTTCACTGCTAGGGAATTATTGAATTTAGATAGATCATAAGATAGCTGAGAAGAAATATTTTTCTTCCCTGGAATAATGTTTCTGTCTGATTCTCAAAATAGGAATTATATATGTCTTCCATTGTTAAATTATTATAATTACTAAATTATTGTAATCTTTAAATAACTGGCTGCAATTTTACAGCAAAAATATTAATTACCATATTTAATAAAGTATTTATCTTTGCTTAACAAAGTATTACTGAAATTTGGAGTCAGAAGTGAGAAGTTCAAAGATGAGAGTTCGATAGATTTGGACCTTGCCTGAAGAATTATTTTTAAAGCAATTCTTGGCACGTATGTGACAGCTTACCATTAAATGTATGCTTTTGAATCATCTGCTGGTGGCATGGGTTTTCAGATTGCACTGTAACAATGCAAGTGCCTGGAACCCTAACTCTCATAATGCATAGATTCAAAAATAGAACCGGTGCTATTTATACTACCTATTTGGTTATGCATGAAATGATATTGAATAAAAGGCTTGTGTAGAAATCTCTTTCACATTTTCATAGCAAATAATGAGCATACATTAAGAACAAATTACATGTATCTGAACTTAATGGGTGAGGTGTCTCAAGCTTCTGCAAATGAATATTAATGGAAAGAAGCTGTAATATATATTGAACATTTAATTAACTTTTGGGGCAAGACTGTCAATGCGTGACACAGTGGCAGCGCGTGTAAGAAAAGCAAACAAACAAACAATCCCCCAACCTGGATTTACAAATATAGTTCCAGAAAGGGAACCAAGAGACATTTTAGCAGCAATTTTTCTGCAGAGGAATCCTAATGCCTCTGTGCCACAGTGGCTGGTACATACACATGGAAGAAGTCCAAACACGACTGTCCTCCTTTGGCCCTTGTTGTGTGGCTTTCTGTTTTCTTTTTCACTAGCATTTGAGTGGACTATGATTGAGATGGCCATGGGTTTACTGTGCTGAATGGTCTGTGGTGTCAAAGGATGGAGCCGTATGGTGCCTGGTCAAGGTCTCTGTGTGCGTGCATGTATGCGTGTACAACAAGAATGAACCTACATTCAGTAGCCTGAAGTTTTGTAAACCTGAACTGACTGCTGATAGGAAGCTCATATTTCCATCCTGTACAAGTTGGTATTACTTGTGAATGGAGGACAACTGGAGTTCTGTGTTTGCAGTCCCTCTAAATCACTGTGAACATGTTACATTATCACATTAGGAAATAAAAATATATATATATATAATACAAATTTGGCTGAAGCATTTGACTTTCTGGAAAACCAGCTGAAATATTTGTGTCTCAGTCTAAGTGGAGTAACACCAGGAAATAAGCCGCTAGGATATTTTCTCATTGGCTAGGCTATTTCCTCATCACACAAACAGTTCCTGGCAATGTCAACTACTGCAGCCTACGACAATTCAGTCTCAGAGATTTCTTTATCTTGTGAGCAGCACATTAAGATACAGTATGAAAGTAGTGATGCTAGTGATCCTTGTAGTCTCTACTAGGATGCTATTAAACAGCTTTTAGTCAGTTAATTACAAAGTAGAGAAGGTGCTGCTTATGTGTTTGTTATTCACAGTCTATGCAATATCTGGCTTAACTACCATTCTTAGAGTCCATTGATGCAGTAGTGAAATAGTATCATGTGTTTCTAAGGAAATGAGAAGATGTGAGAGACAGCTCAAAGACCAAATAGACTGATTACTCCGTATCAAAGCTGCCTTAATCCCTTGATGTTTAGTTGGTGTACAGCTGGGAGTTGATCAGCTGGGGAACTGCAAACAAATGATAAATAGCATCTATTCCTAGGAGCTAAATTTCCTCTCCATGTTGAATTTTGTGAGCAGGATTGCATTTGCCTTGACTAGCTTTCAATTCCATCTTGGCTCATTTTGTTACATTTGGGAGCTTTGATTTGTGATTTGGGAGAACAGCTACATTTTGTCAAGCATTTCTGAGTATAGATTTCTGGTATACAGTTTGATCTTTGAATGTAGGGTAAACTTCCCATTAAGTGTAAGTGCAGTGCTTGTTGTTGCCAAGTATGCTTTTTTGCTCAAAGATTTTGTTCTTTGGGGCTCAAAACATTGCATTTTTTCAGTTGTGATGACTGTCTTACTGCTAATTCATCAGTAAGTGCTATGTCTTGCCTGGTGACAGCCTGGCCCTGCTCCATCTCCTGTAGAAGAGCTGTGCTGTTGTGGGACAGGGAGGCACAGCAAGGCTCTCCAGCCGTGGAGGTCCTGTGACCTCCGAGATCCCCTGGTACTTCAAGGGCTTGCTATTTTTGGGTATCCAACACTCTGCTCTGCTGGGGCTGAAGAAGGGCAGGTCTTGCTTTCTGCACTTGTCCCACTTTGGAAACACGAACATCATTGCATGTATACAGACAATCAGACACCACCAGTCTTTCCAGCTGCTGTGTAAGGAATAATTTTACCAGGGACAAATTGTTCTTAAGAATCCGCTTTTACATCTGTATGTAATCTATGTAGCTTGCTTTCTTACACGAAGTGTAGTTACTTGGATTCACTTTGTGATGTCCGGAGCTTGAAATAAATCTCAGGAAGTGTTCACATTTGCTGTTTACATACTCCATACACAGCAGGTGCTGTAGTCACTGTGAGAAGCAATCTCTTCCCCTAGAGCAGTGCTTTCTGCCTAGAAACGCATGTTTGGATTTAACACAGTTGTAAACTTGGGCAGTTGCTGATTCTCTGTTCTCCTAACTCAGAAAACAAAAAACAATTTTACTTTCTGATGCTAACTAGAACAAGTCAGAGATGGGATAATACTCTTCAGATTTTACCTGGGGTAGGAGGGAGCTAGTAATTTTCTGAAACGGTGTTATTCTCATCATCAATAATAAGCCTCTACGCACCAGTATGGGAACTGTCCCTCAATAGTTTCCCATTAGTACATGAGTGTTTTGAGTGAGGTGTGAAGAGGGACAGGTTCAGTGAGAGCAAAGGGAGTGTTGCAGTTGCAGCCTGAATTACATCTTATCAAACTGGCAGAAAAGCAGCAAGTAATAAGTTGCATACCATTTTATTTAGCTGGCAGGCAATAAACAGTGGTCAACCTGCTGCCTTGTATCACTCACTTCCTGCAGGATCTGTGGCTTGACTGCCTTTTATTACCCGCTGGCTTTTCTGCTGGTTTCATGAAATGTGATTTTAAGAGCTTGCATGACCTCCTTAATTCATCTTGCAGTGCCTGTGTGTTTCAGGGACTTCACTATGTACATGTGATCTAACTTGATCAAGTACAATGAACTGTAGATGCTATGGCACTTGTGAAGTGTGTAGAAAAACAAATATTGAACAGAAAAGAGAAGGTAAATCAAGAAGTCCCTGCTAAACTGACAAGGAACTACAGAAAGGAAAAGGAATAAAAACAGTAAAAGATTGCTTAAAGTGCAAAACTTACATTTATAATTTGCCACAGAGGTCAAGAGAGCAATGATATTTTGATGTGTAAAAATACACAAAACTATAGTAGATAAGCTTATGTATTTTAGATAACCTTGTATGCATTACACTGGCCAACATACTGGTTGGAAGAAGATTTCTCTGTCGGCAACTCTTCTGCAATCACCAGCTGTGCGCAGAAGTCGGTGCCAGTCCCTGGGAGAGGCCAGACTTGCTGGCCTGTGTGTGCTGCTGGAAATGGTGAGGAGTGCAGCCCAAAGGACCCAGATAAGCCCAGGGTTGTACTGGGGCAGCTCTGTTTGTCTTCATTGTGAATTAAATCAACTTTTGCTGCTAGGTTCAATTGGGTTGAGGCTGGATTTATTATTTTTTTCTTTTCAAAATATTTTTTTTCCACCTACAGGTAAACCACATACTGGCTTACAAATGTTTCCAGGTAGAAAAAATACAGGATAGATTAGAGTAGAAAGCATAACAGCACTGAGGCAGAAAAAATATGAAATAATTGAGATCTGTCTGTGTTTTGAAAGCTTTCTTTTCTTCCAATTTAACTCAATTATACTATGGTTTGGTGCTTTTGGTTTTGTCCCTCACTGTGAATGTAGCATTCAGCTATTTTTCTCTTGCATACAGAAAGTATCCATTAAGTAAATTTCAGTGTGGTTCTGTGTCCCAATCCAGTGTCGGAGGAGCTTTCGATATGATCCCAAGAGCGAGATTAAGACAGAAACGAAGTCAAATGCTGTACACCCAAACCAGGTTTTTATTATTAAAAAAGTGAAGAGGGGTAGCAATAGGACAGAATGGAAGGAAAAGACAGAAATAAAGCAAGGATGAGGGATAGGGCTACAAGAGTATTCACCACCATGGATCCAGCAGTGTCCCGTTGGTCCTCAGTCTTCAGTTCTTCGGTGGTGGGTGCACACGGATCAGACCTCAATGGTAGATGCACAAAGAGCAAGATTTTCTGCTGCCTTTTTAAGTTCATTGTACCAGCTGATCAGCATATCTGCTCGCCTTCAGGTTTTTTTGTCTCTGGTCCCACAGGCTTTGTTGCATCCGGCTTCAAGGGCGGGAACGTTTGCCTCTCATCAGTTCACTAGCAATGCGTGCATGGGGTCTGGCCTACACAGTAGACCCACAAACAGCTACATGAGTACGGTCTGGCCCTTTGAGGCTTGTCTAAGGGCTCCGACAATGCAACCACAAAGAAGTGGGGGGGTGCATCCTTCAGTACGTTCCCGCTTCTCTGGGTGACACTCCACCCAATTCACAGACCAATTCACAGGCTGCAGCAGCTTCTCTTGGAGGTTTGCACAGACACAAGCAAGCTTTAAGACAGTTGTATGACATTTCAGTCTCTCACACTCTGTACCATGACTTGGGACTGTCATGGGGGATCCCTAATTGCACTCATATCTTTAAGGATTTATTTTTATAAAGTATTTGCCTAAAACAGTTATGTCAGAAACATTAAGAAAACTTCTTATCATTACAGCTGAAATATAAAACCAAACCCAGTAATATCAAATCCAGAAAATATTTACCTTACTGTATTGAATCATTTGTTGTAATATAATTACACTGTATGTTGGTTTCCCATAGCAATAACGTTCTGGTAGGAAAACTAAGTATGAACTAAAAGGAAGATACACAGACTAATCTGTATAATTTCAATTAGTAACTTATTTCACACTGATTTTTTATTGTTGCGTCTTATTCTACTATATGAAAGTTTGGCATCGAATGACTGGAAATTGTAGAATTGGTCTGGTTTCATTTTCATATTTGAAGCCTATTTTCAGCTGCACTAATAAAATGTCCTAAGCACTAGGAGCTACAGTGGGGTGTAATGAGCAGTCTCGGGAAACAAGTGTCTAATTTCAGAGGTAGATGGTGGTGGAAATCTGGCTAAATGAAAGGTTTTCCAAGCAGAACCGCTGGGAGGAAACCATTGCTCTTGCTGACGAGGTCTTGTCCGTGGAACAGAGCTTTTCACAGTGCACTACTTGTGTCACTGACAGCCACTTATAAATCATGGAAATAATGATCGATGGGGCATCATCAAAAAGGCTCCGCAAGCTGGAATTTATAAGCTCCACCATGAAAGGCAGGTGCAGCCCAGCAGTCAGCAGAGCAGCAGCAGAACAAGGGTGGCTTCATGGTGCGAACCAAAGGGGGTCCCATGGTCATCGCACCACTTCCCTCCCTGTGGCTCATGCCCCTGCCCCAGGGAGTCTACGGGCACCACACGAGCTGCCACATGTGCTGCTCTGTGTGTGTCTGATTCAGTCATTTAACCTTTTGGATTAAAACAGAGTGGTGCATGCCCAATCTTAACATTTCTGGAAGAAGGTTTATTCTCCATTTCAGTATTGTAAATCCAGGTTAATGTCAGAGTTACAATCTATAACTGATGAAGATGGGATTCTCGCAGGTGCTCGGTATCATTTTTTCCATAACTATGGAAATCAATATATGTTAAATGTTTTCAGTAAACTGTGAGTGTAGACTTAAGCTGAACCTGAACACATTTGTGAATCTCGTATATGTTCTGGGAGGTAGCATGTTCACATCTGATACCTAAGGTTAGACTCAGAAGTAACCATTAAGAAAATTAAACAAAACTGGCTTAACGTTTCTGAGGCATTGCAAACCTATTAATTGTAGGGTTTGTGGACCCCTGGAATGAAGAGGTATATAAATACAGAACCCTGATTTTGGGCAACTGGGTTTGAAGACTGTGGTCTCAGTTCTGTGCAATAAAACATAAAAACTTGTGTTCCAGTAATCTCAGATTAATGGCAGAATTGGTACATACCAGACAATCTTTGAAAAATATGGCAATAAAATAATGGAAAATTACTTTGCCTTATAGGCTAAATTCTGCACACTAAATAAAACTGGGCAAAATATCACTAAAGAAAATGGTGCAGAAAAGAGAGAATTTCTTCTTGTTGAATTAATAGAGGGTATGTCTTGAAGATTTTAATTCACAGATTGAGACTAATTTGCAGGTTATCAAACTGTAATATCTGAGTCCTTCCGCAGAACATGGCTCTTCCACACCACATTTCTAACATACCAAGTTGCTACAGAACATTTAATGAAATAGCAAAGAGCTCGAAAGATACTGTATGGTGTAGCTAAGTTTGGTTTTTTTGGGTTTTTTTTTCAGTTGTGTAGACAGTAATTCCTAAATTCAAAATGCTAATTTGTAGTGTTTGACATCTGTCACAGGGTAACAAATTTGGAACCCTCTGCATAAAAGGTACTCAAGTCCTTAACAAGCTACCTTCGTTTTGACAAATGTGCTTCTTCTACCTGCTGCTATTTCTGTGTGAAGAGGAAGGTGACAAAATGCTTCAAGTTAGATGACAAAAATATCTTTCCGACTGTTTGGTTACCTCCATGCACCTGGTCTCCATGGTGCTGTAGGATGGGGAGGCCAAGGGGCAGGCAGCTTTAGTTATCAGTGTCTTCAGCATGCCTCCCTTTGTGGAGATGGGGCAGGCAGGGGTTAAGCAACAAAATTTCTGCTGTTAGACCAACAGCCTCTCCTCTAATATTACTGTCTTCTCAGGTACAACTGAAGGAAAATAAGGAAAAAAGCCACCAGGAAAACTGTAGAGGCTTTGCTGTTCACTGCAAAGACAGTGAAAGAATCTCTGCATTTCATTTTGCAAAACTATAAGTAGAACCAAATCTTAGAAGAATTCCTTTGTTTTTCACACCTGACTGTAGAGTAACTGGAGGAATGAGAACAGAGGGGGTTCCTTTGCTTTTTTTCTCCTTTTGCACTACACATTGTGTGCACACTCCTGCATCACACACCATGGCCACAGACCTTTTCCCCTCTCCTACTCTCCCCTGTCCCATGGTCCAGAGCAGTATTTCAGGGGCAGCTGGAGCACAGAGTGAAGTCAGGATACACCTTGGAGGAGCCTGCCTGTATCACAGTGGGGTTATGCAGCAGCAGTTGTTCAAAACAGAGCTTTGACCTTGCCATAAACCATACTCCTCTGCCCTCGTCCCCCAGCTTCTTTGCAGTGCTACAGGAGCCCACGTGAAGGTGAGCCTTGCAGGAGGTCTTCTCCAATGGGCAGAAACCCCAGCAGGGTCTGAAGCTGGTCCTGGTCCCAGCTCTGTGGTGCTCAAGTGGCTGTCTTGTTCGGTGGCCACTCTCACAAGCAAGGTGATGCTGGCCAATCTGACCATGACACCAGTTCTCTCCTGCCAGTCTGTTTTTGCATTAAAAATTAGTACTTCATTTTTCTGCTAAGATTTTTTTTTTAAGGACCTAATAGCCTTATGCCAATCTAAAATGAAAAGCCTAATATTTACCATTCTCAGGGAAACAGCTAGGGCATTATGTGAAAGTCATTATTCTCCAGAGATGCTGGTGGCAGCGGCTGGTGCCGAGTCCCTGGCTCTGCTGCGCCGCGGGGCAGACTTGGGCACAGCAGGTGCAGCTGTGGAAACGTCTTCCCAGCACAATAGCCATCTGCACGATCCTTCATCAGACTCTTTCAAACTACTCCGAAGAAAAACCTTATTGTGGGTTGAGTGAAATATGTTAAATATTTTCTTCCCAAGACAATTCACTTAAGTTTGGGGAATTCTAATAAAAGTCCAGGAAACATGGATGTATTCTTCAGTGTTATTAGAAACAGTCTAATGAGCTTTTAAAGCAGCAATATTCTGGCTTAGACCATTGTCTGTTTTTCAAATAAGAAGGAGATGTGTTTCTGTCTTTAACTGAAAATGCAAGAAGCCACCAGTGGATGTAAAGCAGACCTGCTGTCAGCCCATCTTTGTATCCTTACTCCCTGGTAAATGCCTAAAGCTATCTGATTGGCTTCATTCCAAAAGGCTTAAGGAGCTGGTGAGAAATATGCAGAGATATACTGATTGGTCTCTTGGCACTCTCCCTGGCACAGAATCTTAGGTGCTGAGTGAAGTGGACCTGAAGAAGGACACAATCCTAGTGAAGAGCATTCCTGCTGCAGCTGTGCTGCATGCCATAGCCTTCACTCTCCAAACAATTCAGCCTGTACAGCAACCCTAAAGTTCAGAGTGGTTGTGATACACAACATCCCAACCGAGAGCAGATTTACCACAACTGCAATTGCAATGTGTTGTAATTACTACAAGTTAAAACACTTTTTTCTTTTTTCACCCTTACTCTGCCTTTAGTCATATTTTCACATCTCCCAAACCACAGGGGTACCTGAGACAAGAATGCAGGGTGGGTTAAAGAACACATATTTTTACCATAGGGCAGGATGCATCAATAGATAATGTGGCTCTGCCAGTGCTAGCCACTGCTTTACTTCCCAAATCTGGTCAGTGGCTTGGGAAGTCAGCTGTGATATTTATAATTCGGTAGAGTCTAGGTTCCTGTGTGCTGAGCCACTATTTTTTTTTTTTTTTTTTTTTTTTTTTTTTTTTCAGTAAGTCAGCTCCCTTTATTCTGTAAGCTACATCTACAATACAAAGAACTCCCAAGTGGAGCTGTTGTCTTTATTACATGGGTTATGTTACAAAGTTATTCCTGGCTTCTCAAATTAAACAGAAGGATTGTATGGCCATTTAAAGAAGAGTAGAACAAACATAATTATGTTGTGTGTGGGTGAATTTCCACTGAAGTCAGCTTACTTTGCATTGGGCTGCATTTGGCAGCATGTCAATGTCTGTGTGGGGAAATTGGCATATATTACCTTTTTATTCACTGGATCTCATTTATAAAAGGAAAAGGCAAGTCCAAAAACTTCTTGAAAAAGTCAGACCGGCAGACAGACCAAAGTCACAGAGACGGTTTAGCTTATTTTAGAGAAGATTCTGTTACAAATTCACGTTCCAGTTCGGGTTGACATAATATTGTTATATGTTTGCACCATATGTTTATAATTTTAAACAGCTTGGGGGAAAACAAACAAAAACTATGCCTCCTGCTAGAGGGACCTATTGGCAATATAATCCTAGGCAGAAAATTCAGATGGTGAATTGCATCTCTCAGAACATCAATCAAACCTCATCAGTAAAGAATGAGCAAACAATGCTTTTATTAACCTGAATTTAGTCACTGTGTATTAGTTTCTAAAAAAGAGTCATTCATTTGAGAAACAGGTCACCAGATAAATTACTTTTTATTTTTCTCTAATAACACACCTTCTTACCACACTTTACACTTCTAGTAAGGTTTATTTTTAATGTATCATTCTATACATAGTCCATAACAGGCAATTTAATTTAAAAAACAATATGGTATCTCTTGCTTGCCCAAGGAGATCAAAGGAAATAATCTGTATCAGTATTTAGTAATGGAAATACAGTGTCAAAAAGGAGATTTATGAATTCCTGATGTTATAATATGATTGATGAGAAAAGTAATGCTTTTGCCCTAATGTCTGCCTCTCCTTCCACAGTACAATACTGACATTGTTTCCATAGGGAAAGATTATCTGAGAACACAGAATGAAAAAAAAAATGTGAGGGCATCTTTTATTTCCATTTTCATACAACTTTTAGAGGCATACAGAGAAGTGGTAGGAAATGTGATTCTTTGATTAATCAGGCTATTTCTTGCAGAAAGCACCACCTCCAGTCACTGGAATTAATTTTCTTGAGGGCATAATAATTTTTAGATGGAAAAAAAGGAAAAAAAACCCAACATTTTAATCCTCGAACTGTAAACTATCATGTGAAATTTCTCAGTTTAGAAATTACTGTCCTGAAAAACACCAAGCTGTTTTTTAGCTGCACCACCTCTGTAGTCTTATCTGCAGTTGGGACTCATGGCCACCCATGTGTCACTAGCTCTCACTTGTGGAGCTGCTGTGGCTGGTCTTTGCAGATGATACTGTTCTAGCCTACACCAGAATCACCGGTCAGCTAAACCACATCTCTTTATTACATTAAGGCAGCATTTCCATATGAAACTTTAGTGGTTTTATTCTGATACTTTTAATGAACAACATACTTAATTGAAATACACCTATAATTTTCCATCAGTTCAGAACAATGAGGATAAATTGCATTGGTCTACAGAATCCATTCTTGTGAAGCTGGTGCTCCAGGACACTGTTTGTATCCCTTTCTGCTCACAAAAGCACAAGAGCTTTTGGACATTTTGTTATTTTTAATGTCATTTAGATCTTGTCTTGCTATGAGAGTTAGTGATGGAAATAGTTTCTTTGTTCACTAGTCAGCTTACTGATGGATGTTTCCTGAGAGCAAGAGAACAGAGCTTCAGTGCAGTGTTAGTGCAGTGGTATCTGAGGCTGTGAGAGCAGAAGAAACCTTTCAGGAGGGTTTCCACTGAATTCAAATTACATTTTCAGTCAGAGCGAGTGGTTTTGCCACCAATTTCTCAGCATCCCATTTTTGACATTATTGATATTGCATTAGCATCTAGAAAACACGTCTGGAAAAACACACAGAATTAGGCTTTAGCTATGAAAGCACCAAGCTCCAAGGCAGGTGCTTAAATGCTTTGCAGAATTGGGTCCTTGCAGAGAAACCCATATATATATATATATATATATATATATATATATATATATATATATATATATATATATTTAAGCTGGAAGCTTAGTTTGGCTCATACTTGGCACTAAACACTAATTAACTATAATTACTTACACCTATATTTGGGAAACACATAAAAATATGAGCCATACAAAATTGGATGGTCTGCCCTCTTGACAGACTGTTTCAAATAATATTAGCCATTCGTATTAATGGAAATAAAATGTAATAATTAGTGATTCAGGGAAAATTGTGGGAAATATCAGAGCTACTCAGAGCATTAGTAGGGAAATAATAAAGCTCTAAGATGGGCAAATTGCATTTGATGAATACCACAGGTGCAACACTTTTCAATACACCTTTGCTGGGCTAATAGCAATAAATGAAGCTCTGAACTCAGTGAGGGGTGCCAGCCACTCTTCTAATAACAGTAATTCCAAAATAGTGGGTGTGTATGAGCTTAGAAATGAAAAAGGGAAATCAAAATACTGTCTCAGTCTTGTTGAAAGAAGCTTTTCTTTTAATTTCTAACAAAAAAACCCACAAAACCCAACCCTGAATTATAGAACTTTTTGCTGCATAACTTTTACCCTTCCAGAAATGTCATAAATATATTATAAAACAAGCTTTGGAGAACTGTGGACTTTGAATCAAATCTGACAGAGAATTTCAGGGTAATAAATCACCGAGCAAAGCAAGAAGTATGGGGGAAGAAAAGATCCTGCAGATCCTCAGTGAGGAGTGGACAGGTTTTGATGGCTGTTGTGTCTTATCTGTCTCCTCAACCTGCCTGTTTTCCCAGCTGCTTCTTCATATGAACCAGCAGCAGAAGTGACATTTGGGGGAGGCTGGAAAGAAGGTAGCACCCCTGTGAGTGGCAAAGGGGATTAAAGGCATCAGGAAGACTTGACAGTCATCAGCAATGATCTGGCTCTTGGGAGTACTTGCACCCAACTAGTTATATGACCTGTGCTATCTACGTATTTGGCTCTAACAGCAAATTTTGAGGGAGTGGCTACCACATATGGTGGGATTTACAGCCAGGTTTTTGCAGTTTAAGCATTCCTAGCTGAAATATTTGTGTTCTCCCATTGTACCACAACTAATTTATCAGGAGCTGTTACAAAGGTGTTAAAGAGATGTGGAGGATAGCAACATGTTTCACCTAGCAATATGGTAAATAACTTGGCTGCTTTTGGATACCACAGATAACCATATTTCTTCTTTGGATTCCTAGTTATTTAAATTAATGGGTATAAAATGTCTATTCTGCTAGTGAAGGTAAATTTTCATCTATCTGAAAATAGTATTTTTACATATTTGAAGCAGAAAAGGGTATCAAAAGCTGGGAACTGATGCAGTGGGAACTTGTGGCTGTTGCTGCACTTCAGCTGGAGGTGCAGCACAGGGTTGCCCAGACTCTGTGGCAAGACAAGGAACAGCTGTTACTTTGATCATCTCCTCTGACTTTTTGCCTACTCCTGGCTCCTGAGTTTCACATGATTGTTCTTTCAGCAAGCCCATGACTTCCCATGGGGCTGGAGCATTGCTCTGGATCCAGATTCCAGGCTCACCCAGGGTTACCCAGTTCCCTTTATGCTGCTTGCTTGGAGAATGCTGCGTCTCCCAGTTTGTGCCAGTTGGGGTAATGGGGATTCTAGTGTGTGGGTAGTTGCCTACAGAATCTGCGTAGTTACACCTTATTCACTTTACAGACCTTGCTTTTGCTGAGTATGGTCCCCTCTCTCTGACTGCTCTTAAGCGAAACTGTGCAGGATTTTTAAAAAATTTATTGCTCTTGTCCTTGTCAAAATCAACTTGTTTGAAAAAGTGACTACACCATATTCAGAAGGCACATTTTCAATGTTTTGTTTCACCAACTGTTTGAAAGCAATGATTTACACAGCCATAGTGGAATGGCGAATGTAGATAAGGAAACTAGCCTGCAGGCACTTGCCATCTGCATTTAACTGTAACATAAATGCCAATTAATGCAAATGTTGACAGTTTGTTAGATCTTTAATACCTGCCTGAACAATAACTCAAAAAGTCAGATGGAACTTCATTAAAACTACTTTTCAATCTAAAATAAAGTAGTTTGTCACTTGCACAGAGGGACTTTCCTTCAACAACCTGGCTGTCCTCCAGGTTATGGTTCAGAGGCCTTTGCAACTACATCGGGAAGAAGAGGTGGTTGTGAAGGACTTAACAGCAGCCACCAAGTGTGGAAATCTCACAGGTGGAAGGTATTGGCAAATGTTCCCCAACTTGTCCTTCTTTGCAGTCTCCTGGGATACAACACACCTTTACAAATGCATGGCTGGTGTTGGGAGGAGAATGAATATGTTGCTGCAGAGCTTCTCTGTCTGGTAAGAGGTGATAGTCTTTCTGGCTACCTCTATGCAACAGCTTCATTCATAGCCTTCTACCCAGTGCTTTTCCCTACAGAGAGCACTGCTGATCCAGCAGCTTGAGAATCACTGAATCATCTAGGTTAAAAAAGACCTTGAAGATCATCCAGTCCAACCATTAACCTAACACTGACAGTTCCCAACTACACCATATCCCTCAGCGCTGTGTCACCCCAACTCTTAAACATCTCCAGGGATGGGGACACCACCACCTCCCTGGGAAGCCCATTCCAACACCTAACAACTTGTTCTGGAAAGAAATGCTTCCTAATATCCAGTCTAAACCTTCCCTGGAGTAACTTGAGGCCATTCCCTCTTGTCCTATTGCTTGTTACTTGGTTAAAGAGGCTCATCCCCAGCTCTCTGCACCCTCCTTTCAGGGAGCTGTAGAGGATGATGAGGTCTCCCCTCAGCCTCCTCTTCTCCAGACTAAACACCCCCAGTTCCCTCAGCCGCTCCCCGTACGACCTGTGCTCCAGACCCTGCACCAGCTCCGTTGCCCTTCTCTGGACACGCTCGAGTCATTCAATGTCCTTTTTGTAGTGAGGGGCCCAAAACTGAACACAGGAATCGAGGTGCAGCCTCACCAGTGCCGAGTACAGGGGTTAGATCCCTTCCCTGTCCCTGCTGGCCACGCTATTGCTGACACAAGCCAGGATGCCATTGGTCTGCTTGGCCCCCTGGGCACACTGCTGGCTCCTGTTCAGAATGATGCAGGCTTATCTGGGTTTGGGCTGCTGCAAACTCTCTCAGAAAAATAGCCATACTGGGTGTAATACAAGTGCCTACATAGTTCAATGCTTCCTGGTCATGTAAGCAGGTGCTGCCCCAAATCAGAGCTACTGTCTGTCAAAGGCACAGGCTTACAGAGCAAGCTGAGAGCAGTCTGTCTCTGCAGCAGTATGGCTGCTGCTATGTACGTTACCACTTTGGTCAAGCAGGTAATTTGGGAAAACAACAAATGAGAAATCTGGTTATGGTCCTCTGTGCTCTCAAAGACATTTTCTATGTAATTGGAAGCTCTGAGTATATGGCTTTGTCTCAGATACAGAGAAGGGACAGGTAACTGAGATTACTACAAAGTGAGTGTATTGAATGAATTTGCTTAGCTCCAATAGGTGCATTGTCACAGCTAAGTTTCATTTCCAAGTTTTTAACCTCTGATTACATGTTTGAGCATAAAACTGTTCTTCTGAGCTTGAAAATATTCTGCTTAAAAACTCACTTTCTCCAAATCTGAAGACTGATGTAGAGCATCAGTCACAAGTATCTCCCATGTCTGCTGCAAATGTGTCTATTTAAAATCTACATGCTAAAATCAAGATCAAACTCAGTCTGTGCAACAACAGGCAGCTAATGAGCCCAAAGTACAGAGCAAGCAGGTAGGCACCTTATTTTCTGTTACCTGCTCACAGTTGCTGTGGTTCATTCATACTTACTGCACGTGATAGAGCAGACAAGTTGGCAGTATTTTGTGGTGCACCCTGCAGCACTCCATCCATGCTGTTGAATGTGGCATGAAACTGAGCCTCTAGCTTCATCTGGAAGAAGGGAAAGCAGCAGATATTTCTAAAGAGGGGTTTATTTATTCTTTGTTCTTGTCTTTTGAGGACTGTGGTCACCCCTGACAACTGAGTCTGTACAGTACATATGCTGTAGAAACTGTTTGCAGCTTATTAGCTACAAAAACATCAGAACTGGTAGTTGAATTTGCCAGTTTAGAGATCTGATTTTAATTACAACCTAAGTACATCCTCCTGCAGAAGGAGGCTGCAGCAGCAGACAGAGACCGTTTAACTGCCTTGCTTGGTAGCTGTTTGATGGGAGATAGCTCCAGGGATGGCTTTGGCTTGTCACCAGTGTGTACTGTGTTCCTGCTGCCACTCACCCAGGGGGGCTCTGGTGGTGTGATGCAGAGCTGGGTGCTATTCACAGGTGCCAGCGAGCAGCCCTCTCCGTGCATGTGCCCCGGAGAGCTCCCAAACTCCTGAGCATTCACCCACTCGCTGCGGGATAAAAAGCAAATTCAATTGTTTTATCCAGAGTCTGGGGAGAGGATGTGTAAGATCAAAGTAAAAAACATTGCCTTGAAGTCGTGCTTTCCTTGAAGATTTCCCTCACTTGCAGCTGAAGTTACTCCCTTGCTACACCTGTGAGGAATCTTAGAAATGGGGAGTGACATTTGCCTTTGCAATACTGAGAATATGAGGAGTGACATTTGCCTTTGCGGTATTGAGAATATTGAGCCTGCTAAAACATGCAGGTGCTCTTGGGGACAGGGCATAGGGAGAACTGTACTCTCCTCACCTACGGTCACTGGCAGAAGAAACCTGATGGGCCTCTCCCATCCCAGCATCTCTGGTGTGCTGTCCCTGGGGACCCCCGCCACCAGAGTACCCCTGTGCCATCTCCCTCAACCACTCTCTGGCCACGCGGGGATGGAGAGCAGTGAGGTCATGGACAGCTTTCATCTGCTGTCCCCTATGGTGTGATCTGCTGTCACTGCTCCAGGACTGGTTTTGAAAAGAGTGACATGTTTCATGAAAAAGGCAGCAGATTTGGGCATTTGCTTTACTTACTTAGACATGGCAAAGATAATTAGAAATCAAAACTTTGCAATTAATCTCTGAGGAAGTTAAAAATCTGGTACGCTGTTAGATTTTGCAATAGATGAATGTACAAAAAATGAACAGTGCTTTTCTATAGAATATTTTTAGCAAGCACCAGGTATCATGCACACGTGACTGTTTTCTTACTTTGTTCAGTAACTAATCTGTTTTGGAGACAGCATGTATAGTGTGGCTTCCCATTGCCTCAGCCCATTAATGAGATTTATTTTTGCAAAACTTGGCTGCAAAAGATTAAACCACTAATGACTGTGATTTTCATGTTTCTTTTTTGAAGTTTGTATTTGATACTGCACCTTGACACCAAAGCATAAATTGTCAGTGTTATGAATTAATGTTTCACATATTTGTATGAGGTCTGTGAGTTAACAGTATTGCAATAGATTTACTTGTGAGAATATGCTTTTTAATTACAATAAGCCAGTGTTTCATGATAGAATGATGAGGGGAGAGCATTTTCATGAGTTCTACCACAGTTAGGAGTCTTTGTTCTGCATTGTTGTGACAAAAATTACATTATTTTTTTCTCTCTTAGATAATACACACACAGAAAAGAGTTTCATAATAATACCATACCAAGTCAATGAAAAACAGTTGTGATATGTTACCAATTATTTATGAAGGGAATCTTGGAGAAATGCTCTGAATATAATACTTTTCTGCTTTTCTATACTACCTATATTTTGTTAAATAACACAATTATCTTGGATTGAAGATAAAAATCTCCTTTTCTTCCACACAAACATGCACACAGGTAGATTCCCTTTTCAATGGATAATTGAAGGCTTTTTAATCTAGCAAACAGCACAAAATAAGTCAACGTATGTTCTGCTGCTTAAGGATAGCAATTAAACTCAGACACCAGAGTGAAAAGAGCAGGCGTATTTTGCTAGTGATAACAGTGTAATACAGAAAACATGCAGTAAGAAAAAGCAGAATAGTGCACTTAAAGCAGCAAACAGGAAAAAACAGGGTAATGCATTAAATCATTACTACATGAGAGAGAGAATGGAGATTAAGAAAAATCCATCACCATTGCATACGTTACCACCATCCGGACCCGCAGTGGCTGGGCAGCCCCGGTTGCAGCGAGGGTTTGGGGAGCCTGTCCCGGCAAGGGGGAAATCCTGCACGGTGCGTCCACCCATAGGTGAGGCGTCCAAAGTCGCTGCAAACGGGCCCAGCCTTATATCCCAGAGATCGACAGGCCAGAACAGCTGGCACCTTTGTTCTGAGCGGAAAATTTCTGTTCCTGTTGGATCCCACCCAAAGCCTGGCCAGGGCTCAGGGGGGAACCCAAGGGAGTTTCTAACAAGGCCAGATCCTTGGGTTCTCAGCCTGGAACAAGGCTGAACAAGGGAAGCTGGATACATCCTCTCCTCACTCCTGATTATATTTTGTCTAAGCTGCATCTCTCACTAGGAGTTTACACACGTTGTTAATGATGACACACTAAGCAGCTTGGGCTTGGGGCCTGTTGTTCAGGCTTCAGTACTTCCAATGCTTGAGCACTTTTTACATCAGCATAAGTGCGTTGTTATAACTTAGTACAATACCTACTAGCACAATGGTTTTCAGTTATAAAATACACAGGATTCATTTATAGGTCAACTCTGGCTTGGGCCGGTTGTCCAAGCCTTAGCACTTCAACGTCTGGAAGCTGTGGCTCATGAAATTCGAACTTTAAATAGGTATTTTTAGCACTTTTAAAGAACAAAGGTACCATTGCAGTTTCCTCAGAGAAGTGCTAGATTTTCCACTGAAGGTATATTTCTGATACAAAGAAATGTAATTAAAAGTGTTGGACTTTATGTAGGAATTATGGAAGAACTGGAGAGATTCTCTGTTATTACAGTGTTTTGCCTATGGTTATGCAAAGAGAACAGGTGACAAATTACTGAGGCTACTTCTTTTGCATTCAAATCTATTAATTTATTCTGAGTACTCAAAACATTACGAAATCCTTGTGTTCTTTGGTTCTGCTCTGCATTCTTTTGTTTGATCTCTAAAGTTGTTATTTGGGCTTTTTGAATTTTCCAGGATGCAGTAGACTATATAGTATCCCCAGCAGAGCAATAGTCAGCCTGGGGAATATCGTAATGCAGATGTTCTTCAGTAGTCAGTGGGTCTTGTCTTTGGTTTACTACTTAAGGCTCCTGTTTTATATTCCATAGAAATAGATCTACTCAGAGTTGAAGAACAGCTAGTTGTTTTTCTTCAAAGCAGTCTAAATGCCATTCTCTAGTGTGATCCATGGTGGTCTGAATGTCCCTGACTTGTAGTATTGGGAGTGCCCAAGCTCAAGCAGCAAGGCGAGAGAGCTGGTGGAGGCTGCTTTGAGCTTGGAAGTGACTAATGGTGTATGTGAGATGGTACATATCATGTATGCCATGTATTCCCAGAAATGGACAATTTTATCAAGTATATTATAACAAGGATATGAGTCACTAATAAATAACCCCAAAATATAAACAAGTAGTAAAGAATGCAGGAATAGCTTAACATTGATAACTGCCTCCTGCACTCCTGTGCTGGCTGCCCTCACGTTCTTCCCCTGAGCTCCCGCATGGGCTCTTAGAGGGACATGGAGATACCAGTCACAGCTGGTGTCAGTGGCAGCTGAGCTGTCTGGCAAAAATGCATGTGGGGCTTTGGGGCACACACCTAAGAGTCTCACGTTTTCTAAGGAAATTTCTAAGGAATTTCTAAGGAAAAATCTCAATTGGTGGGGGGGGCAGAGGGGAGAAAGAACTTTTTTTTCTAGCAGAAAACTTTAGAGACATGTATCAGTGAGGTGGAAAAAAACCCCTAAAACCCCCAAATTTGTAACCATTTCTAATGAATGGTCTATTAGAATGGTCTATTCATTCTCTATTTGTTCCCAAAGACTACTTATATGTTTTAAGAAATTTCAATAGATATTTCAATAGATCAGGTCTTGGCTATGTGTGATTCCTTTTTATGCCATTATAGTCCTTCCTTGTATTCTTTTAGAGAATATAGATCACCAATAGATCACTGTATCGTCAGTGCCTGGGATTTCATGTGTGTGGAAATGTCAGATTCATAAAATTCCATGCTAAATCTGGATTCATAAATCAATCACAAAGGAGTTTCATTAAGCTCACAGTGTTAAAGGAAGGCAAAAGCTTTAGAGGATCCATAAATAATGTAAAACTAATTGGAAAATATTTGTGTGAAAGGCGATTAAAAGTCACCCGTATTTCTTCCTAATAGTTCAAACAGATTTGTAGACAGCTGAGAAGTCCATAATTTCTTTTTCTTTTTTTTTTTTTTTAAACCTCATCTAGAAAGCATCTAGTTGTTTGCAAACAGGCCTCTTCACTTGCCAGAGTAGCCTGGGATACTTATTGGCAGGACTGAAAGAGGAGTTTGGGAAGAGTGTGGTGTTATCTAGACGGCCATGGCTGCTGAAATAAAAATATTTCATTCTCCATTCGTACCACCTGCAGAGCAAAGGAAGCCGCGGAGCTATATACAGCTCTGTGTAGCTCCCCAGCACTGAGACATGGAAAATCAAGATCAGAGACCTGTGTGTGCTTGAGAATCTGCCAACCTGCGTGAGCTGTAGCCTATCCTCTGGGAACATCCCAGATGACCGTTTTCTATTTCCGTTTCTGTTGTGTCTGTGGGAGCAGTGGGACCTTGCTGGTGCTGGTTTCTGTGTGAGCTTGTGGGGCTGCGCATGAGGTGTAGTTGATTTGTGGTACCAGGTGTTTAAGATGCTTTTCTCAGCTTTACTGGGGGTTTTCCCCTACCTAGTATCATTAAGGTATTCGGATGACTAACAATACCTCCTTGTAAGCTGTATCCTAGGCAAAGCTGGCTCAGGGGCCACACTAGATCTTAAAAATTCTTCCCATGCTGATTCAGTGAAGACTGCTCAGGAGCTGGTGCCTTCAGGATGGAGAGGGCATTATTGGAGAGAATGAGCACAAATACGCTCTGTGCCTGCAGTGCCTAGTTGGCTGCTCTCCATGTCACTTCCATCCTGCTCTGGATGAGCATCTGAATTTGGCCCTGTAAAAGTCTCTTTTTATACAACATATTTAACTTGGAACAATGGATTATGGTAATTTTTGCAGCTGTTGATATATGGGTAAAGACTGAAAGTGTAAATTTGTAGTTAAAATGATGCAACTTTTTCACACTTCAGGATGTACCAGATGCCCCAGTCCTGCCCTAGGAAGAGACAGGCTCACTGACCTGATGGTCTGGGTTTCTTACATCTGAGTTATATGGATCAGTTTTATTGCATCTGGGGGGTTAGGTTTGATTCAGATTGTTGTCTTGGCCACATCATCTACCTTCAGTTACATAAAAATAAGTAGGCCTGAGAAATTTTCTCCTGCTATTATTATTCTATATTTTAAGGCATTCCACTGTAAGCAGCTCTGAATGTAGCAGTGACCCCTTTACTGCTTTCAAAAGGAAAGATCTCTCTAGCCATAGTTTTGTTTTTTTTTTTTTTTTTTAATAAAAGCACAGAGCTGAAATTAAATACCCTAAGCACAGACGGTGTCTCCTGTGCACCTTTGCACCATTTTCCATTTTGAGCACAAAATAAAAAGTGTGTCTTGGCTGTGTATAATTAATGTCATGGAACTGTGATCCTGGCATGACATGAGCTGTATCACTGAGAGCAGAAGGTAAGAAGAAATCATGATTGCTCAGCAATTTACACGGAAGGATGAAGGGGAAAGGCATTTTAAATTAATGGTTCTAAGGCCTTGATGTTGCCCTGCCACATTTCATAAATCTTTTCTGAGCAATATCTCCTGTGAAAGGGACTTCACAGCTGCTTAGGGAATACCAAACAGGTACCTCTTTCAGGAGGAAACTGTTTTTACATTTTATTTCAAAATGCATCCCATGGAAGGAAGTAGCATTTCAGCTTGTAGAGTAGCACTAAATGTCTACTGACTGCAAAGAAGAGTCCTTCTTCTTAAAGCCATTTATCTTCGAAACAGCACCTGTCCCCTTTGATAAAAGGTTGATCTCTCCCCACCGTGCTTGTGTGCCACAGAGGAGGGCTGTCTCAAGGCTGGTCCCACTCCAGCAGGGTAGAAATGCCCCTCGCCACCTCACAGCCCAGTGGCTCAGACCCCAGCACTCCATGACCCTCAGTGTATGGGTGGATCTATCTGCCTTTGCAGATTGCTCTGCAGCTCTGTGTGCCCTGTAAAATTAGTGGCTGCATGCAAGCACCGCAGCACATTTAAACCTTTATTTAAAAGAACTGAGGAGCAGGTTTGGGTACTTTTTGGGAACATAGCAGAGGTGGGAAATCTCAATGCATGTGGTATTCACAGTGATCTTGTATTTTTAGTGATCCAGCAGCAGCACTGTTTGACAGTGGGCAGTGCTACTCCTCGACATTCACCTCCTCACAGGGCTTTCTGCATCTTTTGGCAGAGCTGGAAGCACACATCTTGCAGCAGCTGTCATAGGTAGCAGTAACCCCACAGGTTATATATGTCCCTCTCAAAGACTTCAGTGATGGAGCAGATCAGTCTTCATGTGAACTGATTGCATTAATTGGCATTTATAACACAGCAGTTAGTTAGTACATAGTGAGAGAAGGATAGATGACCTGCCATAATGTAATCAGTTGCTGTTTATGTTCCTTATAGTACTGCTTCCAATGCACAAAAAGCTTTTACCTCACATTGCCTGCTCTTGGGTACTAAAAACACTTGAGCGATAGCACAAGTGACTCCCTTATGACAGTTATTTCCCAAAAATAATTCCTTATGCCTCCCTCATGACTGTCATTTGCTACAAAATCATTTCTACTATGATCCGTACAGAGCCACTAATGCATTTTGTGACTAAAAGCAACCACTGCTTAGCACTGGAATCCTAAAAAGATTGCAGAGGAAAAACAAACAGGAAAAAAATTGCACCATATGTCCACAGGCAAAGACACAGGGAAGGGATTAGAAGCAGAGGGCGAACCTTCCCCTATGCTGGCAGGGCTGGCAGCAGCTGTGCAGAAGTCTACAGTGCAAGCACCCAGTGCCTCTGTGCCTGATGGTCAAGTTCAGCCACAGCAGGCACAGCCCCTCACAATTGTATGAAGGAGGAGCAGGGTGATGCCCAGGGACGAGAGGGAGCGGGGTGCTGAGAGGTTTGGTTAGCACCATCCCAGTAAGCCTGGGTGGAAATAGCACATAATTATCCTTGTGAAGCACACGTGGGAGAGCACAGCCCCACATGCCTGTCAGCGCTGCCTCCAGCCGTGCCCTGAAGCTTCATTTCACCTTTACACCCTGCAATCTGGGCGACTGGTGCAGCCACCACACTGGCGTTGTCCCAGCCAGCACTTCTGTTCTGTAGAAGTGTCATGGTAAGCTGAGCTTCTCGTTTTTTAATGATGGACAACTTTTACTAGAGCATACAGAGAATGTGCTGAATGAATCCAGCCTTTACATGGGCACAGACACAGGGATCGTTCAGGAAACTGCCAATTAAGCAAAACACTGGAAAAACAGACCAACCTTCTGTTTTGTTTCACACAATCCTAGAGTTTATCATGTCATGGGAAAGTATCATACCATAGAGACAGAAGTCTAGTCTGCTAAACTTATGACACTCTTTCCATCCCAGAGAACTTGAAAATAATGACTTGGGAGGAAAAATACAAAGAATGGGGCTTTAGCCAAAAAAAAAAAAAAAAAAAAAAAAGGGACATGTTGACAGCCCATAAAAACAGTTTCAGAAAAATTTTGTATAATCAGGGCAAGGAATAATGTGGTGCCCACGTTAATGGTGGATAGACAAGAACTATTGCCCTAAAACTGCACTATGGGATTAAAGAACAGGAAGATCCTTATAATGGTAAAGATATGGCGAGACTGGTAAATGGGGAAGTTGTGGGGGGGTCTCCATCACTGGCAGTCTTTAGTGTTATCAGGCTGGACTGGACAAATATGTGTGGTTGATTCTGCCTTCAGATGGAGGACAGGCCATACGGCCTCTTTAAGTCCCTTCCAACTATAGCACTCCAAATGTGTTTGCAGGGACAGTGGAAAAATTATTAATTCACTTTATTTAATTGCAGATAAATAAATTATTTGTTGAATAGTGGCCAATTTGCTCAGTGAATGTTTAATGCTTTATATTTGATTGAATCTACATATTATTTAATACTCCCCATTTCTGTTCTTGTCAGACAGCTTTCAGCACTGGCTAGCAATCTTTCTGCATTTTGGCGGAGTGGATAATAACAGTTTTAAGTAGAGTGATCTGTTACTTGGATAATATACTCATTATGGGTGGAAATTAGGAAGCTTATTTGAGAAATGTGAAGTGCATTAAAATAAAATGAACTCCCAAATGAGATTTGGGCTACATGTAAAAAACCTCATTCTTAGAAAAGTCAGAATTTACAAAGATGTAGGGACTGTTTAAGTTTGGAATGAGAAGCGTGACTTTTACAAACATGTGATATCAGCAGAGCTGATTTCAGATGACTGGTTGGGAAGGCACTTATGCCTTCAGAAAAAAAAATAAAATGCAAAAATCCTAATGCAGGGAATTCCAGGGAACCTTTATTTTTTGCTTAAGTGCAAGGAATGTTTTGAACCGATGTTGTCTCTAGTAATAACTTCAATGACAGGAGCTAAAAATAAGCACTATGCAAACACAATGGAATTCACCGGTATGAGGTGTTTTACTGCAGCATGGCCATTATAAATCGGCATTCTGATCTGCTACCAAAATAACTCTCCTCTGTGGTTAGAAGTGCTGTTCCATAATGTAAAAGTCAAATAGGTCCTTGAGAGGGACTTTTTACAAGAGCATGTAGTGATAGGGCAAGGAGTAATAGCTTTAAACTGAAAGAGGACAGATTTAGATTAGCTCTAAGGAAGAAATTCTTCCCTGTGAGGGTGGTGAGACCCTGGCACAGGTTGCCCAGAGCAGCTGTGGCTGCCCCCTCCCTGGCAGTGTTCAAGGCCAGGTTGGACCTGGTCTAGTGGAAGGTGTCCCTGCCCATGGCAGGGGGGGTGGAACTAGATGATCTTTAAGCTTCCTTCCAACCCACAACATTCTGTGATTCTGTGATGCAGGGGACCAGTCACTGCCTCTTCCTGAACCTTAACGAAAATGGTCTTAGCAATAAAATTCTACAAGACTGTATCAAGACTTTAAGATCCTGCATTGAATATGTATGTCCATCAGAACAGAGTTAAGATTTTAAAATATCCCTTTTTTTGAAGGATCAAAATTGAACATGATTTGGGGATAGTAAAAACATCGAGCAAGAAACATCTTGTGGGAAATACTGTCCAAAATCATAAGCATCTAGCTGAGAAAAGGTGAATGTGCCAAGACTATCATGCAATCGTGGTTTTTAACTTGTGACAGAATTTTTGCAAAGGGAAATTTTTAACAGAATCACAATGAAGCTGCTGAAGGGGCAACATGGAAATTACTCGAGAATTACTTGCTTTTGAAGGAGGGTACAGACTTGGCCACTCAAGTTCCAGCACCTCCCTCCCCATTTAGCACTGGTTTTGCTGTTCTGTGTTACCCTTCTGAAGCCTGGGTCAGCTGGTGCTTTGCATGAGCCTGGTGCTTCAGTTGTGTTGGCTGTATCTGGTTACAGGAGTGTTTCTGATTGTGTAAGTCTAATGAGCAGGTGTCGCAGATGAAAGTATTGACACGGTAATGATTTAGGAAAATAATCTAGATTTATTAATAACTAAAAACTATTTGTCAATACAAAATAACTCAGAAAGAAAAGCGACTTATTCAGGTTCTAAAATGACAATATTCACTGTAACTTACTTAACGGTACCTTAATTTATACACATATGTACATGCACATACACAAACCAGACATATACATACAGGAACAAAGGGGTTTGGATTCGGTAAAATGAACACAAAAGGGACAAGCACACAGGAACAAGGG
>NW_020799095.1:29253259-29313920 GCF_003259725.1 Athene cunicularia | reverse complement strand
CCAGTAAACAGGTGAAAGAGAATTTAGCTCAAAGAAAATTTCCCTCTCGGGTTTAGAGCAAATACTCACACTGCATTGGCATTCCTCAGCGGGCGATAATTGAGACTCAAGCGGGGGGGACTTCGCCCTGGCCTTCCATCTGGAGCAGACAACACCTTAAGGGTTTTGGTACCTGAGAGGCGTCCCAGCTCAGGGGAGATGCTGGTCACAGGCCGCTGCGATCCATGAGAGCTCAAAGGGTCTCCCTGGTGGTCCCAGTTTATAGGATCCAAGATAATTGACTTTTGTCAAATACCGTCTGGTGCCTTCGGGCAGTTGCACAAGAACTTGAATAACATGCAACCCTATTATTGTTCCATCTGATCACATCCCAGGCACAGGTGAGCCAGGCCATCAGGAGATGATGGGCCATTATAACCTTTTCCAAGCAATTGAGAGGGGCAGGAGCCAGGCTCCTCAAGGTTATCAGTCCTTATCTCCATAGATTGGTGTATGGCTTGGGGGAATGTGGATGGAATCACATCTGGCACCAAGCAGCCCAACAAGGAGAGCAGGGAGGGGTAAGAATTGCACCACCACAGCAGGGCTTGCAAAGCCATTTGGCCGCAGTCTGAAAAGGGGCCCGACTGCACATTTAGCTCACTTTGGAGATGATCTCCAAAACCCCATCAGGATGTACAGCAACTGGCCTGGTACAGAGGTGAGGGCAAACATTCCTCATAGGTACTGGAATGAAATGAAGGCAGTTGTTTTAAGAAGTGTAACCTCTGGGGGACACAGTAGCACTTTGAGGAATTTTATTTACCACCTGTGATTTCAAGAAGCTATTTTATTTATTGATGAACTCCAGCTCCTGTGGGAAAGATAAAATGGATCTTAAAAATTTACTATAAAACATACCTTTATGGGAAAATGGAATCTGACACATGCACCTTATTAGTAATTAGGAGATCTAGGTTGAGTCCTTAGATCTGTCACCATGTTATCTAAGAACCTGGTAATGGTTTATTTTTAAAAGGTTTTCTTTTACCTTCTGTAAAACGGAGACAATAATGTTCCTGTCCTCTCAGCTGGCTTTCTTTACTGCCTCTACAGGAGTATGTTCTTAACTAATTACTAGTACCAGAAGAATAGGAGCTCTCAGCACTCACAGTGATAAAATAATTTATAAAAATAATAGATCTGATGCTTCCTAACGTGCATGAAGTGGGTTAGTATAGTCTAACATGAAAAATAATAATGCTGAAAGGCAAGTCTGCAAAAAGAGCTGGCTGCATAATTCATGCTTAAATTGAATCTGATAAATTTTGCTCCTTTTCTCCATTGACAGAAAGCCTATATACAGTTGACTATTTCTGCAGATGTGTTCTATTATTCTGTGATTCATGTGCTCTACAGATCTCTTTTGGAGTATTGTCTGTATCGTTTATCCGTGACCGGTTGCATAAGGCACACAGTGTTTTTTCTGTTTCCTGGTGGTGCAGTGCTAATGCTGACAACCAGAAGTCTTATACTAATGTTTATGGAAAACAAACATAAAATTCACCTTCTATAAATATTTGAGCATAAAAACTTAGTATTTGCTTTACATGAATATTGATAATAGGAAAATACAGTGTTGTGAGTTTTCTAAATGTTCATGGAAAGTTAAACAAGGTCAAAGGGAGACTGAAAATTCATGCTGGTTTCTCCTGGTTTCAGAGCTCTGACACAATTTTAAGCCATGCAGTTGTCAACAGGATACTTTTCTTCTTTCCTTACACTAATTTATGTCTTGTATGTGAATCCTGACATGGGTTTACAAATGAAGAACTCCACCTATTAGCACTGGTGTTGTAAGGTGTGTGCTAAGGATACCCAGAGCACTATAGCATGAGTTTAGATCCTTAGAGCTTATTTTAAGGAGCCACATGAGGTCCCTGATGGCAGCCTTGCTGGCACGTATTCTCCCAACATGAGCCTGCTGTCGGGTCAGCTAGGAGGACACAACCCTATAACCTTATTCATTTAAGATAATCACTCAAATACCTGAGTGAGTCACTGGAAAGCACATTGTGTCCGAGTTCACTCTGTCTGTCACAGTGCCAGGAAGCCCAGTTAAGCTGGTTTTAAAATGCCACCATGGAACCAGATTTTTCTAAGTCCCCAAACAGCAAAGCAATTTCAGGAATACAGCAAGATAAACAAGGAGAAAAATATGAAAGCACAACAGTAAGTGCAGGCTGCTTATTCTCTTGAAACATCAAGTGTTAATCACAGACTGCAGCAGGGAAAGTGGAACATGGGAAAAATACCGAGTAGTGACATTTTGTAATTGCAAATAGTAAGGTGAGTCCCAATAACCTTCATCATACTCAGAAACCTTAGAAACACTGTCTGTGAGTGATGCTTGAGAAAACAAGAAAAAGCTGTCTTCTTGTCAGAGAGAGTTCTTCTCCCTCTTGGTACTTAGCTTCTGCATGAATAGGCTGATGGTGGAGTAGAAGATGCCTTTTGTGATTCTATTTTTTGCTCCTGTGTTGCTGGTATCACGGACCAACATGGTCCATCTGGCAGCTTATAGGCTGAAGCTCACATGCAGGGCTCTTTCTGCAAGTCTTCCTTTCCATCAGTGTAGCCCGGGACCAGCACATCAGCTGCTTTAACAATTCTCCCTGCTGCTTGTGCCCTCACCCACAAACAGACTGTGTTTAGAGCCTGAACTGGTGTGTCTATGGCTGTGTGTGTGTGCGTGCGTGCGTGTGTGTGTGTGTGTGTGTGTGTGTGTGTGTGTGATGCAGAGGACAGAGAAGTTTGAGGCACCCATGTCCACCTGGCATCACAAGGGAGCTGCCTCCCCTGCACAGGTCTGGACTGCCTGGCCCCCAAAATTGGGGTTCATTCCCTATAATTACCAAAGTTAGAGCCCATTTGTTCACATGCAGCATTTCCCCATAGAGACTTCTCTTAAGGAGGAAAAAAAAAAGTTGAATTTAGGCACTTTAAAATAAATTTAAGCTGGTGGGTTTTTTTCTGACCTATGTTATTGGGTCAGTGGGGTTTTTTGAGAGGTTGTTTGTGATAATAGAAGGTGGAGAAGCTGACATTTCAAGGATGTCTTTCGTACACAGAAGAAATAGAGTGTAAATACATTTTGGATTCATGAATTTGTATGTTTGTACTGAGATATCTTTCTGATTGAAATACAAGGACTACAGCTATATGGACCCTATGCTGAAATTCAAAATACACTTTTTGCTGGTGAAGAGCACGTGCTTTTTCCTGGCAAAACACCTGCAGCTTAGTATGTGTAGAATTATTGCTCATATTCTGCTCTTATGTTCTTGTGCAAAAGCAGCATGTATTTAAATTAGTGATCTATTTTTATGCAATAATTCCCTGTTAATAATGGCAGGGTTACCAGCTATCTCTTCTCTAGTTATGGAAATTCTTCCACATTCAATCTAGGAACTTTCCTATTTGATATTAATACATCAATCTAATTATAAGAGCCTTATATAAATGGGCAAAACAAATGGATTTCTTTCTGCTCTGTCTCACAATCACAAGAACATTTATTTTCAGTTCACATATCTTTGCATTGCAGGTCATATATCTCATAAACTTTCAAAATAAAGCCAGCTTATGACTAATTACATTTGCCCTCTGCAGTGCCATCAAATTCATTTTCTACTATGACACTGTTACAAATACTCTATTTCGTTGCTAGCACTGAACATCCCTATGAAGTCTTTGTCAACTTGTTATTACAGTAACGTGTGGCTTTTAACAAGATGTGTTTTATATTCATTTTAACATGTTTAAATATCAAGTTGCCTTTACTTTGCCCTATGTAATAAACCACTGAATGTGCAAGAGAATGTTAATGTAATAGGGAAAAAAAAACAATTTCAAGTTTCAGCTAATAGCCTTAATAGCTGGGCAAATCTCATCAAAGTTTTCTGTTTGAGGCTAATTTGACAGCAGGCCTAACATCAAGCAACAATTACTGGCTTTAAAGTGGTTCTTGTCTTTATCTCCTGTTTTAAGACACTTCAAATGAAAATTAGGAGATGGGATAGGAAACGTTATGGTTAACATTAAACTCCTGAGTATGTGAGTTAAGTTCATTTTACTGCTCAGCTTGAGAAGTCAGTGAAATGCAAAGCCTAGGACTTGACCTCTTTGTGTTGTATTTTGTAATTACAGTTTATGGGAATTCACATGATTGTTTAGAGCAAGGATGCTGTTGGATGTCAATGTAAGTTTCTTCACAATTGTTCTAACATCTTTTGCTGAACCCATAGCTGCCAGCTCATGTGTTCCTAGTTGGGGACTCAAAGCAAGGAGCTTGTCTAAAGCGAGATACAGTGTGAGATACAAAGCGAGACACCTCTGGCTCCATCAGGAAGCTTGCTAGTAGTTGATGCTTCATCCTGATGAGCATGGTCACCTGGTGGGCTGCAGTCCATGGATGAAAAGACTAATTCAGAAATGAACAGGATGAATGTGTAAGAGGTATTGATTTTATCCTAAGACCTGTGTCTCTTCAGACCAAGTCAGGTGGAGGTCTCAGGTCCTAGTGCTAGGTATCCTCACTTTAATGGCTTTCCAACTTAGCATTAATTTTCTGCTAAAATGGGTTTTGGAAGCTGAATAATGCATAAACAGAAACATACACAGAGCTATTTCAGGATCCCCAAACTGGCATGCCTTCACTCAAATGATAAGCATCTAGCTTTGTCTGTGAAGCTAGGCACATCAAAATGTCCTTGCGCTGTCGTAAATTCTTAACTTCAAACTAAAAGCATTCAAATATTTTATACAAAAATTCAAAGGACTGGCCTCAGTTTATTGACTACTTGTGTGCTGTATCATATCACTTGCCATATTCTGTGTAGGCAGCAAATGCATCCACTTGGTGAAATTTCCAAAGGGTGTGTAGCAGCAGATTAGAACTTTCCTTGAATCCCAATATTTGGATGAATAGTCCATACTGTTCCTAGAACATATGCATTTTCTGGCACCAATGAAGAATGTGATGTTCTCGCAATAAATTTAACTTGACACATACGAAGTATTGAAATCTATTATTTCTGGACAACGTCATGGCACATTTTTTGACTTGAAGAGTTCTGTAACTGATGTGATGAACCACTGATGTTTTTTGGGAAATTTTGCAAAGCATTCCATTTTTACTATCATAACCTGATTTGCCATCAGAATAGCCTTACAGTCTAAGTAAATCCAGACTATAGAGCTATTAATTGAGACCCTAGAAAAAGCTGGAGGGATACAAATGAGAAAAGAGAATGTGCTGATCTTGAAAGCACAGAGAGAAATAGCATACCAAGTAGAAGAAACAATATGAAAATGAGAATAATACAAGGCACAGATCAAAGCTGACCCGGAACTGACAATATTCTGGTGACAAGCATAATAGTGTCTCTATTGATCTTGATAAATATTTACTGCAGCAGGAAAGCATTATTTGCAGTTCCCATAGAAAGGATAGCACAAGGTACCACTTCAAGAAATTCTTTGACCAGTTTCTCTGTCATGGGTTAAGCAGCAGATCACACTGGATGATGAACATAACACCTTTCTGGCCTTGAAATCTGAAAAAGGTCAAGAAAAATGTAGTTAAAAAAATAAAATTGAAGAAGTATGTGTGGAATGGTATTACTACACAGCTTTAGTGATTGCTATCCAGTTCCACACATATTTCTTCAATTTAACTTTTAATGGGCTCTATTTCACCTGCATAACTGTCCCTCTAGGAGCATGAATCCAACATTTAAATAATTAAAATTCTCACCGCTTAACCTTACAAGTGCCTAAAATGTGTAGTGGTCTATAACCTGGTCCATCTATAGGTCACAGTGCAGTACTGCCCTGAAAGCAGTTAGATTCATATGGAAGTTGCATTGCCTCTGAACTAAACGTGCTCTAGGAGTTTTAGAGTTAGCTTTGTCAGTCCTGTTTCAAGGATTTCTGCACCATCTCTGCCGCAGGTACTCACAAAATAAGATTTATGTGGTTTGGCCCTGCAGGTGTGTGTGACTAAAAACAGGAAAAAGTTTAGAAGTGAGTGAGAATAGGTACTTCCTACTTTTTTCTTTCAGCTATTGCTGTTCTTGTGCTTGTTTATTATCAGTATTCATGATGTACATCATCAAGGCCCATTTGTGAACTCTCAGCTTTAATTCTTACATCAAGCTTTCAAAAGAAGAATTTGAGCAATGGAAACATAAAAATATTACACCAGCAAAACATGCTTTTTCCATTCAGCACAACTCACTGAGAAGTATTTAAAATATGTTTATATATTTACATATTTTCTGGGTTTGGATAAACAGAGAAATCTGGTGCATATTTACAATAAGTTTGAAAGTTCAGTAATTATCACCAGAAGTCATCATTAAGCCTCCAGATAAACAATGAAATGTCACTTGGTTTGACAATGCAATAGAAATAACTTCTACTAATTATTCCTGTGATGAATTTGGCTCATTATCTTTTACTAGAGGAAAAGGAAACTGAAAAATCAATATTTCAGTTCACTTTTTTTTTTTTTTTTTTTCCCCCCATCACCTGGGAATGCTAGTTATATGTTTTGCACAGTAATAAAGGGAACCAGAGGGCAGTCAAGGAGACCAGAAAATATTAAACTTAGAACTAATAGTGATTAACAATAGATACAGCTGTTACCAGAATGCAAAGAACTGTTGATTCAGAGGAAAGTTTGGTCCTTTACAGTCTCTCTTTAGAGACTCAGTTTTTTCTTTTTCCTTAAAACAACCATATAGATGGCTCTTTTGGACAAATTATCTAGATTAATCTATGTGGATTCAGCATCACTTCTTTCTTCCTTTGCTCGTATAATGTCTAATCACAACACTTGTTTCTTCCCATTTTTGCTTATTAAGGTGTTGTTTGGTACTCCTTTAGTTTTGCATTAATTTTGCCTTTTTAGTATCTTCACTCAGTCCCACCAGTGATGATGTGAGATCTTTCCTTTGCTGTCTGAACACAGCTAGAAAAGCCAGTGAACAGTCAAGTTTTTTTAAACACATTTTAAGCTGGGGAATTGCTTTGGTTGGGAGCATTGGTCAGCCGGGTTCTCAACTTATACTGCAATTCAATTAACTATGATGCCAAAGAAGATGTCAGGATTGTGGTGCGTCAGGATCAAGTCACCAGCTGGTTTGCAATCTTTAGGGGATATATAAGGCTCAGTCAAAACATGTACTCAATCTAGGATGCATGGCATGCTAGTCACATTAATGAAAAAAAGAATCAGTGTTGTTGAAGAACTAGAACTGATCAGAAACTTTCTGACTGAGTTTTTTGCCCTCTAAAGATCCTAATCTGTCAGGGAGAAATGTTCCTATGGTGTGTAGCACCTGGGAGAAGCCTAGCTTGTTCTCCAACTAGGTACCTATCTTGGCATGTATCCTGGTGCTGCCTACCTTCAAGCACCCGAGGCTCTGAAACTTTGACAAAGAGAACCCCAGGGTTGATTAGAGAAAGTCAAAGAATAGGATTGATCTTAAGCTATTTTGATTGTCTAAAGAAAGATGGCCACATCTAGGTTATGTATAGCACTCTTCGTAGTCATTGCAGAAAATGGGTAAACCAGAGACGTATTTCATCTGTTCTTTTTTAAGGTACTTTTTTTCAGCTGAAAGGGATCATCCTTTGGGAATGCCTGCTTCCTTCTGTTGTTCAGAAATCCTAAATTACATTTCAGTGTAAACCTTTTAGACAGGAAAGCTAGGACAGAAGAATCCTTCCCAAAATGACATGTAAACTCATATATATATATTTATAGTTAAAATTATAGTTGTGAATATGTATGTATATATAAACATTTTCCTGATTTTTTTTTTTAATGATATAGTTCTGAAATCTGGGAATTTCTTGAGATGGCGGTTCCAGTTTTCACAGAGTTCTGTGTATAACAAATATCTTGCTTTGTCTTTTCTGTAGAGGATGAAATCTGAAGTCTGCTAACAACAGATGTGAATGACAGCATTCTAACAGAGTTTCAGAGAAAATAGAACATGAAAATCAGAGTATTCCTGCAGTTCTGATGGTAGAAAAACAAAAATATTTTTTTCAATGTTGGAAAATAATATTTTCAGGAGTCACACCTAGCTGGGTATATCCAAATGCTTTTCATCAAAAGAGTGCACACAAATCAAATAAAATGATCAAAATGCAAGACGTATTTTTTTTAGTCTCTCAATATGGCTATCATATTATGAAAAGAGAGATACACTAATTTACCATTGCTCATTGAGCTGTTTAAGTGTGGCAATGAGTAATTGGTCAATAGGTTCTGAAACAGATGTAAAGTGTCAGTGCAATGTTTCCAGTGGGGTTATTATAAAACACTTGCTTTTTTAGTTTCCAATATAGAGGGCTTTAGGGCATATAACCCATCAAAGAAATTGCTAACTAAATGAAATCCTTATTCTATATAGAAATAAAAATCTATTTATGATATTTAGGAGACCCTTTTACTGTACTATCTGAGCACCTGACAACCCTTTACAGTAGCTTCACTTATATAGAAGTAGGAAATGGAGACGCCCTGAGTCACGAACTCTGACAGAGTGGTGTCAGGCACTCAAGCCTACCCACCTTCAGGCTAATGGTCTAACTGCAAGCTCCTTTGTCTTTCTCCCAGCGAAATAAGTATAGCTGCATGCAACCTAAAAGTGTAAAGGAGCTTGATATAGAAAACTGTAGGCGAAATAAAAGAATCATTAAATTAAAAATTGAGGTTATATCTGGTCTGAACATCTTTATGACAGCAGAGAAAATAACTAGCTGCAAGCGGCTAAAGGACATTCTGCAATTTCAGATATGTATGCTGCTCCCGTTCCCCTTTCCAAGGTTGTTTACTATTATGGCACCATGGCTTGTGATATCAAGTCATCTCATATAATGCTACTGACATTTCAGTGTATGTCAGATATGTTTTAGTGCTGCATGAAAACATGAGATTTTTAAAGAATGTATGTCTCAATGTATTCCATTGCATTTCAAATATCCAGCAAGAGCAGCATTGGAAATGTGTCTTTGATACCTCTTAAGAAACAGAAGGCTGAATTCCATGGTTACACCCTGGCATCTGCAGAGTTTTCTCTCAAGTTCTGAGCAAAACTGGGAACAGAACATTTTAAAGCATTTCTCCATAATTGGACTATTGTAAGGGTTTGATCTCGTTACTGGAGCATACAGAATCTTTAACATCTGTGACTGACTTTGAATGCAGTTTCTGTCTGTTTCTGTGATTACGAACATGGTGAAAAATATGGCTGGATAGGAAAAAAGCATGTATATGGGTAATGTTTTACACTTTTGTTGAGCGCCTGTTTACCCAATGACAATTTATGCAACACGTAACAATAGAATGTGTATGAATGGCCTGTAAGTCAATCTGAACTTCTTTAGGTTGTGGTGATCAGGTAAATTAAATTGTATTTTAAGTTACTCTCCCAGAATCTCTGAAGTAAACATCTGAGTAAAGACGATGATTTTGGTTTACCTCAAAACTGCTATCTGAAAAGGAGAAAAAAAATGTTGTCTTTTGTTGTAACGTTGATGGAAATTCTTTCTTTGTTTTCAGTTATCTGAATCACATCCACTAGCAGGAAAATGTGCAGAATGCAAAATAGTATTAGATTCCCAAAGAGCATGTGGTACATATTTTATTTCAGAACATCAGTCACACTACTGAAGTAGGATACTGAAGTTGCCAGTTTATCAGATAATTATGCATAATTCAAAATTTCTGGAGACTTGAGTCTCAGGTTTTCTAGTTAGTCATTCAGTGACTAAATTTTTAGATCACTGCCCTGAGTTTGGTGCCTTGTTTCGGTATAGTGCTTCGGGAGACATAACTGTCTAATAATGAGATTTGCAAACTGTTCAGAGCTACTTCAGCTGGCTGGTGGGAACTGTTATGAACAGAGGTGGTCTTAAGCTGTCCCCGAGTACTTACAACTTTAGCCCCAGTGGGACTCGCAACACCGAAGCTCTATTGTATAAGGTGCTATTATTCACTTCTCACAAAATGCATCTGGAGAAGCCAATGGTGATCCTTCCTTAACCTTTAATCCAATAACTCATGATTAAAGTACTCACCCAGGCTGCAGGAAAGGCAGATTGAATTGCCTTCTCTACTTAATGGGATTCACCGCCCTCCCTCCCTCTGCCCCTCCATGTCCCAGAAGAGCATCATAATGGCCAGACTATAGGCTATTCTGAGTAAAGGCTTTCCCAGTCCCATGAAAGCTCTTTCATGCTGTCTGAAATAATTGAAACTAGTGGTAGTGCTCTTGTAGCTGTAATGGTCTAAGAATAATAAGAGAAGAAAAGCTTGGTGGAAAAAGGTAATGTCTCCTATAAGAACATCTGATGAAGCTGAAAGAAAAGGACAAGTTCAGGGTCATCTAAGACATTCCCCAGATCTACAGTAGAAATTTAACTTCACAACAATACATTTAATGTAAAAGATGTAGGGCCAGTGAGACAATTATTATGACACTTGGGAATGCAGACTTCATCCCTACTCAGATGAGTACTTAGTACACATTACTTATTCATGGGATGAGGACATGGCATTTAGGTAGCTAAGTTAGATGGCTCTAGATCCATTGCCGTTTTATCCATTTACCATGTAAAAATGAATAAAACAGGACATGCAGCTGGAAGTTGCAAACTATCATATCTTTTTCCAGCACAGTTTTTAAATACTGTTCATGCCTGTCAGTGCCTTCAGCTTTATGTCCTGGTAGCTTGGGAGAGATGTCCTCTTCAAAGGCAGTATCTCAGGTTTTGCACACATGTTCAGTGAGTTATTTCAGACTATCCCACCTCTGTGTTATGTGGAGCACTGTCTCTTTCACTAAATTTCTCACAGTCGCTTCCCACAGGAAACATTTTTCATCAGAGCTGGTGGGAAAACAGTTTTCCATTCTGGGCTGGGTGCTCTGGGATCTGTCTTTCCAGATACTCCCCTCCATAGTGGACACCTGAAATGTGTAGACTGGGCGCACATGGGGTCCACCAGCGTGCCTGAAAGGACAATGAGTGATGCTCGTGGCCCTGTCTCCCAGCTTGGTTGGTCTGACTTCAGGTCAAAGTGACAGCTCTTACCTTCATCTTACCCTTTTTCTTCATTATTAGTTTTTATAGGAACATTATACAAACTCTCCTGTCTCCATGAGAGAATAAGTCAGAAGATATTTGCTGCAGTTTGGAGAATGTATTTTTATTGCTTTTCACAATTACATACAGAATGACAGTTAAACAATGTCCACCAGCCAGGATAACATCCCAGAGGTCCAGGAGTACAGCTGTACTATTTTCCGGACCACCAATCCCTCATTTACTGTTAACAATCTTGTCAATATTGCTAAAAAAAAAGTAAATGTTTTCTTCTAATTTATCTTGCAGAATTGAGTACTGGCAGCTGTAGCCCTTAAATGTAAGAGTAATGCACAAAAACAGGGAGCTAGTTCATTAATTATATAAAAAAATATTTTCTTTAGGTTTCTTTTATATTTCAGCCTCACTTTTAACTTGAGAATTTGAATTATATTTGAATCTTACCCTTCCTTCCTCACCTGTCCTCTTTTGTCTGTCCTAAATAGGAACAGCTATACTGTAGGGAAGACATGGGATGGGGGAATAAGATAGGATAGAGGATTAGGACAAAAAGTAAAAATACTAATTAAGATTATTTGTTTCATCAGTTCAGTTAAACAATAAGGTCATATAGGGAGTCTTTGGCTGGAAATTCCATTTTGTAAACCTTTAATAATACACAGAGAGCATAAAATTCAGTCCCATCAAGGCTGAAATCTAATTTGAAGAAGAGTCAGCCTTGGAGGCCTCAAATGTCTTGTTATTTGTGAAATAATGTTTGTTTCACAGACCTTTGCCATTAATGGTAAGCATTAAAATTAGAAGAAAAACTCCCTGGATTGGTCAGAGGGACAGGTAGGATATGTTTATACAAAGTCTAACGAATCAAAGAACACATTTCTTGTTGGCATTGCAGTGTTATTAGCAAGGTCATAATTTTGCACGGAGCCCTTTCACAGCTGTAAAGGGACTTGTTGACCTGCATGTAGCATTTTCTGAAGTTGGAAACACTTTTAGACCTTTGGAAGTCTTGTACTACTCACCTCTCAAAATAATGATGTACCATATGTAGAGTGTGATTTCCTGCTTACAGGGATGGCAGATGCAGAAGCATTGCAACAGCTCATAGAAGCAGTTAGAGCTGAAACACGCACCCATTGGAGTTTTACGGAGACAGTATCATTTACCAAAGACTGGGTGGGAAGATGGCACAGCAGCTCCAATCCACATAACAACTTAGTATGAGCTATTACCAAAATCTTTAGAAGAGGAGTAGGGAAATTTTGCACTTAAAAATACAGTTTTGTTTGAGTTTTTTTGATTTTGATAAAGTTTTCAAACAAATGTCAAAACTAATGCTCTCTGTTCTTCAGAATGTGTAGTAGAGAAAAACTCATTTAGCTATGACATGGTTCTTTCACTTAATACAGACTTATTCTAGCTGCTACATCAGGAATGCTACTCACTTATGTGGAGCTGTTTTCACATTATCAGGCTATTGTTCATCTCTATTAGAATTTATATTATATTAATATTTTGATTTTTTCCAGTGCTATTAAAATGATTTTAACTTTCTGAGACAACATATTTTGACACTAGCAAAGTGCGACAACTTGACATTATCAAAACAAACGATTCAGTATTTCTGATTCTACATTTCTTAGAGTTTCATTTCTGTGAAAATTGATGTCATTTTGACATTTCTCTCTGATTTAGAATGAAAATACATTTTTAATTGTAAGAATTTTTTATGGAAAGGAAACTCCAGTTATGGATTGGACCCTGTTGTGACTCATACTATAGGGAGGCAGCTAGCCATCATTTAGGAGGTCTCCAGAAGATAATTCAACCAGTTCTAAAACAGGTGTTCCAAAGAGTTGCAATAAATCATCAGCTAGAGGTGCCCATTCCACTGCACTGATTGGCAAATGTGTTTAGGCACCTAGTTTAGACTTTGTTTAGACTAAATTTAGAAATTTAGATGTCTGAAGTGGGACAGGAGTCCCGTCCAAAATGGACCCAAATTCAGCAATAGTTTAACCATTATCACCTCAAGTAAGGGACTCTAAGTAGTTACAATTAATGCACCAACCATGAGATAAATTTTGCTTTGAGTAAATGGTGGGAAGGGAGGGTTATTTTAATTTACACTATCTTACACTTTCTTGTTAGGGTTCCTTTTTTTTTTCCTTGCTATATTCCTCCTATTGCATTTCTCTTGTAGGCTTGTAGGTTATAAAATCTAAAAAAGCTGACTCCCCTGAATCCATGTTTGTCACATCTGAATTTGGCCTAATGTCTTTAGCCACATGAGTCAACTAATTACTTAAATTCAATCAATTGCCTGACCTGCAGCAAACACAAAGAATCCTGATCAGCTGGTGAGAATGTTAGCTTTACTTTTTGCAGGATGCTCTCTAAGAGTGGATCATGTTTTAAAAAGTAAATAAAGTCATGGGGAGACTAAGCTTTAGAAAAACTCTTTCTGATCAGTTACTCTCTTCCCAGGAGCCATGTGTGATAGGTGTCATTTTTCTTGAGCTGTAAAAACTAAATAACCTCAGCCTTGTTCTGTGGTTTCCTCTCTGGCTCTGTTCAGAAAACTGTTCTCTCAGAGTATAATTGGGACCCCTGATGCCATGTTATACTCCAAAGAATTACAGCAAGGAGAAAACTTATGATTTGTACTGTTCTGCACACAGACTGCATTATGCAGTGCTATGGTCAGACTAAGACAGCAAAACTTGGGGTTTTTACCAATTATTTTCTTTCCCTATTAAGACTCTTGAGTGATCTGAGCTCTGCTGAATTAAATAAAAGATTCCTGCTGGTGCTGGTGACTCAGTCCATGGAGAACAGTCGCTCCTGCCTTTTTCACAGGAGCAAAACCGCACAGCTCCATACCTCGCAGAAGTTTGAACACTTACTTCAGGACGCCACTAAAATATTCTCCTTGACTCAGCTGTGCCATCAGCAGCCTGTGCTTCATAAGCAGCGTACATCCCGGATTTCATGTATTTTGCCTCAGAACACCCAGGGAAAGAAGGAAACTTCTTTTATCTGTATTTTCACCAATGTGAAATTATATTCTCCTGGTTTCAGCTGGAAGAAAGTGGATTTTTCCTAGTAGCTGGTATAGTGCTGTGTTTTGGATTTAGGATGAGAATACTGTTGATGACACACTGATGTTTTACTTGTTGCTAAGCAGTGTTTATACTGTCAAGAACTTTTCAACTTCTCTTACTGCCCTGACTCAAGGAGGCTGAGGGTGCACAAGAAGCTGGGAGGGGAAACAGCAAGCACAGCTGACCCAAACTAGCTGAAGGGATATTCCATACCATGTGATTTCATGCCCAGTATATAAACTGGGGGGAGTCGACCAGGGTACACTATGGCTCAGGGACTGGCTGGGCATTGGTCAGCAGGTGGTGAGCAGTTGCATTGTGCATCACCTGTTTTGTATATTCTATTTTTCTTCCCTTCCTTTTCTGTCCTATCAAACTTTTTTTTTTTTTTTTTTTTTTTTTTTTTTTTTTTTTTTTTTTTCCATTTTCTCCCTCATCCCACTGGGCAGGGGGGCAGGGAGTGAATGAGCGGCTGAGTGGTGGTTTATTGCTGGCTGGGGTGAAACCACAACACACAGAAAAGCTAAAGCTTCTCTAGACAATTAAAGTAGATATACAGCCACCTTGCTCCAAACCCAACCCTTAGCCAGGCGCGGTCCCAGAGCCATACAGCTGCATTCAAGTATAATAGCTGGGAGCCATGAGCAGGGCCCAGCTGAGAGGAGGATGTGTCTGGTAACTGGCTGGTTTTCTGGCTCCCAGGCTGCAGCTGTGTTGTGGCCCTCAGGGACAAAATGCAGACAGAGAAAGGTGCTGACTGCCTGCCCTTGGGTTGGCAGCATGTGCATGTGGGATTTCCTAACCACCCAGGTGGTCTGTTGAGGATTTTGGACTCAGGCAAGCCCTGTCCTTTGGAAGGTAACAGTATGTCCCTGTGTGGTCACTGAAAGTCTAGGGATTGTATTTTTTGTAATTATTTTTTAAAAATGCTCTGCAACTGTACAAGCTCTGCAAGTTGTTACAGCATGCATTTCTGAAAGATGTCCTATGAAACATATATTCTGTAAATGCCCTCATTCATTATGTAAAGTTATAAATAGCCAGTCATGTCAGATATGAGTCAAAGCTTGTAGGCGTTATATAGTCCATTAAAGAAAGACTGAGGACAGTGGCTCACCATGGTTATCACATCAACTATGAAGTACTTGAGTTAGTGGAAACAAATAGAATTATGTACCAGTCCTCATTAGTGGAATCATCTGGTATGAAACAGGCAATTGTGGGGTTTCTTCCTCAGTTTGCTTACTTTTTTACCATTCCTGTGGTAGTTTGCAAACCTTTTGCTTAAGGAAACAATTTACTCATTTTGTTTCTCAAGATGCGTTTCTAAAATTGAGGGAGTACCTTCAGAACACTCAATCTCCTCCTCCAGAGAGTGCGAGTTTCCAAGTTGCACAGGGTACCTTGTTGATCCAAAGAGTTGCAATGATTTGCCTTTTCTTGCTTTTGTTTCAGACACTTGCATTACGTGGGGCTATAACTCAGCTTTTCATTGCTGTGGATTACAGGACCCCTGTGTTGTGATGGTGTGTGTGTAACCATGGCTACTACCATTTTTCAGACCATTTTTCCTTGTACGTATCTGCAGTCATACTTTTGGGGTTACATTATTGGGTTTAATCTTTGAACAGGAGCCTTTGAAATAGAAGTGTACTCTGATACAGAGTTGTCCAGTGTCTCCAGTCTTCCCAACTTTGTGAAAAGAGGTTAGAGTGAAATCATTCAACTTCAACTTTACAATTTGACTGAACCTGTTAAAAGCGGATTACCTCTAGGCAAGTCTGCAAGCTCACATTTGCTATTGACAGCGAGAGCTGGTGTTTGTGACACCCTTCAGGGAAAGCATCTTTCCTTGAGATAAAGCCCAGCAAAGCAAACTGCACACCTTTCATCACAGTGCATAGTGGGAGTAGGTCCTGAGCCAAAGTCTGCTAACATCAGTTGAATCTCTTCATTTACTTCAGTGTTACTGTTCAAGCAAAGTGAATGTTTTCCACTGCTAAGCAGCAAGCAGGAGGATCTGAGCTGTGGTAATGCAGAAGTATGGGAACACAGTGCAAGTGCCGTGAGGTCTGTCAGTCTATTCAAAGGGGATGTCACTTGGGAGACCCTATCTGAGAGGTAGAATTGGTTTCTTAAAACCTTTTTTTCTGCCTTAGATGTAAAAGACACTGCACTTATCTTCACAATAAAATGAGGAATTTAAGCAAAACCAGTTTTTGCAACTCAGCCAAGCAGCAAAGCTATCTAACCTCTGACAGAAAAATACTGAAAGCACTAAAAAAACCTGCTGGTATGATGACTACCACTGTTTCCTTCAGATAATTTAAATCAGAATGAGACTGCATGTAAACACCAGAGCAAAGCAGTATAAACCTACAAAAATCAGTATAGCTCTTCTAACTACAAATCTGGCCCCAAAGGCACATTTTGAAACAAAGTGATAACTAATTATTTTTTTTTTAAGCTGGCTATTAAGAACAATCCATGACAACGATGGCTGATAGAGACAGAGAGTTCCAAAATGTAGAGCTAATGCATTGCCTTCAAAAGAAATAGAGTTAATCAGTTATTACTGCTAGCTGTCCTGCTTGGGCACAGGTTCTGCTGGAAAGTCCTGTCTGTTTGGATTCATATAGTGTATCCTGTGGACTAGAGTGCTAAGTGGATTGTAGCATCAGTTTTTGGAGGGGATTACTATTTTAACTTACATATACATATGTATATTATATTCATCCTTCCTTTTTACAGGAGAGATCTCAGTCAGTAGCTGATAGTTAAAAATAACATTCAAATATTAGACCAGTATGTAAAGTGAGGTGATAATGTAGCTTATATTGTCTAGCTGTTATATCAGCTTCCTGGACAGGGAGTTGCAAGGATTTGTTGAAGAATAATAATTCTAAATTTGCCATACTCATGAGTGCAATTAACTGAGAACAGTCTTCGGGGAATATGGCGTCTGCTGCTGCTGGCTAAGAAATGATTAATAACTGGTGTAAAACTTCACTGTTCGGGTAAATACAAAAATGAGACATTAAATATGCTAGAACCATCTAAGCTCTCCTTATCACTATTTATGACTACTGACAACAGGCATTTGTGATATGACGTGAAGCTAGAATTCACTTTACATATAGAATTTTCTATTCTGCTTACACTCCGTGGAGACAGTATTGCTGTCTAAGTGATTGGTTATGACTACAGCTTTTTGCTTTGATGCACTTTTCTCAAGTCAGACTTGCTTTTCACAGTCTGTTTTCTCACAGTTCATACTATCCTCATTAGTATTTCAATCAATGCTCCAAAGAAGTGTGGAGGAAACTGCTGGTTAGCTAACGCTCTCATTCAAACCTCCAGACCCTGGAGCCATGGAGAATTTACTTCTGTTGTGAGACCTGCTCTGAGACCTTATTCCCCAGCTATACAGACACCTTGGGCAGCAGCCCAGCTGCCTGGCCCCGATGGGCAATGCCCCAGTGGGGCTGGTACCCTGCGTGCACACGTACACTTGGTCTCCCTGTACCTCACCACACCACATCTCTAGGGGCTGTTGAAGGCAGTCTGTGAGGCAGCTGTGGGGAGGGAGGTGAAGGAGTACACTATGCTCTTCCCTCATCTCCACATGGCTCTTTAGCATTGGTGTGGATAAAGCCAAGTATCTTCTAACCTATAGGTCTGTGCCTCTCATTCCTCACAGCCAAAACAATCCTTCATTTTATGCCTAATTTCTGTCCCAGAATGGTGCACCACCCAAACTACTATTTTATCTGATTTTTTTTAATGCATGCTATCTTGTTCTGGTCCCTATTTCCACATAAATTCATTCCTGATTGTGTGCCTTTCAACCATAATCCCCTTTCCTTTCTGTCTTTTCGAGTATCCTATTCTTGACTCTTCTCATGTTCCACATAGTTTTTCCTCAAATATATTTCTCTCCCTCCTTCTCAGAACAGATTCGTGACTTTCCAGGTACTCAAGCCTTCCTCTTCCCAGGGTATTTCTCAGTATTTTTACCAC
Organism: Athene cunicularia; assembly: GCF_003259725.1. NCBI lineage: Eukaryota > Metazoa > Chordata > Aves > Strigiformes > Strigidae > Athene > Athene cunicularia. The sequence goes on along the minus strand of NW_020799095.1, from coordinate 29,295,633 downwards.
CATCTTACTTTCTTTCAACTTTCTCTTTCACTACAGAGACAATGTATGATGTTTTTCTCCCACAGCTTTCTCCCCATCGGACACTGACTAGGTTTTATGATGCAAGGGAAGAATATTAAATGTTATGATATCAGAGGGTGGTTTGTAATGTAAGTTTTGAGAAAGACATGTCTTCCAATCCCAGTCTCAGTGGACAGGAAAGTACACACATTTGTGAATAAGCACCAAACTGCAGTTTCCTTAAGTGCAAGTGCAAAATATTTCTGCACAGGAATATGAGAGAATTGTTGAGGTAAATCATGCTTGAGGCTCTAACCACCAAAGTTAGTTCATGGCATTATAAATTACTATTTATGATGATGCAGGCAGAGTAAGGTAGAAAAGTGGAGAGTTTTGTCAGGTGTAAGATCGGCCCACCATTTCAAAGTAAAACCAGCCTTTTAAATGTGACACTGTGCTTGCTCAGACAGTGTAGAAACAGTTATGGATGACCCTAGCTAACTAGTGTAGCCCTGCTGATCTTGAGCTCATGCCAAGTGCTTGCTTGCCATGGACTTAATAATTCAGTGTCTGGCTCTCCCTCCATCCCTGCTACTACACACACATTTTCTAACTAGAAAGTAGCCAGGTAGGGCTTGTAGTTTTGAATGGGCGATTCATTTAGAGCATGACTAATCTACAGTTCTTGCAAAAGCTTTGTTGAGAAGCATCACTCATTCAGAGTCCTGGTGGATGTAGATACTTGCCAGCTGCATAAATAAATCTGTGTCCATATGATTTAAGAGCATATCCGCTTGCCCTGCCACCCTTCTTCACAGGCACAACAAATAAGTGATTTCGTAAGCGGCCAGGCTAAGTACTGGTTCTGTCCAGGTTAACAGCTGTTTCAAAGAGAGAGAATATTTGTTCAGGTCAAGCTGTCCCTCTACCTCAGACAAGTTCCTGTTGATACACAGAAAATTTTTAGGAGGTAGTAATTTCCAGTGTTAAACTAAGAGGAGGGGTCAGGCCCTAAGCTTTAATGGCAGTGGCAGGTCACAAGTCTTGGTCTGCCATTCTCATTAGAGTGTGGCCAGGGTGACATTAGGACAGAAAGGACAAGGTGACTAGACAAGGAACCACAGAGCTGGGGAGTCGTGACAAGTCCTTCCCCCATGGGAGATGGTGGGAAAGGAGGGGGAAAGTGTTCTGCCACAAACACCCTCACTAACATCAGGCTCACAGTGGGAGAGCTACCACCTGTACAAACCACAGCACCTGAAAAGTTTGTCGACAGGCTGCCTAGACAAGATATTTCTCAGTGGCAACTATCTGGGTTTTTTTCCCCCCAATTCATTAACTGTTAACTCTATTTTGGTGCTCTACAATGTGCTTAAAAAGGCATCGGTTTCAGAATACTACTGTTACACACATCTTAAATCTCAGCTTGTGTCATTTAATCTCACCTGTTCATACAAGTTGAAGAGCTAAAGATTGAAATGGTACATTCCTTTCCCTAGAAATCAACAGCTCTGTATTATTGTTGATTTATCTTATTAATAGAATGCCTTTTTTTTTTTTTTCCTAATCTTCCATGCTTTTTAAAGTGAAAAATCCAGGGAAGATTAAAAATCATTGAAGGTCCACTGAAGTTTACAGATCCATACCAGCCATGGCCAGGGACAGAACTGCCTGTTCCTTTCAGTTCTACAGTATGTCATCAAAGTTTAAACCTGTTGGGAATAGCTGCATGATGACAAAATATTTTTATATAGGAAGACAAAGTATGTACAAAGATATTTTCACACTTAAGTCCAGCTTAAAGCAGTGGAATCCAGGTGTCAAAGTCTTTGTGGATCTGGGTTCTAGGCTCAAATCCTGAAATTGTTCCTGAGCTGTTTTCTCGTTGCCTAAGGTGATGTATTTTCCCTGAGTGGACACTAAATAAATTTTTTTTAAAGTGATAAATATTTGTACAAACTGGGGATTTGTTTTCATAGCTCTTAAATTTAGTTTAATTCTCACTGACTTTAGGAGAGATTTTATAGGAAAGGTTCTCTGTATTAAACACTAACAAATACATGTTTACTTTTAGATATAAGTAGCAATTTATGCTCCATTGCACAGGTGAAAATTGCACGGTGAAAATCTGTAGTATCTTCTCTAAACCCTACTGAATTCTTCTGAATTTGAATTTTGTATAAGAAGTCACAATTTGGCAAGTAATTTTTAGTAATTGCTTTCCTTGAAGAAAAACCTAATTATGCAGGGAAAAATTCATATATATAAATATATAAATTTTTCAAGTTAATGTTTCTATAATTTATTTATTAGGGGTTTTGGTTAATAGTGTTTAAAAAAAGGACTAACAACATTTTCTAAAGAAATTCAGGGTCTGACACATTGTTGGAAGTGGAGGATTTTGTGCTATTGCTGCTTTTCAGCATCACAGAAATTACAGGAAAATAAACCCTTTTCATATCTGAAGACTACTGCTGGAAGATGTATGTACCATTGACCACCCACTCCTCTCATGTGGCTAAAAATTGCTTCACCCATGTTTATTCACTCAGCTGGTTTGGAGTAGAGTGATTTACCTTTCTTAAGGCAGACATGCATTCATTTAACAAACCACTAGAGATTCTGAAGTTGAAGTGTTTATCAGTATACTTTTTTTTTGCTAGGATACTGTTAAAATTCTCCATAGTGGCTAGTGTGGGGCTGTGTTTTGGATCTGTGCTGGAAATAGCATTGATAACACAGGGATGTTTTAGCTGTTGCTGAGCAGTGCTTGCACAGCATCGAGGCCTTTTCTGCTCCTCACCCCACCCCACCAGTGAGCAGGCTGGGGGTGCAGTAGGAGTTGGGAGGGGACACAGCCGGGACAGCTGACCCCAACTGAACAAAGGGACATCCCACACCGTATGATGTCATGCTCAGCATGTAGAGCTGGGGGAAGAAGAATGAAGGGGGGACACTTAGAGTGATGACCTTTATCCTCCCAAGTAACTGTTATGTGTGACGTAGCCCCGCTGTCCTGGAGATGGCTGAACACCTGCCTGGGTGGGAAGTGGTGAATGGATTCCTTGTTTTGCTTTGCTTGTGTGCATGGCTTTTGCTTTACTTATTAAACTGTCTAGCTCAACCCACGAGTTTTCTCACTTTTACCCTTCTGATTCTCTCTCCCCCATCCCACTGCGGGGGGAGTGAGCCTGAAGCTGTGTGGTTAAACCATCACCATCAGTTTCAGCACAAAGTTCCAGGGCTTGATTTCATCTACTAAGAGAAGAGGTTTGCCCAAAGCTATGAGACTATGGAGCATCATGGCTGGAAAGCAGTCAGATCCTGTTCTGCTTTGGCTGTGAAGGCAATAACCTCTAGTGTTGGATCAACTTGCATGGAATCTGTGGGGTCATTAAGTTTTAGTCCTTGTAGCTGCTTGGTCAGTGAATGTACATCTAATATAAAACATTACGTTTGGATATACCCATAGGTAAAGCAAGATGTTAGTACTTAAAATCTCTCACAACTTGACCCTTTAGATGTATACCTGGGTAACTGAGAGCTTGTGTAATACCAAATAATGAAGATTAATCTTGGTATAGATGTTAAAAGAAGAAATTGAAAGTCAGCAAATACCTTTTATATGGATTTTCTTGGCCAGAGAATCCTGCTGTTTGCAGTGCAAAATGTGGCAGTGAACTCATTTGTGGCAGCTGCAGCAGAGTTGGTGACATCGTGGATCTGTGAGCTACAGTCAAGCAGCAGACACAGGTGATGAGTTGTGCTCATCTCTATAAACACAGATTTTTAATTTTTTAAAAAAAATTTTCATTCCACAGTAATGAGGTGAAGCCTCTATTTCACCAAGGTGCAAAAGTACGTGAGTGCACCACACTCATTTTCAACTGCTTAATAAACAGTCAGGCTAAACCATCGAACCCTTGGCTTCTCCCAATTTGAATGCTGTGCTGCAGTGTTCTGGAACCTGATGCAGAAAGGGGTTGGTAGGACATCAACCCTACTGGTCCCTACCATGAGGGGGCTTTCTGCCTGTTGTGAAAGAGTGGTCCAGATCTTGGGGTATCACAGCCAGATGCTGTGGTTTAATAGATTTAGAATAAGCAGATGTGTAAGTAAGTGCTATGAGTGCTGTCTCTGTACATACACACACACAAAAAACGTATAACGTATTTGGTGTATGTGGCAGTGATAAGGAGATATTTCCTTCAAGATACTTCTGTCCCTAGCAGTACCACACACCAGTATCTCTCCTTTCTGATAGGGGCAGCTGTGACAGGTAGAAAAGCTGAGTATGTACAGCATTTTTGTTCAAGCAATACCCAGAGAGATGCAGTCCTTTCACTCTGTGATCCCTGCAGATCTGCCTGGAAAAAAATCCAAAGTCCTACAAAGCCAAGCATTTTAGCATATAGAACAACCTGCTGTTGGTCAAGGGCTCAGTCTCGCCAGTCCTGAGAAGCAGCATGGTTTGCAGGAAGATGAGTGCTAACACATTGCTGAAATTTCAGAAAAGGCCATAGAATAGGAATAAGCAAAGATTTTTAGAACCACATCATCTATAAGGGCTAAACCCACCTATTAATTTTGATACCTATCAAGTAGAACTTGCTGTCTCCCATTAGAGCCTAGGCTCTCCTCACAATACTTGGAAAGAGCTGCATGACTGGAGAGGAGATTCTTAGAAGTGAGTTTAGCTCACCAACAGAAAATGTTGTTGAGAGGGATGTGACACGTGTCGTATCCTCTTTAGGGAGGTAGGGCTGTACCTTGGTGAGCTATGGGGGGGTATAATGTCACTTTCCTATGTCTGAGATTCACAGTTCTGTCTTCTTCCTTGATTTAGGTGCCTACATAATTTCTCAAACCTAAGGAAGCAGAGGATTTTTTCGAATATAACATGGTCATTAGTTCCTTTCCTTAAACAGGTTGCATAAGACCAGATCCTCACTTTGATTTAGAGAATGGTTTTTGACCCCCAGTGTCCCATTTCCCATTGATGACTCTTACCCTCTGCTGCCTTCTCCATTGTTTGCACACAGGTCTTACCTACCTACTCTACATTGTAAATACAAAGTTAAAACGTGTTGGAAATATTTGCACACTGTCTGAGGCCTGACTTTCTACTATGTACCTGTTACAGACTTGTGTGAATGTTTCCCAACTCCACGCATGTCTTGCTTAGGGTGTAAAGTGGGAGTGATACGTTTAATTTAGGGCTGTTAATTGTACTGCATTTTGAAATTAAGTTCCCTAGTGAATCTTTGACTCTCAAAGCCTCAGGGTGCCAAGGCAGTAAGTTTAGGCTTCATATTAGGGAGAAACGTGGAATTAAACAACACCAATTTTCATCTAACTACAGAAATGCTAATAAAGAATACCTGCTTATGATTGGGTCTGGATCTTCTGCTTCTGACTTCATAGAAATTTGGATTAAGTTCTTCTTGCTTTTTTCTGCCTTTCAGACAGACATCTCTGAAACAGTCCATTTTGTGAACAGCTTTTGAAAAAGGCTAAACTTAGCTCCCGCTAAAGATCCGAAAGCTGATTTAGAAATAAATAAAATCAAACTACCACTGCATGCACATTTATTCAGTTTAGGAGGAGATAATACGTATGGTTATAATATGGAAATTATGTCCTCCTATGTTTCTAAATAAGAAACTTTTGCTGTCTAGCACTTATGTCCATTTTGCAAAGACAGCTTCTCCTTTTGACCGCTAGCCATTTTCCAAAGTATGGCACTACATTCGAAACAACATTAAGTTATGACTTCAATATCGAATACTAGTTCACACAATCAAAGCTCAAAGACCAAATATGTACAGTAGTTTTCCAGTTAATTGTCTCTTATAAAACGAATACATCATTTCTGTCTTGCCAGTCTGTGCTTTTCAGCTTCTGACATGCAGACTACTAGGTCTAAGGACTATTTCTAAATATTCCGTGGAGGATATCAAAAAGAAATAGAGATATTTTTATTAAATTTACATTCTCTACTCAGCAGTCTCCTTCTTTATTGTAATATTCTTGGAAATGTGTATCAAAGAGTTTTTGAAGGCTGGTATCTAATCATTTGGTTTTTCTGTACCATCAAATCTAAAAGACCTTATACCCATTTGCACAGAAGCCCTGAGAAATGTAAACCAGACATTTTGGCTGTGTTTGTATCAGTACAGAAAATAGTGTCAGGAAACACCCACAGGCATTGGATCACAGTCATTTCTGCTGTTAGATTTTAGAATGATTCCTGGCACACATTTGGGTGCAGGCCAGCATGCATTTTCCCGTACAGTTCCTGAGCATGTTTGAAGAGTTCTCGGAAGGAGGGGACTAGGTTGTCTCTGTCTTGGAGAATAAGATAGTTAATAACATAGGTATGGGCTGTTTCAAGCCAGTCAGTTTTAGTGCCAGAGAATGTTCCTACCACCTTGAGAGTAATATATACATAGGTAGTACTTGTGCAGATATCTCACTTCAGTTTGAGTGAAGTATCCAGTTCCCATCCTGACTTGTTTATGAGTGTTTATATGTGTGACTGAACACCTACCTTGTTTTTGACAGGTGGCTCTCTCCAAATGGCAGCAGAGATTACAGTTAGGAAAGAGATGCAAATATTGTTGATGTTTTCTAGTTTCTATCTGCTTCAGCTAAATGATCCTGCTTAGTTTAGTTTTCCTTATGTGTGGGTCAAATCTGATATTTATATTGCACATGCTACTTTTTGGTTCAGTTTCTTGTTCTGAGAACACTCTTTTTTTCCCCGTTCTTTCAGGAATGAGTCATAAACAAATCTCAACTGATAAGCAAGACATGCTTACAATGCTTACACGTTTATGTATCTTCAGTATTCATGCAATTTGTGCTCTGGTTTTAAAGCCACCTGCATATTATCTCTCATTTCTGAACTGTTTCCTCTGCGAAACGTCAATAAAACACCAGCTTGTGTCCCCAGTACATATTACAGTCCCTCTTTTAAAGATACCACAAGTTGCTACATTTAATAAGATCTAACCATTTTTAAAAAAACTTTTAATAAAGCTTTCAATTTGAAAACAGCATGTCACATTGTGACAATCACAACTGTAAAGGATGGAAGTGTCAGACTTGGGCTCTTAGAAAAATGTAAATTTGAAATATTCCTGCAATACAAGAAATTGTAGTTCCTGAAAGGTCACACAGAGGAAAGGGAGGAGGAGCGGGAGTGTAAGCAGAGTCGAGCAGTGAGGAGAGGGAAGGGGAAAGAAGGGGAAGGGAGTTATTTGCTCTGCGTAACTGGATAGCTGTTTCTCCTAAGCTTCTCCTTGAAGACTGCAACTTGCATACAGGTCTCCTGCTGTTTCTCTTCCACATGTCAAGCTAGGGACATGTATAGTGATCAACTTGACAAGAAAAATTAAGTAACAGAAGCTACATAAAAGATGTAAAAATGTTCTGGTGTAGATGAGCCTGGTTTATTTCAGCTTTTTCTTAAACAAAGATCAACATGAAATATATTACATATGTTGTTGTTTAAAGGTTTGCAAGCAGTCGCTGCATAGTTGAAATGCAAATATGTTCATGCCCAAACCAAAACACAGTAGAGTGCAGTTTGTGTGACTAAAGTTGTTATAGTCTGTGCTACAGAAAGGAGAGACATTAAATTTAATTTGAACAAGAAATAAAATTAATGTTATGAGTTAATAAAATTAATTTGGTGTGAAATTCAGCCCATGTCAAGGAGCTGAAATAAATCTCCCTTTAGTCGCATACATGGGACTCCTGTAGAGAGCAATCTTCATGCCTTACAGAAGTCAAATTACTTCATAAAGGTCAATACTAGTCATTTTATTGGTGTTACAAAGAGTGTTGAAATATGTGAAGGCATTGTTTTGCCATATGTAAGAGATCCAACCAAGGAAACACCATGTGCCATCAGTAGCAAACTGTTGTTAAACAGTGAACCTGCAGCTCAAAAACTGTTTGTATAAAATGAACTATAGAATTTCATTAATGGAAATATTTATAAAAGCAAACGTGTTGACTGTTCACAAACAATGCACAAAAAAATATTTTTCTAAAAATGTTCAAAATTGTTGCTTTGCCTGTATTTGTCAAAGAGAATTTCCTCTGCAGCATTATATGTGATCCACTTTTATATTGTTAACTCTTCAGGGATGCAAAATAGTTGTAAGATGTATAGGTACATGATAGTAAAGCTTTGTGTAGTGATTCTGAATTCTGATTCAATTTTTTTTTTAATTGGAGAACACAAGAAATATGTAGGTCCACAGAAAATAAACTCCACGTGTACTTGCAGGCCATTCTTTGTATTTTGAATTTTTGATTGGGTCCTCTGGGAAAATGCAGTCTTCATCTAGACAGCCTATTGCTGCAGCTAGAAAATTTTGGAGCTCTTTTAGGTCGGAGGTCTTCATGTATATGTACATCTGCACAGTGTTTCTGAATGGAAGTTTTTGTCACATCTCAGCTTCTGTTGTGCTGGGAAAATCTCTATTTTGCAAATCCCTCCCTAAGAAGTGGCAAACCAGGTCTCCTTTAGACTAGAAATTTCTTTAACATATTTGTAGTTATTCAAATTGAAATTCTTAAACACTGTTCATTTTTCTAGACTAGTGGGTAAATGTAATTTTTGACTGCAAAAGGAGATACAGAGATATTTCATAATAATACAGTAATTTTCAGAATAGTGACTTCAGATTCCTCAAAATTTTAAAGAATAGATGTAAAATTTTCCTAAATTCAGGATCTTTGGTTCATGTAGAAAAAAGACAGCAACTCTTTAAACTCCTCAGAGGATAAAGTGACTTTGTTATTTTGCTGAGTACATTAAAAACGGTTAATTTTTGTGGGGAATTAATTTAATCTACATCAGAAGAGAGATTTAGGATTCCTGGATTTTGATTTCTGTCTGCATACATCAATTGAGTACTGCATTCCTCCTGTCCTGTCTCACAAAGAGTTTTCTGTGGAAAATCCATGTTCCGTGCCACAATGATAACAGTAGTATCTTTGTATTAGCAGAATTGGTTTAGCTGTCATAGTCTCAGGACATAAAGTAAAAGGCAAGTTTCATAGGAAATATTAATCTTTTTTAAATATAAAGTTGGAAAAAACAGATAAGCTTTTGGAAGCATGAGACCTTCTTCATGTATCCTTCATGTTTATACAGAGAATATATTAAGAAGTCAACTTTCAAGAAACAGGGCATGTTATTCTACCAGTAGCAGAAATGCTTTTCTTGTCCTACACAAGTGCACACAATATGTGATGATTGGTAACAATGTACTCTGTCATAAATTGTTATTATTAATTATTTCTATAGTGTCATAGGTCTGTACAGACAAATTGTACACACAAATTGTGCAGACAGATAACAACTGACAGCTTCTTACCGCAAGGAGCATGCAATCCAAATTGCACATAACACAGCAAGGGATGACAGTAAACAAAGAAAGCAGGTGGGGGAATGCAGAAAGCAAAACTTCCAGGATTGTGAGAGATGCATTTCATTAGATACATATGCTGTTTGTTCCTTTTTAGCTTTGCTGTTATTTAAAATGAGTGTATGAGACACAGGAAAAGAGATGAACAGTGTCTAGAACAGCAGCATATTGAAGCTGTTTGTGTCTGAGTTGGGGGATTTGGAGGAAGAGATGAGGTGGTCTTGTCAGTTAAAAAGGGCAGATAATTTATGTCCTGGATGACCTAAGCCATTCTGTGGAGAGTTTTGTTCTGTATGAGAGCGTGTGCTTGCAACACCATCTACACAAAGCTTCTTATCATAAGCTTAAGAGCCAAGTTTCTCTGGTGCTGAAGGACAGGGATAGACCATTTAAGCTCAAGAATGATCAAGCAGGAATTCCAGCGAACTTGCAGGGAGCCTGCAAATTTGAATAAGGAGCTCCTGACTAAACTCAAACATAAAAAGGAATCATACAAAGGTGGCAGTAGGACCAGATCAGCCAGAAGGAAGATAGAGACACTTTCTAAGCATGCAGGAATGGGGTTAGGAACAGAAAAGCCCACCTGGAGCTGGATCTTGTCAAGAGATGTCACAGTCACAAAGAGAACTTCTTCAGGTATATCATAAGCAAAAGGAAAAGATGGGCCTTCTGCTGAATGGGAATGGGGTCCTAGTGACAAAGGACATGGAAAAGGCTGAGGTGCTTAATGCTTCCTTCACATCAGTCTTTACTAGTAAGACCAGCCTTCAGGAATCCCAGGCCCCTGAAAGCAATGGAAAAGTCTGGAGAAAGAAAGACTTGGAGGGGGAGGACATGGCTTGGGAACATTAAAACCAATTTGATATGCCCAATTCATCAACTTCATTAAGTTCAGCAAAGGAAAGTGCAAAGTCCTGCACCTCAGGAGAAACAACTCCAGGCACCAATATATGCTGTGAGCCACCCAGCTGGAAAGCAGCTTTGCAGAAAAGGACCTGGGGCTCCTGGTGGGCACCAAGTTGAATGTGAGCCAGCAGTGTCCTCTTGCAGCAAAACCAGCTAATGGTATCCTGGGCTGCATTAGACAAAGTATTGCCAGCAGGTCAAGGGAAACTATCCTTTCCCTCTCCTCAGCACTGGTGAAGCCACACCTGGAGTGTTGTGTCCAGTTCCAGGCTCCTCAGTACGAAAGAGACACAGACATACTGGAGAGAAAGTCCAGCAAAGGGACATGAAGGTGATGAAGGGACTGGAGCATTTCTCCTGTGAGGAAGGGCTGAGAGAGCTGGGACTGTTCAACCTGGTAAAGAGAAGGCTCAGGGGGGGATCTTCACAATGTATATAAATACCTGAAAGGAGGGTGCAAAGAAGGCAGAGTCAGGCTCTTTTCAGTGGTGCCCAGCAACAGGACCAGAGGCAGTGGGAACCAACTGAAACACAGGAGATTCCATCTGAACATCAGGAAACACTTTTTCTACTCTAAGGGTAACTGAGTAGTGGCACAGGTTGTTCAGCGATGTTGTGGACTCTCCACTCCTGGACGTATTGAAAACTTGACTGAGCACAGCTCTGAGCATCTTGCTCCAGCTGACCCTCTACAGAGCAGAGCATTAATACTGGTTGGTGTCCAGTGGAGACTCCTGGCATCAGCCATTCTGTGATAGACCAGGCCACTACAAGGAGAAGCCTGACAGCTGTTCTGGGTTACTCTTTGCATCAAGAAGTTCACAACCTGGATTTCAGTAGCTTTTTCATTTTCATGGAGGTAAAATCGCAGTTTTATTTGACACCACTTTTGAAAATACCTGTGTGAAGAAAAAAACCTCAGCATAAATATGATTACTGCTGTAATTATCCATAGAGATATGATATTATTTGCATAATTAATTTTATGTACAGATGCATCAAAGGCAGTTTAGTATGAAACATTTTATTAGGTTCTGTCAATAGCAATGAAGAGAGTTTTATTTCTTTTCACTGTTGTTCAGAACTACTCCTAAGGGTGCTGTTTCTAATTTCCTGTTTGGGAAACCAATTGTGCTATTAGCAAAACAAAATCCTCTATTGTTTTTAGCAGCAATATTCAATTTTTTTAGTGATTATTTCTTGGGAGATGTATGTAGACTTTGAAATGGAAGAGATAAGTCAAGTGACATAAATCTTCAGGATTAAATCCTGAAAGCACGTTCAATGTAATGTTTGCTGTGACACATAGTTTATTGGTATTCCTACCCTTGTGATGCTCTTTTAGTTACATTTATAATTAACTATGATTTCAGCCATATTTCTAGCAGCATTTTATTTAGAAAGTATCCAGTGAAAATAGTGCTCTCTTGGAAAATATAATAGCTCTTCTATCAGCATAGAGTAATACTGATATAATCTAAATGTAATTATTTTTGTATTTAAATGCTAAGGTTGAGAGAGAGAATTACTTTCTCAAGATTGGTGTAATTGCCTGGACCAAAAAGAGTGGTATTGAACCCAGAATTTCATCAAAGTAGAAAATTGTTTCTTCTGTTTTCTACTGTGTAGATTAGATGAGTGTACTAAAATATTAGTAATATTAATAAAAAAGCACATTAACATTTGCATATGAGGTAAACAGGATATATATTACATGTATGATGTCAATTTAACAGTGCAGAACACATACGAGATATCTATCTGATTAGATATTTAAATAATGTTTGGTTTTATTTCTAGTACAGTTCTTGAGAGCTAAGTGCACTCAATTGAAGTTTATTTGCTGCTTGAGTCTCTCTAAACAGAATAATTTCTTAGAGAGTGCCTATGAGCTACCATGCAAAAAGAAAACATTAGTCAGTGTCAGAAAATATTACATGGTAGAGTGTTATTTGTCTAATGACTATGTTGGTGTTTATTCTGGGTGTGTTGTTTGTATTTGGCTTATGTTTTGTGTTTATTATGATTTTTTATCCTCATGACTTTTGCTTTACAATCTGTTCAGGTAAGAATCTTTCAAAGACCATTACAAAAGCTACTAGTTTAGTTCAATGCCATTTCATTCATAAGAATTTCTTATTTTACAATGTCGCTTGAATGTCTTCTAAAAGCTGCTGATTTTTCTATTGACCTCAAGATTGTTCAAGTTGTGTGTATCTTTGATTTTTTCATAGTAGCTTTAGAAAGTGCCCTTTTAAGTGGAGAGGAAATGAACAGTAAATTCTCTCCCTCTGCCTCTTGCCTCATTTTTTTGTTCTTCTACTCTGACCCTTCAGGACAGCAATGAAGTGGATATTTAGGCATGAATATATGTCAGGGTCCTGTGGAATCCATGAGTTGTGTATGTGTCTGAGTGCCTGTCTAAAGCACAATTAATGTTAACCAAGTTAAAAAAAAACAAAAACAAAAACAAAAAAACCCCAACAAAAAAACACCCAAAGCTGGTCTTATAAAAAATACCCCTAAAAATGATTGATAAATAGTCAACATTTGCAGCCTTTCAAATACACATCCTACCAACAGAATTATGGCTTGATGCTCATAGCTGGCTAGCATATCTGAACTTGTGGCACTGAGTTGTCTCAGAAACATATCTCACATTTGGAGGCTATTTTTTGCCCAAGTGCTAATAAAGATAAGTAAAATTACATAATACTTTGGACAAAAATGCTGACAATATTTTTCTTCCTCTTGCATACAGATGTTTCTAATTTGGGATAATTTTTCCAAAGGAAAAGTTGTTTGAAAAAATTATTCTGCTTTGTGTTTCTGAAAGTTTATGAGATTGATCCATGAAAGACATGATTGGGACAAGTGAAAGTGTTTCAAACTTCTTTCAGTTTTATTATGAGTACATTGCACACCTTATATTAAAACCCCAAAAACAAACAAAAAAAACCTACCAAAAAAACGACCACTGTTTGTTGCTGTGTTCTATCAAATTGATTAGGACTTTCACAGGAGCCATCTGTTTTAGCATAATCCTCAGCCTTCCATAAAAACAAAGAGAGAATAAAGAAATTAAATAAGATGTCAGGAATATTCCCTGCCTACTCTGCTAAACAAAGACAGAATAAGAAATACTCTCTCAAAAGACTTGCAGTGTTCAAAGCTCTACTTTGACAGACGTGGAAGATTTCTAATGGCAGCAGATAGAAACAGTTTCAAGGGGGCGATGACAAGCCTAAAGACCAAAGGAAAGAGGGCACGAAACAATAGTCTTGGGCTAAGTATTTCATGCCAGGACCATGAGAATGTTTGGTAATGGAGAAAGTTTGGAGAGATGTTCAGCTGATAGACATTGAAGTTTTTTGCCTGTTGGGAAAACTCAGAAAAACAACCAAAATAAACTTTTTTGTTTCATATACCACAGTTGGACCTCACAGATCCTAACTCACAGTCTTACAGTCTCCAAAGTGTCACATTACTTTTTGCTCCAGAGTCACATGGGCACAAGAATATAGGAGAAAAAGTAGTAGAAATGGGATTAATTGAGCAAAAGAGATGTGATCTCTCTCGGCTCATTTAGAAAAACGAATTATTTTAATTGTGAGTATGATACATCTTTATTGAGTACATGAAAATATAGGCCTGGAGATTTTTATTTTTTTTTTAAGGTTGGCCTACAGGGGTTCATTCAAATCTTTGCTGAACAGCTCACTGAAGATCTAATTGAAACATTTAATTTGGTACTCCATAAAAATACCTTGAAATACATTTTATCACAGTACCAGCAAATATTAAATGTTACTTATTACAAGGAGGCAAAAATGATCCTGTGAAAAATTGATTTTTGCTTCAGAGGTGCCAGAAGGAAGCTAATTAACAAAATGCACACTGCATACATGAAGTCAGTTTTGATTATACAGTGCGATTTTCAGTGTGAAAGAACAGTGTATTTTTTCATTGTTTTTTAATTCTCAAGTAGAATGTGGAAGAATCTACACATATCTGCATGTACATAATATTGTGTACTCTTCACATAGCAGGTATTCATTTAAAATCAAACGAAGGAGTCAAGGACTACTGTACCACAAATCAAGGACAGACTGAAGAAAACTGAAGCTATATAAAATATCTCGTGTGTGTGTGTGTGTGTGTGTAATAAAATGGCTTTTGAAGAAATTCTTGGCTATGTCTGACATTTCTAGTGATGAATGCTGGTGTTCACTGGGGCATATTAATAGGGAAAACAAGGCACAACTGAAGGTCTTTATGTAAAATGAGGGTCATTTTAAAGATATGCATAGAGGAGTCTTAGCCACTAATAAATGCAGCCTGTGTAACTGAAGGTTTATAAGAAGATGAAGCACCATATGTCTGTGGAAGGATCTGCAGAAGTTAAATCCTTCTCCTGCGTGAAAATCTCTGGCTACTTTTCTTCTCTCCTAGAATTTCCACAAAAAGTCATGTACTGTTCTTTCTCAAACTGCTCTGTAGTTTGCTATGAGCCAAGAGAGATATTTAAACAAGGCATGAGTCCTGCAAGGCAGTGGGAGTGGGGGCCACTGTAAGCATACAGGTCATCACTTCAAGGTGGTACAAAGGAAAGCCACCATCAAAGATTTCAAGAAGATATCCTGGAGATGGGTCAGGAGGAATGAATGCAGCTCTCTCAGCAGCTTACTCCATCAAACCACTTTATTGGCAGTGTTGTCCTGTGAAGTGGCAGAGACTCAGTTATTCTTGGGGAAAATATATTTTAATTCTTTTTTCATTATAGCAAATTATTAATATTTGACTCAGATTTGTTTAGCTTAAAATAAACCTGGTGAACCTGTTTAAAAGGAGAATGTAGAAAAAAAAATTAATTCCAAATCAAAAATAACAAGCAAAATGTCAAATTTCCAGAAAATATTGATTTGGGACTATAGAATTGGTTTTGTATAAATTGTTACAAAATTTTCATATGGTCAGGAACACTCCTGAGTCTTCAAAACTCATAATCTTGCTATTACTATGTTTCAATTTATCTCAAGTTTTCTGGTGAAAGCAATGTTTATCCTCTGTTCCAATATAAGAAAGAAGAAGAAAGAAGTGATTATGATCAAAACCCATATTATTAATTCTGGCATTAAAACTTAAACATTAAGATTGCCAATTTTTTTTAAATTTTATTTTTCAACAGATTTTTTTTAGTCAGCATCAAAGAAGTGAGCCTTAATAGGGCAAATTACTGGGGAAAGTGTAGAAGGTAGGGCATTAGTTAAATGAAGTTGTATTGTGGGCAGGGGAATCATGGAAGAATAGTTAGACAGAAAGATAGATAAAGAGGGCTGAGACAAATCAAAATCTGGGTGCTACATTCTTTGTTAAATATGAAACTGAAAAAATATGTTACACAGTTGTAAGCAATCCAATCTTGAAAAAGTCAGATGTGCTGAAATAGTTCCTAAAATTCAAACAGTATAAAGGAACCAGTAACATCACAATAGCACGAGGCAGGAGAAGTAGAAGAAATGGTCAGACATCTAAAATCTGAAGGATGGGGCTATTTTTAACAAAATAAAAAAATCATTTAGTCTTGAAGAAGTTGCAGAGAGAAAGAAAAGAAGTACAGCTGCCTGACCCTGGCCAGATCAAACCCTGACCCTGGTCAGATCATACCATCCATTCTTTTGTGCCCAGCTCACGTCAAGATAATAGATCAAGATAAAAGCACTTGAGTTTTTAAGAATGCCTTTTTAGAAGTACTTTCACCTTTGAAGGTCTCCAGTATTAAAAGCCATTTCTCTTTATACTGATGAAAATCTTTTTTTTTTACTGTACTCTGGAATTATAAAGTTCCTAAGATAAGTGTAAATTAAAATGATAGAAAGAAGTATCTACTGTAAATGGAAATATTAATAATTATTTTTCCAGTTGATCTCAAGATTCTAAAGTGAGTCTATTTTTATTGGGAAACATTAACTTCAAAAAAAAAAATCCATTATCATTTACATTTCTTACTACAGTAAATGAGCAACTTTTAAATGACCTCAGCTTCTCAATTTTAAATTTAGTAATAAAATTACGTGCAGAGGACACTACACAGAACAAGAGACCATGCAAAGTAAAAATGTGTGCCTCAGTAAGTCAATATACTGACTCAGAAACCATAAGTCCAGATTGCTTAAAGGTTTTCTGAAAGAGGAAATATGTTGGTAATGTTCAAATACAGAATCATAGAGACATAGAATCGTACAATCACAGAATCATTTAGTTTGGAACAAAACTTTAAGGTCGAGTCCAGCCATAAATCTAACACTGCCAAGTGTACCACTAAACCATGTCCCTAAGGGCCACATACACACATCTTTTAAATACCTCCAGGGATGTGACTCAAATGCTTCCCTGGGCAGCCTGTTCCCATGCTTGACAACCCTTTCAGAGAAGAAATTGTCCTAATACCGAATCTAAACCTTCCCTGGTGCAAGAGGCCATTCCCTCTCCTCTATTGCTTGTTACTTGGAGAAGAGACTGAACCTACCTCACTACAGTCTCTTCAGGGAGTTGTAGACAGTGATGTCTCCCCTAAACTTCCTTTTCTGCAGGCTAAACAACCCCAATTCCCTCAGCTGCTTTTCATAGGGTTTGTTCTATAGACCCTTCACCAGCTTTGTTGCCCTTCTTTGGAAGGGAAATTCAATGTCTTTCCTGTAGTGAGGGGCCCAAAACTGAACATAGTATTTGAGTTGTGGCCTCACCAGTGCTGAGTACAGGGGGTCAGTCATTTCCCCAGTCCTGCTGGTTGCACTATTTCTAATTATATAATAGAGCTCAGTAAAGTAGAGTTTTGTACTAGGATCTGTCACAATTGTATTGGTGCCCACAGGCAAGGAAATATTTTTCCAGGTTGTTCTGATCAATGCTGTTAATCAAGCTCTTCAGCTGAAAATTCTTACACATTATATTAAAACCATATAAGTTGCTTTCAGGCTACAGTAAGTTGAGGGGCCATTTGGAACATAAAGGTAGTGCACGTATAAGAATAAGAGTTGTGAGAGGTCTACATGGGGGGAAAACTGAAAATTTTTTTGCCTCTTTTTCTATAGAATTGAAGACATACATTTCTTTAACTGTTTTAAATATTTTAAAAACCTTTAAAAGATTGCTCTAGCGAGTAAAGTAACAAACTTGCTTGTTCATGTTTGTATATAAGAAAAATAATCAGCTTAAATTGTCACAAATTAAATACAAGGCAATAGCATTCTAAAATGAGTAGGTATTGGAATAAACACATTGAAAGATGTGCAATCAGCAATACAGAAGTTTTATAAATTGTGTTAGAAAAAATATTTCAGGCATAGCTGACCATGTCTTTGAAAACTAGAGGTATACAAAATAAATTCTTTATTCTGTTGTGGCCCATGTCCTATGACTTCTTGATGGGACATCTAATGTATTACAAAGTTCCGGTGTGACTTAAGTATACTAATGACCCCTTTCGCAAAAGACATAATTTCTTCAACAGTGTTACTCAGTTTTTACTTTTCAAGTCATGTCTGAAAATGTATTTTTGTTAACACTGATGCCAAAGCAGTTTGAGATTCAAGAATGCCTAAAACTTCTAAGAGGCTAGCATGCAAAAGATTGTGTTCTGGTATTGCTTTCTATTATGTCAACTTTTAGGTAAGACCACTTAAAATTTGTGGGCTAGTGGTAGGACATTTATAACATTCCAAAGAGCTTCTATTGTTTGTTTTAAAAATATACACAGAAAAACTTTAAGGTATGAAAATGTACTGTGCTGGCATTCAGTTGCATAGATACCATATATGATCTTAACGAAGTATCTACCAGTCTTCTCTTTTTTTTTTTTTTTTTTTTAAGGCAATGTATTTCTTTCTGGAAAATACACCTAGGTGTTTTCTCTCATCTAAAAATTGGCACGTGAATGATCTCCTGCCCAATTTAACTGTTCCAACTGAATACTTTTAAGTGTTTCTTAAAGAAAGATACAGTTCGAATTTCCTCACTTCAAATTCCAGTTGTTGGACCTCATTGGTTTTGGGTTGGGGTTAATCGATCCTAACTTCAGCCTCCCTAAAAGATGCATGTTCAGTGTTTATGTTTGTCTAGTTTCCCTCTATAGTTCATGGTAGAGAAAGGGAAACTTAGAGACCAGTTCATCCCACCTGAAGATATGTGCCTAAGACAGGCAGGATAAATTGATGTTTTCCGAGCCTGTTGCCCTCCATGGAATAAAGAAAGAGTCTAAATGAATGGCTTAGATTAGACACCTAGATTTATATTTACAAAGGAACGTGAGATGCAGTCTTGCTTTAATAACAAAATTGAACTGCTTCACAGTATTTGGCTTGTTTTCTGGCCCCTGGACTTCTCCTGGTAAACCGTTGAACCACATTCAGTATCTTCATGCTCTCTGAAGTTTGGACACAGAACTGTGCTTGTGGGCCTTAACAGTGCTGTGAGAGAAGAGATCCTTCTTATCACCCTGTTTAATATATCTGAGAGTTGTACAAAATCTTTTCATGTTAGTATTGCTCTGGCAACTCCTGAAATGATCATGCACAGCAGTCCTTTGTCACAGGGGGCTATAAAATAGAGAGGTCATAATAACTCTCTGCTAATGCAGTGCTACATACCTCATTTTCTTTCTTATGGCAACTGAAATGGCAAACTTTAATTCTGTCATTCCAGAGAGATGATGCCTCAAGGCAGGCAGAGCCTGGCTTCAGGTCCAGGTGAGCTCAGCAATGTACAGTGATATAATACATAACTAGGTCAGCTAAAAATTTTTGCCTGTTCCATATTTTTTTTTCATGTTATCATACCCAAAATGGTGACTCAAACAATGTGTGACTGTTACTAAGCTCAGGACTTTGTCTTTCTCCACTGATCCCAAGCTGCTTTGTAGCACAGCAGCTTTTGTTTTTCTTGTTGTTTCCAACCCTCTCATCCTCAGGATGGTCCAACTGCATCATTTGGATATATATTGCATATGATATGCATATATGTTTGTACCTATTACATAAGAATGAAAAGCTTACAAATTTCCTTAGCATAGTGCTACCTTTTGTGCCAAAGTGACATCAGGCTCAACCCCAGCTTGGTGCCTGATGCCTGGGGCTGGTCCTACCCTGGCTGCCCCCAGCTGCCCTGCTGCTGTCTGGGGTGGTGGTACGGGCCCAGGCTGTGAGGTCCTGCTCAGCTCCCTCGGAGGAGCCCCCATGGCTGCTGGCTTCTGGGAGTCCCCAGCCCATGTGGCACCCTGACACTTTCCTAATGCCCTCTCCCTAGCCATGTAACTGCTTTCAGTACAACCATAATGGCCACTACCTGCTCATCTGTTTTAGCTAATCATTTCTATAAGCATTTGCAGAAGCATGAGTTTTATAATACAGTTTTCTTTGAAGTTTATTTTGGTATAAAACAGTGTGCCACCTTTGTCTCCTCAGAGAATAAATCCTACCCACCAGTTTTACTCTGCCTAACTATTAACCACAGAGAAGCAGCTGCTGCTAATAAACTTTCAGGAAGACCTTGTGACTAAAGCTTTTTATGCCAAAGAGCTGCAAGAATCTTTCCTTGTCAACAAAATAATAAGACAACATTATGTTAGTCAAAAATATGCTCTTGGTGCATTTAACTCCTGAGTCTCTTTGGAAGTGCAGTTCAAAATTGCTGATGTGATTGGCATTTGACAGGCTGTTGCTGAACCTTTTGTTATTTCTTATCACCCTTCTCTTCTGGATTATACTACTGAGCCTGGTGGAAGATGAGAGAACTAAGCTCCTTACTATGAAATAACATTTGATATCAGATATTCAGCAATAATATTCAGGGTTTGTGCGTTCCAGGGACTTGTCAGCAATTCTACGTGCACAACTGAAAAAACACGAGAAACAATGTAAAAGTCAGTGTTTGAGTATTCACGTGTAATAGTGGCTATTCCAGACAGAAAATGCTCAGTTTTAAAAGTTGATAAAATTGTTATCAGAAAGTTCAGAGACACACAGTTCAATAAACATTGTCAAGCTAAGTAGAAAAATGACCGGTGAAAGGTCAGCAAATTGAAGTTGGAATAATATGAACATACTTTCTGCCAGGTTAAAAATTACTTTTTCCAATATGTTCTCTTATCAGTATACCTAAAATAATTCCTACTCCATCAGAAAGTGTTAGGCAGCATAATTTTATTGATAACATTCAAATGTGAGGTGAGAGTGTTTCCAGTGCAAGGTCCATGTCTTGAGATGTTCACGTGCTCATTTATGGGAGGATTTACTTAGTCTGGTTTTAGCCATCTAAAAGTTTTCTTTAAGTGTCTCATCTGCAATAACTATATTTAACAGTGAGAGAGCATTTAAGGGAGTCTTCTTCCCAATCATATTAAAAATCAGTCTTAGCCCTCAAGTGCATGTTTTTTGATAACTATAAAAGGAGCCCAAATAAATAATAGTCCGCATATCTACACCTCCGTGGGGTAACATTAGGTCAGAAGAATCATGTATCTTGCTGAATATGAAGATGTTCCTCATTGCTTGTTCTGTGATGACCCTTTCATCACTATCACAGTTTATCTGAGACTGTAATGGTGATAGTAGCATAAGTGTGTTTTATGGAAAGGAACATAAAGAATGGCTGAATTACAATAAATGTATAAATGAAGATATACAGACCTTTAATAATGCATGACAGGACTGAAATGGGGTGCAAAGCATTTCATTTTCTTGAGAATGACTCATCTTTCCAAAAAAACTGCATCATAAGAGAGAAAAATCACAACCCTAAACGATATTTTGCAAAGCTTTAGCTATCACGGAATGTTATGGACCATATATATGATGAACATGTTACTGTGTTTGGGACTTCAGTCATCTCAGCCTCAACAGGCTGTTGCTTGAATGAACCGAAGCATTTTTCTCTGTACAGTTGTGTGATAAAATTAAACATATGTTTTAATATGTGTCGCACTGAGGCTTTTAGGCCAGCCATATTTCTGACTCTCAGGATAAGCTAAAATAGCTCTTTTTGTCTGTGCCTGTCAGTTCCTGTCTTGTGTTTTCGATATGGGGGCTCTGTTTCAACATTACCTTGTGGTGTGTTCTTAGTACCTTGTGGGACGTTGTAAGTCATGTAGGAATATTAAAATTAAAGAATAGAAAAGGAAGTGCAGACCACACTTCAGTTTCTCCAAGAATAATTTGGACCATCCTCACTCACAGGTTTTTCATGTTTGATGTGAAGGTAAAAACATTTATAAACATTATGGGCATACTTCAGCCACCTAGCTAGATATGGGATGGATCTGAAGTCTTTCAAGACATTTGCTTCTCTATCAGCTATGTGTGGACCTTGGGCACTTTACTCTAGGAGATCTGATTCATTAACAATAAATGAAAGTTCATGCTGCATGGCTAACTCAGGCAGAATACAGCAGCCTGAGTTCTGTTTGTTTCTTTGTCTTTTTTCCTGTGTCCAACACTGCCACAATTTTCTCCCAAAAAGTTAGTTGAAAAGTTTAAGCTTGAAAAAAACCCCACCATTGTTCCTACAGCTTGACTGCATTATATTAAGTTTGTTTGGCTTTCTATTGTCCAGGTAATTTGGGAGCTGAGTGAGATACACTGGTCAGTGGGAAAGCCAGGTAACAGTGTTTATATGAGCTGAACTCTATAGTTGAGTTATGTGGGCAGCCTAACCACTGGAACAGAGAGAGCACAGTGCAGAGAAATTGAAATGGCTCCACAGAAATTATATCAGGCATAGAATCATTGAAACAGAATCACAGAATCGTTTAGGTTGGAAAAGACCTTTAAGGTCATCAAGTCCAACTGTTAACCTGTCACTGCCCAGTCCACCACTAAATCATGTCCCTAAGGGCCACATCTACATGTCTTTTAAATACCTCCAGGGATGGTGACTCAAATGCTTCCCTGGGCAGCCTGTTCCAACGCTTGACAAGTCTTTCAGAATTTTTTTTTCCTAATTCCCAATCTAAATGTCCCCTGGCACAACTTGAGGCCATTAACTCTCATCCTATTTCTTGGTACTTGGGAGAAGAGACTGACAACACCCACCTTGCTACAACCTCATTTCAGGGATTTGTAAAGAGTAGTAAGGTCATCTCTGAGCATCCTTTTCTCCAGGCTAAACAACCCCAGTTCCTTCAGCTGTTCCTCATAGGGTTTGTTCTCTAGACCCTTCACCAGCTTCATTGCCCTTCTTTGAACACACTCAATGTCTTTCTTGTAGTGAGAGGCCCAAAACTGAACACAGTATTTGAGGTGAGGCCTCAACCAGTGCCAAGTACAGGGGGACAATCACTTCTCTAGTCCTGCTGGCCATGCTATTTCTCATAAAAGCCAGGATGCTGTTGGCTGCCTTGGCCACCTGGGCACACTGCCAGCTTATGTTCATCGGGCTGTTAACCAACACCCCTGGGTTCTTTTCCACTGGGCAATTTTCCAGCCACTCCTTCCCATGCCTGTAGCATTGCATGAGGTTGTTGTGACACAGGTGCAGGACCTGGCACTTATCCTTATTGAATCTCACACAGTGGGCCAGATCCCAATGATCCATCCTGTCCAGATCCCTCTGTAGAGCCTTCCTACCCTCAAGCAGATCAACACTCCCACCCAACTTGGTATTATCTGCAAACTTACTGAGGGTGCCCCCTTGATCCAGATCACTGATAAAGATATTAAACAGAACTGACCCCAGTACTGAGCCCTGAGGAACACCACCTGTGACCAGCCACCAACTGGATTTAACTCCATTCATTACAACTCTTTGGGCCTGGCCATTCAGCCAATTTTCTACCCAGCAAAGAGTACATCCATCCAATCCATGAGAAGCCAGTTCCTCCAGGAGAACGCTATGGGAAACGTGTCAGAGGCTTTGCTGAAGTCTAGGTAGACAACTTCCACAGCCTTTCCCTCATCCACTGAGTGGGTCACCATGTCATAGAAGGAGATCAGGTTAGTCCAGCAGGACCTGTCTTTCATAAATTCAGGCTGACTGGGCCTGATCACCTGGTTGTCCTGTACATGCTGTGTGACAGCACTCAAGAAGGTCTGCTCCATAACCTTCCCTGGCATCAAGGTCAGACTGACAGGCCTGTAGTTCCCCAGATCCTCCTTCTGGTCCTTCTTGTAGATGGGCGTCACATTTGTTAATCTTCAGTCAACTGGGACCTCCCTGGTTAGCCAGGATTGCTGATAAATGATTAAAAGTGGCTTGGTGAGCACTTCTGCCAGCTCCCTCAGTACCCTGGGGGTGGATTCTATCCCATTCCACCCCATAGATTTGTGTGTCTATGCTGTCAGAAGGGCAGCACTGAGTCAGAGTTGGTAAGCTTTGCTTGACTTCAGTGCAATACATACCTGATTATATCAGTGTCTCTGTAAATGGGCTTCCCATCATTTCCTATATAGAAAAAGTTCGCTAAATCTACATAGAATCACTTCAGTGCAGACTCCATGCTGCAGATAATCAGACTTACTCTTTCTGGGCTGAAGCTAGACCTGGAAACGGTATTGCCAAGTTTTTGCAATGCTGCACCTGAACAGTGCATGATCTTGCAGATCAAACATATATGAAGCTAGCTCTGATGTCTCTCTTTATTATAAACAATAAAACTCCACTGATATTCCTCTCAGGTTTGCATAGCTGCCTACTGCTTAGAAAATTGCCTTGCTCATTATTCTGCCAACACAGCCAGTTGAATTTCATTTTACACGTATTTTTCATCCTAGATAGCTAACAGACAGGTAGAAAAGCTATTTCAAAGACGCCAAAGACATCTCATCCTCTCCAAAAAGACTTTAGATTCACAAGTGACCGTTATTTCACTGATTAATGTTTTTAAAATGTTTAGACTAATCTGTTTCACTTGGATTTGCAGTAAAACACCGGGAAAAAAAATTATCCTCAAGCGAAATTGGACAATTCTAGAATTTGTGGAAGACAGGTATAGGCATGCTTTCTCTTCTTCTGTGCAAAAAAGAGACACCTTACTTCAGAAGAAAAGAGTCTGAGCTATGAATGACAATTAGCATTGTGTCAGATTATTTGGCAGCAGGCAGGAAGGTGCTCCAAGGATCTCATTCTGACACCTGTGCAGTCCAGTCATTCACCGAGAGCTTCATCTGTGTGAGGGGCTGCTGCTTGCAGGGTCTTCATGGCTTGGAAGGGAACAGATTCTGCAGCATGCAGTAAACTTGTCTAGTATGCTGAAATTACCTGTCTTAAACCTGTGAGCTTTGATGATGTCCCCATCTCCTTTCTGAATGGCAGCTAACTGAAAGTGAGTAAAAGAGAAGTTCCTGTTCACAGAAGTCCTACTTCATAATGCAGAATGTTTCTTGCATGCATATACATATGGAGCAGGTACAATCTGATTCTTTGTTGTTGAGATGAACACAATTCAACACTTTATATGAAGATTATTCTCCTGTAGAATGCCTGAGTAGAATAAGAATGTTTGTATTCAAAATATATTGGAATTGAAGAAGAGGACATTTTGTGTCTTTTCATTTTAGCTTTAAGATCTTTAAGGAATGGACAATCATGAATGGATCAATAAGTATTAATCCAGATTTTCAGTCTAAATGTAAAACTTTATTTAGATTTACAATCAGGTAAATGTTGAGCTTTCCTCTCTATTATTGCATTCCCTCTAATTTTCCTGTTATAGAAAGGGAAAATGTGTTCAAATACACCAAGAAAGGCCACCCAAAAAATATGTGATAGTGTGATTGTGTTGCATTGGCCCAAATGTGTCCTTAAAATTCCAGGTTTCCAGAGTTCAGTTAGGATTGGGTAGGCATCTGATCTATTGGATGGCACAAAAACTTCATCAGTAAGAAAAAACAAAAATCTAAAAAAGCCCCTGTATAAATAAAATCTTTAATCCTTCTGAGGTAAAACAAAGACAAGGATCAAATTGTCTGTCAAAAAACAGCTGGCACAATACTTCTTTTAAAAGATCTGCTGACACTAATCAAATTTCTGTAGGGGAAAATATGCCATGCAACGCTGTGTCAAAACAATAGAGTACATTTTGGTGCAAGAAAATAGATGTGACAGAAGCTCAACAAATCCATCCATATTGGGTGATGGTTCTTAACAGATTCATTAAAAATAGACAATGGTAAAAACTAAAACCACCAAGGACCTTCAGTCATATCCAAATCAGTTTGTGGTCCTTGTGACACCAAAATCTTACCAGTGCCTTCTGAAGTCACTCCCAATTCTTCAGACTTTGGAAGAAGGATAGTGTGTTCATCAACCAGTTCAGCAAGGTCTGGTGTATTACCAGTAACTATGATGCTTACTATGTATCTGTCACAAAAATAACAGTTGGCTTCTCTTTGAGAAGCAGAATATGCTAATATGTGTAATAACTTTACTCTGGTACTGCTTTGTTACTGGGAGTTTACCCTGCACCCTGATCTAAAACAGGTGAGAAATATCACCTTCTGGAATGCCCCTCTCCCTACAGACTGTAGAGAAAATTCAAAAGATTTTGTGCAGTCAAAATTTGATTCTGTGAATGCCACCCTATATGGCAAAGCAAAGCAGCATAACTGTTTACTGTCTTAAAAGTAAGCATGTCCTGCACTGCTTTATTTATAGCCAGCTGCTCCAGCTAGCAATGCAAGTCATTAGGACTGGTTCACCTGGTGCTCATCAAGAGAGGTTCAGTGATAATGCCGTTAACACACACAGAACAATGACAGCATAATGAGGCCCATGGTTTAGCATGGAAACCAAAATCACCATGACCACAGAAAGTAACTTGAAGATACAGACTTGTCTTGTTGTCAACATAATCATAGAAAATAATTCACAACTATACCCTATCTTACTGTCATTGAGTTGTGGCAAAAGACCCTAGACAGGAACTACAAATCTTCATTGGTCTCAGCTCTCAGATATTCCTTTTATCCAGATACTATGCAGTTCCTATAATTTCTGTTGGAAATATCACTGATCAAACATAATTTGCAAAGAACACAAAGGCTTGAGATGCATTTTAAAATGAACTTCTGAGGCATGGTATTGGTTAATAACTTTGCTTCAGGTTCATAATTATTTTTATCAGTGTTATTTCCTTGCAGCTTTTTAATTGTCTGAGACCATAAAACATAACATTGTTTATTATAAAAAAAAAGAAGCAGCGGCTCTTACATAACATAACATAACATAACATAACAACATACATAACACAATATTACTGTTGATGTTATTAACATAAAAGGATATATTGAAACAATTTTTAAAACTGTTACAATATTTAATGATAGTAGTCAGATTTTGTTTGTTTAGTTTTCTGTCCTCTTCATCTTTTATTATATCATCTATCCTTTTAACTTAAACTACTTCTGCCATTGACAAGAGGAAAAAACCTATTACTTTGTTAGAAAAAAGTCTTCATATACTCTCATTTATGAAGGAACCTTGTGATGTGCCTAAATTTCAACATGTGAGTAAGAAGTTAGGTTATTTTCACATATATAACATTTCTTCATAATTTCAGGCTAAAAACTCCTTAGAAGTGTTCTCACAGTTCAAGTAAATAATCTTAATTCATTAGTTTGAAAAAAAAAAGTTGTTAAAACATGGGGAACAATGAGGGATTTGAATAGGGGAAAGCAGAGAGGATCAATATCTCTTTTTTATGGGCAGAGAGAAGTAGTTATCTCTTGTGGTTCTAAGTAGTGGAATTCAAGATAATTGCAGTATGCCAGAAAACCAATTTTCATGCCAGAAAACCATATTCCATGACATTTAATATTCAGAGGAACTGTGTACTTTAATTCCCAAGTATGTCTCACAAGGATATTTTACAGGCTCTCTTTTAGGATTAGGAATGAGAAATTGCAGGAGGAGTAGTGTGAAATATTCTGGTATGAATAACTTTGTAACTGGTTGCAAGGCCATGGCTAAAGAATACAAAAATAATAATAAATTATATATAAATATATGAATATTTAGCAGCAAGTATTCATAGCAAAATTTTATTCACATCCACACTGTTCAAATTCCCGCAGTATATGCCACAGTTTAGTACAATTACACATTATTTTATCACTGACAACAATTTATGCTTGCCATTGTTTTGAAATAAAGTGGGAGATGCTAGGGAAAGTTGACATATGTAGATATGAGCAGAAGCTACAAAAATTTTTTGTTCTACAAAGTATCTCCAGAAGCTACTGGAACACACATCTTTGATACCATCCTACCTACTTGCTTGTACAGTGTATGGAAAACTCTTTGTAATATTTGTCTGTGAAACATTATGTCCCTCAGCTAAGGAACATGTTTCTTACCAGAACTGTGCTGACTGGATTTGTCTCCAGAGGTTTGCATGCTGATGAACAAGCTTCTCTAGGCAGTCTGAAAAGTCTACGAACAGACCTCTAAAGCAGTTGTGAGAATAGACTCAAAGGGGGAAAAAAAAAAACAAAAAACCTTTCCAAAGGTCGTGGCATTATATGGTAGAATCAGTGAGCCATAAAAAATAATTAATTTCCAAGAACAGAGCAAGCAGAACACTTTGAACAACTCTGATAATGGAGAATTTGGGAGATACTTATAGGAACACAGGAAAAAACACAACATTGCCTACTGATAGTATTAGACACAGATGATGTGATTAAAGTGAGAATAGAAGACAGTACTCCCTCAGGAATCTTTCTTGAAGATATATCTTTGCTTCATTCCCTGCATTTAAATAGTGTGTAAAGATGCAGAATTCCATGTTCCATGTTTCAATGCAATAAACAACTCCTTTTAATAGTTCTTTAAATTACGAATATACAGGGGCGGTGGAGCATTTGAACTAATGATTTATCTGAAATTTAATGCTGTGACTCACTGACAAACTACAGCATATTCACAGAATTTAGTAAGAAAATATTAGTCCTTTCCTATGCTGGGTCTCAGAAACATAGTTTTGCACAAGGAAAACACGATATCACTTTGTGCTGTTTAAACAAAAAAATCCCTGGATGGTATAAATGGCATTACTATCTTCCCTTTAGTAAGCCAGTTTGCACCAGATGAAAATATTTGCACTTTCAGATGTCTCTCACAGTAGCAACTATCAATCTCCCGACTGATGTGATTATGCATAATTCTGAATGTAGTCTATCAGCCCTTGAGAAACTTATGATCTTTGTCTTTTCTTAGGATAAATCCAAAGTAGTAAGTCCTTTCCAAATGAAAATATTTCTAATTATTATTTTACTGACAAATGCAAATTTTTGCATTATTTAATTGGCAAGAATGGTATCATGACCACCCTAGATCCTAAGGTTTTTTTCAATAATATTTATTCAAGATGAATGAATATTTCTCACTTATTTAAAAAATATAATGCATGAAAAAGTCTTACTAATTTCTTAAGACATATTTTTATGGGATGATTTTCCTTGGGTAGCTATTTATGTACCTTATAGTTTACTCTTACATAGGTGATTAATAGAAAACACATTCACAGTATTTGTGGAAAAGATAAACAATCCTTGAGGTATCCAGACAACATTGCAGAGATCATTGGAAGTCACCCAACTAACCATTCAGCTGACTTCTTACAAATGCTGATGAAGGATTAGCTTAGCTTTTGTTACCTTTGCCTTAAGTTTAAAAAAAATCTATAATATTTTTAGTCTTGTATACATTAAGTATCCTATTGATTTGTAATATTATTTATAGTCAGAATCTTTCTCTACATTTCTAGGAATTTTGGAAAGATATCTTCCAATCGACCAGTCTTTCATTATTTCATAATCTACTCAAGACCATTGTTCACCTCCTGCACTAAATGCAGAATTTTGACAGTTTGCCAGGTTTTAATAGACTTGTTCTTGGGGTTTATTTTCATGATGTCTGTATTTGGTAGCTAATGAGCTGTAGGGCTGTAAAATTTGAATCTTTCTTGTTAAAAGTTTCTAGATGTCTTGCTTCATAGCCTTAAGGACTAGACTTTGATTTTACAAAGCTATGTATCTCTTGGGCTTGTGATGGCATGACACCGTTGTTGTCCAGCCCAAAGCAAAGAATAAGGAGCAGTAGGAAAATTTGCTTTCTGTTTGTATCTATCACTCTTCGCTAATTCCATACTCTCTGAGACTTACTGCTGAAAGTTTTATATTGCTAACTTAACAATTATGAATCTTTGCTATGATATTCATCACACAATAATAATGAAATTTTTACAATGGCATAGAGATCCATAAGATGTATGACCTGACATCATGATTTAGTTGTTTAGTTTAGTTTTGGTTACAGATTTTCATAAAAGAATATATATATATTGATTTTAGAGGGATGAGCTTGTTTCCAAAGTCAAGTTTCTTGAAGATAAGAAGTATTAGTGCCTTCAAAACATTGTTCACATATCTCACATTAGAAGACAGAAATCTTTCATCTTTCAGTATTTTCATGATGGACCGGTTGGTTGTCTAAAAAGATCCTGAAAAAGACTTTATGTGGCACTTTATGACAAAATTATTTTTTCTAACCTGGAGTCTGCCTAAGGGCACCCACATATGGAACTGCCTGATGTGTTTTCACACTCAGCAGAAAGGATTTGAGGGGGTTTCTAGATACATCTGGAGACTTCTAATTTGGTTATGACCCTGTTGGGTAGAAAGTTCCATTCCTGATAAACAGCAAACAGCAATACTTGTTAGTGAACTGGCTTTATGTGACCAGTGAAATATTTAACAACTGAAAATTGAATATCTGCTTTGTCAAAGAAACAGGCAATACACACTAACAGAATACTCTGGTCTTTCATTAATTTCATTCTATATATATATGGCCTCGATGGCCCATCCATCTTTTTCACGCTTTCAGATATCTCACAAATACCTACATTTTTTACCATCATCTGAAATGTCAAGAACTAGAGAGTGGAACCAAACATCAGGAGCATTTCACTGGTGTTCCAGCCAGGATTACTGAGACACCTTTTAGATTTGTCTCAATAGATCTGGAATGGCAAAGATATGAAAATGATAAGTACTGGGGGAACAAAGTATCCTGACATTTATTTAGATAGGGGTTTGGGTCATGTTTTGTTCGTGGTTACTCTTGTTTTATCTAGCTAGATTGAAATGTATATACTTGACGTTATTGTGTCTGAGTTTTCTCTCTTTATGTCTGCAGAATAGTAGAGATTAAGTTTCAGACGTGCAGCATTAATAGAAGTGTAAGCAGCTCAGCTGTTCATCTAGTTATACTTGTGCTGCTGAACAAATCTGGTTGAATGACTGAAAACTTAAACTTGACCTGTAGAAGTAATTTGTCTGAGAGAAGGATATGGGTGTGTAAGCATGGAGTTATAGCATGATTTTTCTCATGCTGGAAGAACCTAGAACTTCTTGGAATCAGCACAAAGTAGAGACAATATGATAGAGATAATGGAAACAATACAGATTATGGTCACATGTTATAAACACCTAAAAAAGGAAAGCTGTGACCTCTTCCACTCTCATCTAATAGCATTATTGGTATTATTAATTATATTAATTATCTAATATTGATTGTAAAAGTCTTTGTAATGAAATTTTCTATGTTCATGCAATGTAACCTATGCTGACTTATTACCCACGGGGGACACTTTTTCCTTTTCCAAAGGCACAGGTTTCCCTGTTGTGTTTAAGTTGTGTTTTCCTTTTCTTTTTAAAGTTTTACTTTCTACTGTAAATTATTTTCAAGGTTAATGAACTGAAAATTAGTTTGCCTTTGCAATTCCCAGAATCTAACCCTAGTGGAATCTTCTGTTATGTGAAATATTTTGCAAAGTATAGGTTAAAACAGTGGCAACAAGTGAAAAATACATGGAGCATTTCTGCATGTGTGATTTTCTAATGTTAGACACAAATTAAAGGCACTGATTAATACACTTGCAGTTGATTCCATTTGTAATTACTTTCTTTCTCCAGTAAGACTAAGTTTTAAATGCAGTAATAGTGCAGAACACTGTGGTTAATTTTGTGTGTTACAGCTTCTAAAATTGTGTACACAATTCATTTGGAGGTCTTACGATGTACATGCACAAGCCAAATAAATTAAAAATAAAGGCCTTTTATTAATAATGATTTTTTTTACACTTGGCATAGTCTTTTGTGTTGTGTGAAAAAATAGACACACAGCTGTTAATTGACAAGGTAAGTAATAATCCTTTGATTACAGTAGCTAAAGGCTGTCCTTTAATGGATTTTACTTGTCACTTTTAATTCTTTTTAATCTTTGTCTGCATTTCATTAGAACGGCTTTATCATTCTGATGGCCCTCCTGTCGTTATTCTGATTGAGTTAATGGGTTGTCGTCATACCACAGAGCTCCAGTATAAAATATAATAGTGTTATATTTATAGTCTTCAGGGACATTTTTAAGATGATTGCTTTACCAATCAGCTTTTCTGGTTTTACATAGTACATTATTGTAAATGGAGTGCTGTATTTTGCTTTCTCTTGCCTGGTAGGTACTCTGAGCAAAGCTTCTGTCTTAATCTTCCATGACTTAATCTACCTAGAAAATTCAACAGCCAGTTGGTGAGGGAGCTAGAAAAGGTCTGTTATAATTTTCTGTCCTGCTCGTCAGCTGCGATTTTGATTTTCTGTTTAAGAGCTACATGCCTGCACTGCAGTTTTCCTAACAGATGATACAGGTACTTGAATATTATTCAAAAAACTTACCTGAGGTCTCATAATGCAGCTATTAAAATGGATTTGTTACTATCTTGTTTTCAACTTCAGCTGTACAGCTGAAGGATGCGTGATATTTAGGCCTTTATGCTTAATTTTACTTATCTTTGGAAAAACTAGTGTTGAGGGTACTGTATTTTTTCCACGTATTATTGAGGAGCCTAATAAATCACTAACAGTTTTAAAGATAATACCATTTAATGGAAAAAAACCTTGCTAAATAATTGTGGAACATGTGTCAGGTAGCTCATGATTATTTTTTCAGTTAAATCTTTAAACAATATGCTGGTTGCATATAGAATGATACTTGGGTGAACAAACATATTTGTCTTTTTAGCTTGAGACAAGCAATATAATATAATATAAATTATTGCAGAGAATCCTTTAATACAGTTTTAATGATTATATCTGTGATACAAGTCCAGCTGTGACACTGAGCCATGCTATTGGTATGGAACTCTATAATACTCTGCTGCAGAACAGATGTTGTAATTATAATAGGCAACATTTTATTATGTGTTTTCGGAAAGTTTCCTAGAGCATGACTTATATGTTTATAGTTTATAGCGAGGTAATCTTGCATAGGAGCTAAGAAATGAGGAAGATATGTGAAAAGTAGCTACCTAAATTGATGCATTTCTATTTTAAAAATAATTTCAGTGTAACAATTTCATTTCTCCCTTTTCTGTACAGATTTGCTAAAATGGGGTGCAATTTTCAAAGAACATTAGTGGTTACATTTATTGTCTAAAAAGTTTTTGATGAAGAAGCAGAGACATGCTGATAATGTCTTATATCAGTAGGCAAGGTTTTCAGGACTGTAAATAGAAATGCAGAGGATTTTTTTAAACTGTCTTTATTACATTTGGGGTAGTCTGTGTTGGTAGCGTTAAACAGCCTTTTCTTGACAAGGGCTACTTATGTACCTTGTGTTACATAACATCTCTTACAATGTTAAGTAGTGTAGAAGACAAATACTGTGTCTGTTTTCATATATATATGTATGTTTGCTTATGCTCACTGTGCTTGTAATTAACTGTTTAATTGGAGAGGGGGGAATGAAATATTTATTTTACTTTAGTCAATGAAACTTTTCTTTGAGACGCACTTTCATTTACTACATTATTCGCAGACCTTAAGCAGTAACAGATACCTGACTGCGACATTTTCAGTTCCACTGTACTAAATTGCAGGTGTTAGAGCTTAATGAATCATGTGCTGCTGCTGCTGCAAAAAATGGTATTTTGTTGAAGTTCCAGATGCAACTGTATTTAAATGTTCTAATCAGAGATAGAGGCTTCAGAATAATAACCTCTATTATTTTCTTCTGGGACCACCAGAGAACATCCTTTGGGCTGTCTATCTTTTAAATAATTACTATTATTATAATTTGCATTCCTACAGTGCCCAGGAACCCCAGCTGGGAAGGAACTCCATCCGAGTCCTCCTATACTATTTTTGCATGACGACAATCCAATATGAAATCTTTACAGTACAGACAAAGCTCACTTTACAAATTCTGTCCCATGCAAATCATTGAGTCCAAATACAAGATATGCAGAGATTTTTTGATAGTAGAAACCTGTTCACTTTTTGAAAACTTTTCAAAGACATATGTTTTCAAAACATTATACTTAGTGCCTAGGATTTTGTCATCTTTTTTCCCTTTTTGGGTAGCTACAGCAAAATGGCTCACATCAGCATTAGTATATTGCAGAGAAGTCCAGATAACAGCGCTCTGAGAGATTATACTGGTTATAATAGGTATTCCTATTCTCTTGTAATTTTGAATGATTTCTAATGTTGTGCCTACTGTCTGAGCTGTTCTTCAATTCCAATATGTCAGCAGTTATGTACACTACTGCCTGACTTCGATGGAAGCAACCTCTCCTGTTCTCTATACTTAGTTCAACATAACTGACTTTATAGCTTGCTTAAAGATTGGTGCATAGATCTGTGTTGATTTATCTCTTTCTCTCCTCTATGAATTTGCCTTTGTGGATGGTGCCAAACAAACTCAGCAGATTTATTATGGTATTTTTCTAGCCCGAGTTAAAGGATAGGCAAGAGCAGATGATGATTTCATGTGGGACCTATTGAAATACAGTGGTCATAGAACTGTAAATATTTACTAGAAACCTACAAGGAAATAAAATGGCTCCTAGAAATATTTTAGTGTAGCTTTACTCCACTGAGCTGAATCAGCAGTGAAAAATTAAGAAATTTAGAGGTGTTTTATGAAGTATCTGTTCACTCTCAAGTGGTCTGCTAGACTACCCTTATTCTATATCAATAAATGAGGGCTCAATGACAGAGGTAGATGACTGGCAAAATACAAAGGACACAAGAAAGTCAGAATGGACATTTAGAAAATACTCGGTAGAGAAATGGAGACAAAAATTGACAGAAAGCAGAGAGGGAGAGGGAAAAAAGAAGGAGAGACTAAAACAAAAGAACTTGCATGAAGTAATAAGAGAGAATATGCGCAAGTTGAAAACAGCTGGATTTTAACTTCAGCTTCAGACTGATGATATTTAATGCCCTAAGTCTCTAGATACCCTAGCAATAGTTGGGTTTATCGTTTTCATCTCTCTTGCTTCAGCGCTGCACTATGAGTTATAATTAAAGCAGGGCTAAGATAGCAACAAAACTGAATAAATTATTCATTGAAAACCAGCAACATTTTCTAAATAATGTATTCAATGAATAATATTCAACTAAAAATAGGTACAATATACACAGTATTCTGTGCACACTCAAGAGTTGGTCCTTGGCCCACATTTTATCATAACTAGTAGATTGATATATTTTCTTTCTAGGAGAGGCAAGCAAGAAATACTGCTTTTCTTTCTAGCCTCACAAGATAGGATATATGAGTGCATTTTGTTGTTACAATTGTAAGGTTAATTTCCTATAGTAGTCTAATAATTAAAAGTGAACTCATCTCTTCACTGGAACTTGTGGTGGCCTAGACATTAGTGATGATATGATATGCTCAAAAAAAGGAAAATAAAGATGGTTCCAAAACCCAAAGAAAGTTAAAAGAAAATTCTGACTGACAGCAAAAAGGTAGACAGAAAATTTTGAGTGGAAGTGGATATGAGAAAGGATTTATGGAACAGGCAGGAAGCTGCATTGCCTTACTGAAAAAGTCTATTGCAGCTCAGTGGCAATACAAAGGGCACCAGTTGTCAATGAAAAGCCATGGGGAGAAAGTGGAAGAAAGGGTACGTAAAAATTAACCAGTAAACATGGGAATATGAAGTAGAGAGTATTTAAATAAAGATTAATCAGTGTAACGCAGTTGAGATACGTTGTCATGTTTCATATTATATTCTAATACGTTAGAAGTTTTCCAAATACAAAACCAAATGGATTTAGAACTGTCCCTTCTTCTGTTTCCTAAGAAGTTGGACCTGTTATAATTATTTTTACACTAACATTTACCCTTACTTTACATTACATAAACATGTTGTTTAGTTTTACATGAAATAAATAGATATTTTTAAAGCCTCTATTGTTGAAAAGTGGGATGATGAAAGGCATTATTGACAGAATACTGTATTGTCAGTTGAGGTAAATAGAATAAATTGTTTGTGGCTTTATCACAGAAAAGCATAGTTACCATTTTGTACAGAAGTCATCACCACCCCACTTGTCAGGACTTTCTAAATTAGTCTATTAAAAAAAGGAACATGGAAAGCAATTTAGTGGAAAATATCAGTGGTTTGGCTCATTCAGACTTCTCTTGTTAAAGCATTTGAAGTATATAGAATCTTTCAAAAGTTTCTTGTTCAACCACAATCACTGTAATCTGCATTCATTATAACACTGTGCATTGTACTCCTTTGACAGCAGAGCTAAGCAGTCAATATTCTCCTTTTCAGCAGTCTGTGCTGTACCAATCTCATATGGTTAATAATTGAGACAGATGCACTGTATAAGAATGTCACAGTTGTACCAAATGCATGTTGGCCTCTTGCAGCCTTCTGTTAGCAAGCAAATGCTTAAAACAATACCTACTACAGTAACTTCTTGCTTAGCTTTTAGAATAATTTAAATGGAAGAGCTAAACCCCATATTTTAAATCTAGAAGAAAAAATGGTATAACAATGTAGTTTAAAATACATACAAACAAATTATTATATAAACCCAGCAGTTTAAAGATGTAAAATGTCAGTATATGCAAATACATAGCTAAGACACCCAAACTTAACTTTATGTAGGCCATAAAAAAGACAAAGATACATATTACATACAGCCCATGCTTCTAAGTGACATAAACTTTCTTATCCATATATATATCTAACTATATTTGTTCCTCTCTTGTAAATAATTTTCTTTTAAATTTAATTGTCTTTTGTGTTTAGAATAATGTCTCATTGGATATATAAAAATGTCAGATAATAATTAAGTCTGCATAATACATCTGCTTAATGCCACAGCTGTGTTAGGCAAAGAAACAAAGCCCAAGATGCCCTGAAATGGCAGTTAAACAAGTCTGTACATGGTATGTAGGATCCAATATTTGTAAGAGTTTTGAGTTTTATATTTGATAAATTTCATATTGTTTCTAATTTGTGCGTATGAAGGCTGACATCACAGAATCATATGACCACAGAATAATTCAAGGTGGAAGAGACCTCGGGAGTTCTCTAGTCCAACCTCCTGCTCAAGCAGGGTCTGCTGTGAGCTCAGACCAGGTTGTTCAGGGCTTTGTCCATTCTGGTGCGGAAAACCTCAAATATATAGAACATGCAACCTCTCTGGGCAATCTGTGCCACAGCTTGATTGTCCTAATTGGGAAAAAGTTTTTCCCTATATTGTGTGAACTTTCCTTCTTTCAGCTTATGCCCACTGCCTCTCATCCTCCCATCATGCACAACTGTGAAGTGCCCCGCTCCATCTTCTTGATAATCCCTTGCAAATGCTGCTGTTAGGCCCCTCCAAAGCTATCCCTTTCCCAAGATGACTAAGCCATGGTTCATTCAGCCTCTCCTTACAGATCAAGACCTCCATCCTGACCATCCTGGAGGGCCTCATCAGACAAAGAAATCTCTTATAAGTGGGTAGTACAAATCTCTTGAATTGCCCATATAGTACAATAGGCACCTGCCATCATGTTAAGGTGCTTTAGCTTTATTGAAGAAGAACATTTCCAGAACATTATCAGTTCTTCCTTGCCTTCACTTCTAGTCCCTATCCACTGAGTGATGGTTCTACCTGTGGTCTTATTATTCACTTTCAAAAACTGAGATTCCATGCAAAAAGAAAGGTTAGAATGGTTTCAGCAATGACTGGAAAAGAAATGAAGACATTTTCAGTTCATATTTTGGGCTAAAGGAATCATTAGGGGGTCTCATGAATTATTCAAAGACATGAAAAATGTGATGGTTACATGTGTATTAAATAGTAGATTTTTATGACAGGTGCGATGTATAAATAATATCGAGTTGCTTACTCTGTTTACTAATCCATCTTCATGTGCTAGTGACATATTTAATACAGGAATTTTTATGCCACAAAAAGCCCTAGATGAGAAGTGGTTACTGTTTTGCTACACTTTATTGTTTTTTTTAAAAAAATTCTTTGTATTTGTACATATGAACAGCTATTTAATATTTTGGTATACACTAAATCATTAAGTAATTATATTTTAAAAAATAATTACAGTAATACTATATTTCTGGTTATTATTAATTCCCCAGTATGCAAATTAATGTTTAACTTTCAAAGGGAATGTAACTTAAACATATTGTTTCTAATAGTATCATCAATTAAGGTTGCACAGGAAGTGAGCAATAGATCAGGAAGTTATTGAATCCATTTATATATTTATTTTCTTGCTCTGTATGCTTTGATCTTTCACTAATATATTTTGGTCAGTCTTTGTATAATTCTGAGGGAGGTGGACTTTTTATTTCTTTTTTCATATGCACTATACCATGTTTGTCACAGTAATTGCAAGACCAGTTATAAACTTAGTACTGGATCCACTCAGAAATTTTATTCTCAAAGAAAAATAAACCTGTGCTATGTGTGTTAAGCTTGAACATTAACCTTATACTAAAATGATAATTTTAATATAATTTATATTTATAATTATATAATTAATATAATTAATATAATCATTTTAAGACCATGGATTGTGGCTAACAGTACAATCAGTTTCTTAGATGAGACAAGATCACCCTTTTGACTTCAGCTCAGAAAAGAATGCCCTTGTATTCAGTCGCAGAGCAATGGGCAACATCAGATGAGAAATATAAACACAGAGTCACTCAGAACCATGGTGTATATTTTTAGTTGAAGTAATACCCCTCTCTGATGTTAAACAAGCAGAATAATGAACATGTCCAAAATGGCTATGCTAAAAATTGTAAAACAGAGCCAAAGAGTCTTCTAAATGGAGAATGTGTTTGAGGTTTTTTTTCTGTTTCAGAAATACTTTATGCTGTGTTCTTAGCTGCTGTATTGATTCTTTCTTCTTTATGCAGGTATATAGCTACAGTTGCAGTATTGCATGTGTTAAGTTTTGTGGGCAATAGGGAACTGTGATTTGTGAAATGCTCTGTGCCAAAAAAATGGATTTTAGACTGGCTGTCAGATCCAATCTTGATCTCTGGCTATGAACTTATATATATGTTTGTCTGTCCATTAGTTACTGGAAGGACTGTATGAAATTAATGAGAAGCTCTCTTTTCCCAGGGATCTTCTTCTTGGCTAATATTTTAACTTTTATTTCAGGATGTCTTTACAAAATGGCATTCTATAGTTAACATTTGAAAATTCAATGAAATCTATTAATTTTCTTTTAAAATAATTCATTGAAGACAGAAATAATGAACATATCATTTGTCTGTTATGGTAAATTTCACTGAAATTTACTCCTTGCATGGACTGAATTTATCTTCACTTAGTTATGCTTGAAAATGTTCTTTGCCTGCATGAACATAAGATAGAGCCTTTTCTTCTGCCACAGAATTCAAATTTTTATAGGCTTTTCAGTTTTAACTTTAATATTTTCTGTTGTAAATTTAAACCTAGATATGCCAAAGGTAGTCTTTGCGAAACAAATATGGAAGAATGATAGGCTGGGCTGAACTTTATCTGACTGCATTTGGGCACAAATTTGTGATTTGAAAAAGACTTAAATGTCATTGTATTTCTCAAATTCTTCTGATTAGGAGCAAGTTTCTGTAGTCAATATTATTTCCTCACAAAACTTACCTTAAATTTTCTTATTCAAGAACACTGTTCATCTGTGTTTATGCCAGATTTTTATTAGGACTCTTGGGTACTACCACAATATAAATAATTAATAATTATAATTATGGTAATAGTAGAAGGTTTGAATGCACAGGGAAAGGAACATTGGTTATTCATTTTACTGTTGATCTGATGAGTAATCATCCTTTCTGGAGACAACAGTACAATGATAACTAAAATCAATGTCATTCTTCTGGCAAAACAGTTTGTGATTTTTCATTATTCCCTGCCCTCATTTGCAAAAAAATCTCCCAAAATACTTATTCTTTATAAGGCAACATTTTTTCTGATATGGCAGCTTCATGCAGATGAGCAATGGGTTTATGGTGTCATTAAAGCCTGGCACCACAAACTGGCAAAAAATGTGTATTTTTATTTACTATTTGACTTGCTCTTTAATGTGTCATTTACTACTTACAACCAAAATATTTGTTCATCTAATTTGATTTGGCAGTTGCATACAGTACAGATTATATAAGGAAATAGAAAGTTAGAGTGTTGCCAGTTTGGTAAACACTTTTCATGAGAATTTTCAAAATCTCAATAAAATAATAATGTCAGAAACACAGAACACTACTAAAACCAAAACCACAAAATTAAAACTTTGCTCTATGACAATAGACAAACTACATGTGGTAATAAATAAGAGAATCAGTGTAGAATTTTTCCCTGTTGAGAATTCCTACAGAGAAAAAGTGTCTGCAGTTATTGACATAGATCAAATATTTATTTAAAATAGTGTCTTGGATTCAGTCTCTTTAAATTTTCCTAAAACCACTGGGTACAGTGAGCTATTACAAAATTGTTACAGTGAGGTTTAGTTAGTTTCATTCTGCTAGAGAAATTATTACTTTGCTAACATATTGGAGCTATGTTTTTGGCCAACTTGATCATTAATTTCTAAACTTTCATGCACCTTGTTCTTAAATATGCAAATAATGATTAGAATTTTCAGTAGAAAATGGACATTTACATGTAATTGGTGCACAGTACCCTGATGACAAGGACATTCCATCTCCTTATTAGTGGAAATAAGCATTCCTGGAATTTTAGAGGTTACAAAAGAGTTTGCCACTGCAATCATGTTCCATTTGCTCTAGCATAAGGGATGATCAATCAGTCAGTTATGAACAACTTTAAGAAAAGCAAACAATAAGCTATATAACTCTCCAGTTATTAATAATCTTCTTCCTA
The DNA here is from genome assembly GCF_003259725.1 of Athene cunicularia. Taxonomy (NCBI): domain Eukaryota; kingdom Metazoa; phylum Chordata; class Aves; order Strigiformes; family Strigidae; genus Athene; species Athene cunicularia. The sequence continues at coordinate 29,255,084 of NW_020799095.1, read as the reverse complement.
ACATGCAGACTGTTTTAAGGAATATCTTTGACAGACAACTACAATTTCACTGTATTTATCAATGTTTTGTTTACCGTTTAATCAAAGAACCAGAGCTCATAGACTTGCCTTTCAAAATATGTCTCATTTTTTCTTATTAATTTTACAATAAATTAATTCACAGAAAAGTTAAATTCCCTAATACAGGATGGTTCATATACACCCTGCTTGCTATCCAGCTCCCAAGCCATACTCTCCTAAATGGTTTGTTCTTCCTTGCTTAGTATTGCAACTTGTGAACTCATCTATGAAGACACTGGCAATATACCAGAACAAATGGGGACATTCATTGTACTTTGTCTCAGTCTCTAACTACAAAGACCATTAAGTTTACAAATGATGTGTTTAAATTTGTTATTACTGAGCAAATATATTACATTATTATCCATTATAAGCATTTTTACAGTTCTAATATTCAACATTTATGGACATCAAAGTGTGGGTAGAAATGTTGAGGCGACCTGTTTTTTACAATATAAACATCCAGAAAGATCAGTAGAAAACTTTGGGGAAAAAAATCTTTGCAGTTGTTTTCACATAAAAAGGTGATATAATTCCTTACAGAGGATCAAAATGAAATACTTGTTAGATTGTGAAACTGGTTGTAGGAGTATTAGGGATATGAAGATTTACTGAGCTCTGGGGATAAGATATAATTAAAACACTCTGCCAGGATTAAAAAATAAAATAAACTGACAGAAGGCAGGTTTGATAACCATCTATAAAGCCTAGCCATCGAGTGGGGAACAAAAAGTCACAATCTCCCTGTAGAGTGTGGTAAACAAAAAGTCATAATCTCCCCACATGTCACAACATGATATTCAGGAACAATACTGAAATAGTGGTACAGAGTCTTCTCCATCTTTAGTGGAGAGACAAAACAAGGCAAACAAAAATCCCAGAAATGGTCATTCTCATTTAACTTCAGTCATCTAAAATCAGGTGTCTAAATTTTTCATCTCAGGCCCTCAGCATTAAGAACATTTTATCTCATCTATTTTAGGACCCCTATTTTACAAGGGCCATTGTTCAGGTGAGAATTATTTCTCCACTGGCTGTAAAGAAAGTCTAAAGTGAGTAGTACTGTCCAAGACCAAATATAATTTTTATATGGTTGAATCAAGGTGAGTAAATCTATCCATGTAAGATTAATCACAATTGACTGGCAGTAAAGCAGTTGAATGCATTTTCACCATGGATGTAGAGATATTCCATCGAGGGGTAGTTTCAGGACTCAGCAGTTTCTATTCATATACGGACATAACAGGTATATCTTTCCAGGCATTTGTATTATACTGAAATAGAGAAATGTCTGCAGTGGTGCAGAAGCTGAATATCTGGACTGGAGTAGTAAATTGCCATAACACCTAGGCCTCAGAAAATATGTGCATGTGTATCTGTGTGTGTGTCTGTGTGTGCATCCATATGTAAATTTGCAGATAACCACCCTTATCTGTCACTCATTATGCAAAGTGTAGATTCTGGAAAGGGCATAAAAATGTTGTAGAGTCCTTGTCACCTCAGAGCATTTCTCTTGACAGAAAAGCCTGATCAGTGCCAAGGAAGAGGAGTGCCCTCTGCATGTGTTCAGAGCTGGTGCCCTGAGGAATTATCAGGTTGTCTTTATTGTTTGCATTACAGTACCATCTGGGGCTACCAGGCTGGGAACTGGAGCCTTCTGTGGCAAGTAACCTTCAAATAGCCAGAAGATATCTGCCCTGGATTTGTTATAATTTAAATTGAAATACAAAGGACAGCAGATGGATATAGACAGAAAGAAGGGGGG
>NW_020799095.1:29153511-29253209 GCF_003259725.1 Athene cunicularia | reverse complement strand
GGGGTGGGGTGTTGGGGGGCACCAAACAGTGAGGTAATACAGCATCAGTAGCCAAAGCACCTTCTATTTTTGCACTACAGCAAAGGAGAGGCTTCCCAAGCAAAGTGAAGGAAAATAACCTCTTGGCTTTCTGGATGTTCATAGGTAACTGTCCCCCCAACATATGGGAGATCCTGAAAGTAAGTGTGAAGGTATATTAAAATCCAAGTAACTAAGAGATACACACTGATGAGGTCAGTTTGTGGGTTTAAAGCAAGGACAAATGAGATCTCCTGAGAGACAGCAGGAAACATGAGTATAAGTTGAGCTTTGATAGTAACGACAAATATGCCATTAGGTTGATTCAGCTGGACAGAGACTACATTAGCCAACATTCAAACAAATGTGTTTCTTTCCACATGATTATAATTGCAATTATTTCTTGTCTTTCAGTTACAAAATGATGAAATCTCAGTTTTGGGGTGGGTTTTTTTGTTGGTTTTTTTTTTTTTTTTTTTTGTTTTTTGGTAATTTCTAATATGCAACAGGAATGGATTTATAAAACCACAAAACCTTTAAAGCAATTCAGTTTGTTTATGACTTGTACAATCACCAGTTATCACGCTCTGAAACTTGTTTTGGTGAAATAGTTACAGAATTAACTGGGCCCACTCCAGTAGCAATTACAAAAGAGGAGTGAAAACGTTAAAGCTGCTTCAAAACTTACTGAATATCTGTTCTGGCCTTCAGGTTTTTTTTTTTAGAAAGACTGAGAGTCTGAGAATCCACTTAATGACCTTGAATTTGAAGTTGCTCCATCACTGCTAGATTTTGTGCCATTTAATCAGTTATATCCTCATGAACATCCTGCAACACAAGTGACACAAGGTAATTCAAAGCTGTTAGATAAGAGGATCTGAGGCATTAAAAGCTTGGGGCTGAAATTTTAAAACATGCCTCTCCTATGGGCTCGGGCAATTTTGACACACACAGCTATGCACATCCAAAAATACACTAGAGATTCTTCAGAAAATTGTAACATGAAGCATTGCTCCTGAAGGGTGAGCTCCTGATTTTAGCTCTGTAAGTAAAGAAGTAGATTAACATAGAATATCTAATATCAAATAGAATTTAAGGAATTACCTGCTCCGTTATCAATGGCTTTTGTACAACTGAGATAGGGCTTTAATCTCTAATAAAATCATAAAAATTATTTCCATTGTCTTTCTCCCTTGTATTTTCCTCTAAATTCTTTAGCCTTTATTGAGAGGGACAGAAGAGAAATAGTCAGAGGTATAAGATTAGATGTCTATAAAATGTTAAAACAGAGTGAAATTTGTTTATTTGTTAAAATTCTTCACTGTTTGTTAAAACTATGAACAAACAAGTAAATAAAGCAGCAGTGGCTGAAATAGCAATGCCCATTTTGTAGATTGCTATTCATTCAATCTGAACTTCCACAGCTATTTTAAAGAGTACTGTGTGCTGCTGAAATCTGTAAAGTATGATGAAATGTGATTTAATTGACAATAGTTTGATTAATAAAACTGAAATGTCAAGTTATTTAAGATTAATTCGTGACTTACCTTTCACTGTCATTATAAACAATAGTTCAAACATTGAAAGTGCTGGAATTTGGTTTAGGTAGTATTTGTCCTCATTTTAAACTGAAAAGCAAATTAAATTAATATTGGGTTGGGTCACGCAGGTACCTTTTGCAGTTGAGCAAGGAAGGAAGGGGAAATAAGGAATTTAACAAAGACAATGACTAACAAAGGCAGTGAAAACATACTTAGCTCTGGTGTGAACAGTGTATGTGACTTCACCTAGTTTTGCTGTATCTGAGTTTCTGGGAAGAAGCAGATGAGGTCTATGGGCTTGCCGTTGGTCAGAGAGCAGAATAAATGTACCTTTTGAAGACCTGGTGTAATTTGGTTCACACAATTGCAGAATTGCAAGCAATTGAATTGGTCATCTTAAGGAGTTTCTTCCTGCCAACACAGATGCAGCAATGGACATACTCCAGCCCATCCAGACAGCAAAGGTTTCAGGACAAGGATGTGCAGATATTTATTCCTGTGATCTTCATCCTGAGGATTCCTGTCACTGTGGTTTACAGATGTCAGTAGAGCCAACATTACTGAGCAGTGGATTCTGAGGAAATGCAACATTCAAAGGTCATATTCAAGACTGGATGCATTTCAAGATGAGGACACTGTACTTAACAGCATGTTCAGATTCTCCCTCCTTAGCACTCTGTAGAGCCTGTGGGGTCCAGAAGAGCTGCACAGGGAGCCCTTCTTGGTGCCATCATTTAGCTGTCACAGTGCTGTGGGGCTTGAGGATATACTGTGAGGTGACTTTCTTCTGTGGCTATTGAGGAGTCAAGAAGAGGACATGCACGATGGCATGGAAAATCAACTGATTAGTCAGAATTTGCTTGTTCTTTCACCTTGTGTTTATAGGTTTGACATTAAATCTCCAGAAATAAAAAGAAATTATGAAATACAGGCTAAATAACAGAAGAATACACTAGACTAAAATCTCCCACATTTTACTTCATTAAAAATATTGAACTACACAAACAACAAATGCAGGCACAATCAATTTGATAATATAGTCATATAGATCAATGTCTTGCCGTTTAGTATCACTTATTGATTCGACACCATTGTCTTCACAGGCAGTTCTTAACATTCATCTAGTTATAAATAAACACACACTGTGGCAAAACTATACACTTCTGCATATTCTTTGTAATATGTATTACAGAAAATTGCTGGGTGGGGGATTGCTAAGGCAGCACAAAAAATGGTTTCTATGGCAGCATCTTGGACAAGATTTCATTTTGAAGTAATAGCATATTTGAGACTTATTAGACCTATTTCATTTTCCATATTGGATGCAGCAGAGGCACCTGAATGAGGAAGTACTGAGCTGGTTAAAACGAAAAGATTCAAAGAGCCAGTGTGGCCATATTATCACTAGGTCTACAGGTGCAGCCATTTCCAGCCACAGCTATGTGTCTTGTATCCTTTTACATGACTGGAAAGCAGACTTTTAACTTCTGCTTTTTTTGACTTTATATTTATGCAGCAGTAGCATCACACAGTGGCATCCAGTGTTTTTAGTATGTAGGATCATCCACTGTGCCATTCTGATTGTACTGATGTGCTCAAGGTGCAGCTAGGAGCAGACTAGGAGTGCCTCTGAAGCAGACTGTGCAGTCATGTTTATCAATGAGTATTTTCCCTAGTATTGGCTCAGACCTGAGGTTCCTTAAATGTCCAGAAACTCCTGACAAGATATAATTGTATTGCATATGTGTATAATACCATTGGAGCACTACAGTATGTCTTGGCATTTTCTTAGATGCTAGAGAAGAACACTAAAATGGGGCTGACTTTCTGCAGCCCATAAACTGTAGGAGACGCAGATGTGTTCTAGCATGATAGAAGGACTCTGAGTGTGTGTGTGCGCCCACCCTTAGTTTATCTCAGGGACATATGCAGAGCTGGTGGTTCCTCTGGTACACCAGCAACAGCTGCATGCAGCACTGGTGTTTAGGTCATGTTTTGGCTTTGCAAATTATTTTCTTCTTCTTAACACTCTTGTGATTGATCATTCATCTAGGTTCAGATGTGTGCCTTGTGAGTTTCATAAGTGTTGTGGAACAGACAGGACAAGATATGATTTGGCTTGTATTTTTTTGAAGGCAAATATTGCAGCTCAGCAGAAATATAGTTAGGAAATGCTGAAAGTTTTGCAAACTTTATTGGCTGAAAACCAATCTAATCTGCATGTCAGCAGACAAGTACTTCAGTGCCTCTGTATGTGCTCTGATTCAAGCATTTTCAGTATTTTCTACGGTTGTGGAGGAAGCAACAATAGCAATCACTACGTATTATAATGTATTTTATGCTAGAGCCAACAGAGATGGTCTGGTGTACAGCATGGGCATCCTATTTTGAAAAATATAACACAGAAGCATTTGGTTTATTGATCCTATCTCTTCATTATTTCCTATCTCATCTGTCAGAATCATAAGCAGTGAAGCAGATAAAGACACAGTGCTGGAAACATTTATAGTGACTCTGAGACCAAATCCCATGCAAGAGAAGAGCTATTGCCAGTTTTGGTTGGTTTGTTTGTTTGGTTTTTTCTTTTCTTCTGAAATAAGAGCATTTTTAATTGCAGTCTCTTTATTGCAGTCTTTGATATATCATCTGGTATTCATGTAATTATGCAATAGCAAATACATTCCTACAAGTACGAGAGTCTTTTGCCAGCAAGACCAGTGAGTCTTTCCTTCCCTCCAACCTTCTGTCAGCTTAATGCTCAATCCAGTGATGTAGGGGAGATAGGGAACACACTGTCAGCAGCCAGCATGAATTCTCCTTTTGTCTTTCATGGATGTTTTTATGGTTAAGTCTACTTTACTGGATTTGTGAACCAGAAGGAGGAAATGGTTCTTCACAGAACTGTCCCAAGCTGCATACCAGTTTTGTAGTCTACTGTTGAAAATATGCTTGCATTTATACAAAGTTAGCGCAGTTTGACTAGAGAGAGATGTGAAGTATTAAGAAACTATGAAAATCGAGGCATAACAGTAAGGAAGTGCTCTAGAGAAGCCTCTGAAAAACTGCCCCAGTCACAATGTAGTGGCAGAATATTCCTGTCTTGGCATTATCCTGAGGGAAAAATGAAGCGTCCTGAGAAAGATGGAAAAACTTCTTCTTGAAAATGCCAGGATCACAAAGGATTAAATTAAAGAGCAATAAAACATTCAGAAGTTTAATGAAATGACTGAGTCAGTAACAGTCCATTTCTTTGGTCCTTCTGGCACATTTCATTCACTCGCTTTTTAAAATTAGATTATTTGTATTCTCTTTGGATTCAGTAATTCTCTAGCTATTTTGTCATCGAATTACATTATGTTTCCTAACTGTACCTTTTCTTTTCCCTAGGATGTGGCATTTACCCATTTGTGTCCCTAGTAGAGCTTTTTACATGGAAATTTTTTTCTTGCCTCTTGGTATTAATTTTTGGAGTTTTACATATTTTTTCTAATGTTCTACAAATGTGTATATGTAGTATTTCTATAGCTACTAGAAATGAGTCTTGAGTCTAGCAAATTAGCACAGCTAATGAATAATTGTAAAACTAGCTAGAACTCTGCCATAGACTACAGAAAGTTTTGTCAGTCTTTAATGCCTTTTCAGGAAACAATTTTGCAAATGCTGAAGCCAGTGTTACCTCACAGCTTGCAAGCCTGAATTCTTAATGTATTCCCCTATTGGAGCCACAGAATAAAGGCAACTTCAGTTTCTCTGACTGTTTTTGACTCCACAAAACAGAATGCTTGCTTTTGGTAAGAGGTTCTAGGAAGGAGAGGTTGCTTTTATTCAGATTACAGTCATATAAAGTTAGAGAGCAGTAGAGACAGCATCTCTAGTATTGATGTCTACAGTATTGGAAGGAACTCTATTTGCTTAATATTTTGCATTTTTAAAAGTAGACTCCTCTTTCTGTATTGTCCATCAGACTGTATAAAAAAACAGAAACCCTTCCAGAGTTTATCTGAACAAAATATTTAACTCTATCTGAGTGAGAACAGAATTTAAAAAAAAACAACACATTTTTTCTTCTTACTATACAAGAAAATTTGATAATGTCATTGTCATGTTTTCATCCCACCTGGCAACAAAACACCATGCAGCCACTCACTCACTGACCCTTGGTGGGATGGGGGAAGGAATCAGAAGCGTAAAAGCGAGAAAATTCGTGGGTTGAGCTAGACAGTTTAATATGTAAAGCAAAAGCCACGCACACAAGCAAAGCAAAACAAAGCATTCCTCACTTCCCACCAACAGGCAGGTGCTCAGACATCTCCAAGAAAGCAGGGCTCCCTCATGTTAATGGTTACTTGGGAAGACAAACACCATAACTCCGAGCGTCCCCCACTTCCTTCTTCTTCTCCCAGCTCTACATGCTGAGCATGACGTCATACGGTGTGGGATGTCCCTTTGTTCAGTTGGGGTCAGCTGTCCCGGCTGTGTCCCCTCCCAACTCCTACTGCACCCCCAGCCTGCTCACTGGTGGGGTGGGGTGAGGAGCAGAAAAGGCCTCGATGCTGTGCAAGCACTGCTCAGCAACAGCTAAAACATCCCTGTGTTATCAATGCTGTTTCCAGCACAGATCCAAAACACTGCCCCATGCCAGCTACTATGGAAAAAATTAACTCTATCCCAGCCAAAATGAACACTGTCACTTTTAGCAGCCTCCCAGTCAAGGTGGATAAGACTTCAGTGGTCCTTGTAGACTTTCTTAAGGAGTAATGCATATGCAATTGATTTTATCTAGGCTATTGTATGTAGTAGCTGAAAATTGCCTACCTAAAGTGCAACCACTAGTTTCATTTCTGCAATGCTTGCAAGTATTCATTGGGAAAAATTGCAGGTAAGCTGTGTGATTATAAAACACGTATTGAACCCTGGCATCCCCCAAACAGTCCAACAGACCTTTATGAAATGTCAGCAAAAACTATAATTTGTTAAAAGTCCATTCTCTTTTTTTAACCAAAATACCATATGGCTAGAGTGTAGCTATGCAAACGAATGTATCCTTTGAGACAAAGAACTCTGAAGAGCCTCTTTCTAATACCATTTACTTTACTGTGATAGCACATTACAAACCCTTACTCCCCCTGTATTAACAGGAGGAGTTCTGGATATTTTTTACTTTATGGTGAAAAATAACTGTAGAAGCAGGTTTTCACATTATTTGAACACTGATAGGGGTCACACTGGTCACTCTCCTTTTAATCTAATATAAAGGAGAATTACATGTGGTGGGCCAGCAGCACAATAAGCGTTGTCCCTTACTCATTGTTCAGTTGACAGTTTCATCGTCTCCAAGGAGAAGGGCTGTCAAGGAACATCCTGCCTGAGAAGAGATGCTTGGTCTCTCCTGATGCTGGAAAATTCAAAGTAATAAATGACCTGAAAATTAGGATTTAAAAAAAAAAAAAAAAAAAAAGTATTTTTCTCTGTTCAGCAGATAGTCAATGAATTTAACAGGACAGTGCAAGAACAAGCTTTTACTGACATGCTTTACTAGGGATACAAGCTCCCCTAACCTAAACCAGAACAGGTTTTGAAGTTATTGAATCTTGGGAGTAAAAAAATTAATATCTCCAAATTCATGTCCTAATCTGGCAAGGTTGGCCTCTTTGCCTTGCCATCTGTAGGCGTCAGCAGAAAAGAGTTGAAAAGGTTTTAGTTTTTCCCATAACTGTAAGCACTTGATCCACATTCCAAGATGAGACTCATCTCCAGGCTGAAACATCTGAGTTGAGGTGTCGAGACATGAGCTGTTCACAGGATTCAGTTGCCTGAGCTTCCTCACCTAGTGACAATTCCTATGCACAGGGATATTCCACCTGTTCCCCAGGTGCCTCTTTGAGGAAGGTGTAAGACTTGGATGGGGTTCAGTGCATCAGACATCCCTGCATGGGTGTCTTGATAACCACAGGCAACTCAAAAGGGACTCAAAATCCCACATTGAGCCTCTGACCAGCACAGGCCATTTAGTCTAGAGAACAGCTCATGTTGCTCCGAAGTAGATCCCAAGTGCAGGTTTGGCTGAACCTTCTCTTTTCACCCCACTTGCTCAGCTGACAAGTCAATAGATGCAGTTGCCCTTACTGCATGGATGGGAGATAGATCTAAAGCAGATTGATGCTCTTACAGAGCAATACTAAAGACGTATCAGGTAGCACTGGATGTGTATGGGCAGCAGAACCACACCCTAGCACTCAACTGATTGTAATAGGAGAGCCTAGGCAGTGCATATTTAGACACTCGTCCTTAGGTATTTTAGTTGTGAAATGAATACCTTTCTAAATGCCTGCACTAATGACTACATGGGCTTGTGCTCAGTGTGACTCTCTTGTTAAAGTCATCTTCTGTTACTCAGCTGCATGCAATGCTTTGGCAGTCCATGGGAGCAAGCATCCTTACACTGCCTTCTGCCTCACTGATCTTAGGAAAACATTTCTAGAAGCCAATAATGAGAACACCTTACAGGATAATGGAAAGCAGAGTGTGGAAATGTTCTGTAGGTGCTGAAGGTCAGCATCTGTTTTCTAGCTTTTCTTGCCGTGGTATTGAATCTGTAGTTGGATCTTTTTGTGCCTAAACTGAGCAAGCTAATGGAACCGTGCAAGCTTATTACTGTGCACATGTAGCAAGTGTCTCTATAGCCTGATAATGTACTGTAGTATGCTTTTCGGTGGTCTCAGATAAGTCTGGTGATATGTCTGGTGATACAATTCAAAGGTGATGATGGCGTTTTATTGGTATATTTTTTTATAAATAGGTAGGTGTTGTTATAGCTATATCAATTCTATGCCATATCACCTACCCATGATATGTATGGTACATCAGAATTCACCCTGTGCAAAACTATAGCTAGTGAAAGTCCATTCCTATAATTAAGGTTAAATTAGTGCTATGCTAGCAATGAAATGACTACTGCAGCACTGCTCCAAGCAAGAAAGCATTGCAGAGATGGACAGAAACCCAATAAATTATCTTTTACTATAGATTAATGCGTATATCGCATATTTAACATATACTAACTGTGTATACTGTAAAGCAAGCTAAGAAGCATGACTTGTTTAATAAGGATTCTATCTCTAAACCATTCTTTGTCTTGAATTACTTCAAAATCCAGCTGGCAGTATAAATTTCCTTACTGCCTCCAAGCCAGATTGCCAACGTTGGACTGCAGGCAAGCACCTGCCCATACCAAGGCAAAGTGTGCTCCTTCATACAGACATCCTGTGCTGGGGAGATTAACCTCAGAGGAAAATATTTCAAACAGTTCTAAAAATACCATCTCTTTTCTTATTCTTCTCTGCCAAAACAAATTACTAATATTTGCCCTGTGTAAAGACTTCAATAACATTGCTATTTGGAACCCAGCTGTTCTGAGACCAAAAATCCACCCAATAAACCCAATAAAAAAGCACAGAAGAACAAAAAAGAAGGTATTATTCTAACACATTTCAGGAACATGAGTGTGCAAGTGTCATGCAGTTACAGGGAGGTGGACAAGATGACCTAGAGTATATGTCTTTTCTTCTCTATCAAAAAATTGTTACGGTTCTATAATTAGATCAAACAAAGTCATGCTTTCTTTGGCCTGCAAGTGGTGCCAAGTGTTATCAGTATGGAAAGGCAGGACATTTAAACCACTCAGGCAGGTGAAGTCATTGTCACTGATCTTATTTTCCTGAGTGCTGATAATGGCTGTTCAGCTAATCCGGTTCATAGGCTCCTTTGCTATATTGTAATGATATTTGCACCCCTGGAAGACAGCCACATGCTATTGAAATGATGCTTGATAATGTTTCTGTACCAGTTCTGCTTCAATTGACCTGACTGCAGTGTTATCAAAATGTTCATTCTATAAAACCTAAGATATATTTGGTGTCTCCTTGATGGAAAAAAAAAAAAAAATCGGTCCCTAAACACAGTGACCTTAATGCATAAATTATAAATTACACTTTTCTTGAATGCAAGAGGAAGCAAATTCACTTTGGGCCTTCACTTCTTTTGACTGCTATTTTAAAGCTACAGGTTGCTAATGGACTGTCCTTCACTTCTGCACAGAGCAACCCTCGTGTTTGAGCCCATCTCCTTGGCAACAGGCTGGATGCAAGCTAATGAATGGGCTATGGAGTGAGTTTGTATTAACATAACTCAGAAAGCTACTGTTCCCATTTTTACCATAAAACCCTCAAACCCAGAAAGATACAGAGAAGCCTAATAACCAGCTGTTGATGAAGGAAGTGCTGTATAATGCAGTATGCTGACAAATGGCCTACTGATGTGTAGCAAAACCTTTGTGCTTTACTGAGTTCAGGAGAATCAGGGGCCAAATTTGGTAGAGCATGTGATAGGGGTAGTTGGAAAAAGAAGATCCTAGTCTGCTCTGACTAGCATGTAGCCAGGCCTTGTCTACATTAAAAACCAATTCAGTATAGTAAGAGTGGATCTGTGAAACAGTTGGTTTTGAGACACCTTCATCGACCTTGTTGTTCAGAGATTTTGCTTTGGACAAGTTTTAGGCTGCTCGCTTGAAACGTTGTCCCCACCACACATGTGGCTCACAGGTGTTTGCAGGATCAGTCATTAGCTTAGACCTTTATGTTTCCATTAGCCATTGGAGCACATTTGGCATGCACCCAGGGCAGGTCTTCTCCTGTAGTTTCCCTTGAAAGAAAGCCAGATGCATGCACAAAAGCGGCTCCGTGAACCAAACCAGTGTGCAGGAAACAGAGAAGGCTTTTTGGTTTGCTTCAAAAGCTTGCTACTGCTTTGATCCAAAATACTAATGCAAAGACAGCCACACCCTGATGAAGCCCTGCTTGAGGCCTGATTTTTATTTCTAGTATAAAAAAATTTAAAAAATAATTAAACACACCTCCTCAAACATAGCTATTTCAAGTTTCTTATCTCTACAGTTAATTTCTTTTTGCCTTAAGATTCTTGAGTCCGTTACATGAGGTGCACTGGCTGAAATTATTTGACGACAGATGCTGTTATACCAGGGCAATGATTACACTGTACTTCAACACAAGGTTGCAGAATCTAATCAGTGCATGTCAGCAGCTTTTGGGGTCCTAGAGTCCAATCAACCCCAAGACAGCTCAACCCTTGACAGTCCAATAAACCCTTGACAGCTAAAAAGACTAGAAGACCCAAGTCTTATGCAATGAAAACAAGACGAACACAAACATGGATTCCATTGCTGTGCATAAGAATACTAACTCAGTATTCCCATCTGCTTGTTTTGCTAGGGCTTGCAAACAAAGGGAGAAATAAGCTTAAATTTCACTTAAAACTGTGGCACAGTCAGACAATATGCAGCCCTTGCCCTTCCTCCAGTAGCTTTGAAAATCTTCTTCATAATCTGCACACTGACTCTCATTGTAAATGGAATTCATCCCAGTGCAGAGCGCTAGTCAAGCTCCTAATTTTTGCCCAAGGGAGTGCAGAGAATCATAAGCAGGTTTTCTATTCAGGGTTGAAATTAATCCAAAATTAGATGCCAGTGTCACATCATTACATTTCAGGGCAATACAAGTAATTATCAAATTCAGGATCTGAGGAGAAATTAGGTAGCTTTGGAAAATGTCTTGGTGAGCAATTAATGTAAAATAAAAATTTTTGTTTGGTATATGATAAATTTTTGGTCAGGAGTATAATTTATGAATAAAGTAATATATATTAAGTGGGCTGGGTTTGTGCCTGTTGTATGAATATCTTGTTTGCTTTGTCACATTAGTTTTCCATTATTTTATTGTATCCTGACTCCTTTTTTGTTTATGGGAAATATAAGCATGACATTAATTTCATTATCCTATTCTGCATGCAAGCATGTATTACATTTGCAAATGAAGAAGTGGTAAGGAGAAGCAAATTCAGTAAGAGGGTTTATTATGCATGCATAACCAAGCAAGTACTTGTTTTAGAACAGTACATCTTGAACAGTTGCAATAAGGATTGCCAGGATTTAAGTATGAGTTTTATGAATAGAAATTTTTTAAAACTAACTGCTATAGAAATTACTTCAGTTCATTGACCTCTGCATGTTTTATCTTGAGTAGCACCACAAATTGTGATATTCATTATTAGACTGAATTGAAATCTGAAACAGAAACAAGGGACAAATGTGGGTATTATTAAAATATGTAACTTGTCATAAACTCTCATTATTGTAAGTAGCCTCCTCTTTTATGACATCTTAAGTAAAAATGAAAAGAACTGCAAGATGTTTTTCAGCACTAACCGTAAAAGAAAAATCTTGAGAAGAATTTTGTATTGAAACAGATCTAAAATACTCATTCCCATAAAATATGCATTTTGCTGTAAATTCTAAAATACTAATACTATGCATGAAGTGATGGAACCATAGGTTTACTTGAAGTGATTTGTGAAAATGCAGATCATTAGAAGAGCCAAGTTTGTAGCAGAGCAAGTAGTAACACTATTTCTCCTTATAGTATTGTATAATGTTGCAACATTATTTCGATTTAGTGATGCCCACTTCTGTTTCTTGTAAAGTCACACTTATGTGTCTGAGCTCTGTTCTAGTTCAGAATGCAGATGGCCTATCCTCAGTGACACAATGCTATATGAAGGATACTAATGTAGAAATTAATCATAAAATTTGTATTGATATTATAATAATAATGGCATTAACTTGATATTATATATAGTATTACATTTTTATTATATTATTGTACTAATGATGTAATAGCATAATAATATCATGTATGCAATATGTATATTATATTAGAACTGTAGTATTGTTTCACAGCTATACTATATATACTATAGTACATAAATTATACATACTATATAAACTAAAGATGGAAAGGTTGAAGCATATATGTCAATACACTGTGGTTTTTTTCACCTAAGTAATTAGTATGAAGTCTTTCATTCATCTTCCATGGTTGTATTTTCTCCTTCCTCATTTTCTGTGGTGCCTTGTCATTTGTTCCTTTATTTTCCAACCTTCTTCATCTTCTTTGTTGTATTTTTCCATGCTCTCTAGATATCTTCCCTCACTAAAATTATTGAAGATGTAGTCATGCAGTTCAGTGGGATAAGGACAGAACATGGGGTGCTATTTCTGGCACAACAACAAACCCGCAGGCGAATCTTACTCATGTCATCTCACTGCTTGCTTTCACTTTTTCCATAGTGCTAGAAGTGTGTAGTGTTGTACTGAGCTCCTCTGTCCTCCAAGTGATTAGAAAAGGGATGTGAATAAGTGCAGTGCCATGCTCCCAGCTCTATTAGAAAATCCACCTTTGTGGGAAAGACATGAAAGAGGCACCAATTCCTTGTGAGGAATTGCTCAGATATTTAACTTCAGGAAGGCATCCAAATCCCTGAAGGAAGGACACATAAAGCTCCATTTTTTCTCTTGGTATTTCCTAAGACTGTCTCATTAAACATGCTGGATTTATTCTGGGCTCCCAATAGGCGGCTGTGATGTCTAATTCAGCTCTACAGGTTCCAGGATGCAGCAAGACACATACAAGGAATTTACTATATAGAGGTCACTGAATATGGTTGAGTGTCAGGCATTTAAGAACTCTGTTCCTCTCAAATGGGGAAAAAGAACATTTGCAGGACAGCACTAACTGCTTATATGAAATTTGACTCTCACCTGGTCACCCCTGTCATGATGCAAAAGAAGGCCTGATTGTTTTTAAATCACTGCAGACTTCCTTCCCAAATGGTCTAGTCATAGCTCTAATGAATTGAGTCAGAACTTCTGCTTTACTAATTTCATACAACATGGTACTTGTATTAAAAGGGAAGGAGAATATCTAAATACAGGCAATAAGACCTGACAAAAATATTATTCCCTGGACATTTCTACAGTGCACTTGTGTTGTTCCCCACATGTGGCGGGGGGAATGATTGTAAATCCTTGCACTGCTAAGAGTGCACGTCCTGTCAGACAGCTCTTGATATTAGTGTGAGCCAACTCAGAAGAATCCAGCTTCACATTAACACGTCAAATCTCATAATGGCCAATTTTCTGCTGGATTTTCCTGACAGCATATTGACAGTGTAATGGAAAGCTGCTCAAGGATGAAAGTTAGACTAAAATCACCAGTGATGGAAATGTACCAGAATAAGTTGCTTTAAACCAAAATGTAAGCAGTGAAGTGTCAATGGGATGTATACAAAATAATGAGGTTTAGAGACTGAGGCAGTGGAAAGTTTGTGCAGAAGGGAAGAAATGAACAGAAGAACACCATATAAAATAGCTTGCCTAAATTTCTAAATTTATTAATATACTTTTTATGCAAAGCTTTTTTTTTTTTTTTTCTTCTCCCTGCCCATCCACATTAACTCTTTGTTAAACTTTTCGTTCTCAAGTTGGAAGGGACCCACATGGATCTTTGAGTCCAATTCACTGCTCCTCACAGGACTACCTAGAACTAAACCATATGACTAGGAGCATCATATTCTCATCAGGAGATGAGAATTACTGTTCGATTGCTTATCCTTTCATACATACAGTTATGTAACCCAATATTCTAGTGAAGCCAGTGGCAAGCCAGTGCAATTATAAGCAGGTTTTTTTGTTTGTTTTATTCAAGAACAGGCAGTTTGCTATGTAGGTTTTAAATACTGGGAGGAAATGTCTCATTGTTAATTCATTGAGTCATCTCTTTTAATTAGATCAAGAGTTAGAGAGCTGGCATGCTTGTATTCATATCCATTAAGGAAATGCACCATCAAATCTGTTATCTAATAAGATTGTGCACTGTTTTATAATACAGGTGGTTGTGCTAGCAGGTTATCGAAAATCAAAGTTACAAAGTACTTCTGATCACTTCTGTATCATTAAAATCATTAAGCATTCAATGTAGAATCAGAGTTCAAAAATAAAGAATCCAGAGAGTCCGTAACGGGTGCAAGTTCATTCCATTTTTAAGAAGACTCACTCTTAAGAAATGTGACACAGTAAGGCAGGAAATTTAATGATGGTACTCTTGGAGTTGAGAACTCCCCATTTGTATTTATAATAGGTGATGGTGAAGCCAGAAATATTCTTTCAAGTTGAGAGGCACCAGCCTAGCTCATTTTTGTGAAATCAAGAACCTCTAACATCACACTATGTTCCGTAAATTCATGGGATTAATTGACACCCCAGGAGGCCTTGGGAAACAGCAGCAAGCTGTAATCAGCCACTTGAGTTGTTATCTCAGGAAGCCTCAGGTCTCCGCGGCAGCACTAGAAGTGCTTGTTAAGTCTGGGTAATGTATTTCCAACCAAGGACGTGTGACAGAATTAGCTCTATGTTATATAGTTTATTCATTTGACAGGAAATGAGGCTGGATCATCTTTTATTTGTTCAACAAAGTATCTATTTAAGATCTTTTGTGCCCCAGACACTGCCATATTTATTTTAAATAGTATGTTGTATTTTACAGCACTATTCCTAATACCAACAATCACATACACTGAATTAAAGAGCACAATAGATGTTTGCTATCAATTTGGTATCAGTTTGTTACTCAAAAATATCACAGCAGAAAAAATGTGGACTTTGATTATAAAAAAGTATACTTTTCCACATCTTTTTTCAAATCTGTCCCTGCAAGAATATGCTCACTCTCCCTTTTAATAATTTAATAATCTCAGGAGATCCCCCTGGATCTAAAGTTTATCTTCTCTGTTGTTTGTTTTATTTTTCCACATATTATGCTTGTTATAGCTAGACCTTATGCTCCCATTTGAATCAGCAGCAAAACTTCTATGGACTCCAGCCACACTGGACTCTGCTAGACCCTGGACTGAAAATGGAGGTGGCTGCATCTCTGGTTTGGTTTTACCCAGTTTCTGGGGAGGGACCTCACCAAGAGGTGAAGCCCACCCTGGGTTTCACTAGGTAGAGCATTTAAAGCAAACATTTTTAGATAGCCCATCATACTCTTTTGCAATATGTCCTTACACTGTGTGAGAGAACAGCAAGAGGAGTTGGTAAGTGGCACCAAGGTGTCCCAACTAATCTTGAGCATGGGAGTTTCTCTACATTCTTAAGAAGGCCAGAAATTTGCACAGTGATATCTTCTGACTAAAGTTTCTTTTCTATGAATGAGTAATCAAACACAATGCAGACTTGCAGATGAATACTTAACATCACTGTTGACTACAGTGTCTGGTAAACACAGAAACTGGCAGGTAGGGCCAAAGTTCTGTCTCTGCCATGGATTATAAATTGAAGGAAAGGAGGGAAGTGAACAAAGCCACAAAGTCATGCAGAATCAGCTGTAAGTCGAGCAAGATACCATGGGCTGGAAAGATTCTGCTGCATGCCCCTGGAGTTGATGCACATTGAGCATGAAAACTGTAAAGAAAACCACTTGGTACTTGAGTCACATTCACCACCACTAGTGCTCAGCAGTGCTGCTGAGCCATTACTTCTTGTGTGTCTCCACTCATTTCACTAATGCATTCACTCCTCCCTGCTGAAGAGACCTCCTCATGCTGAGAATAAAAACTAGCAGTTCCTCTTGAAAGTCTCTCCTAGGCGAAGGTTGGAACCGAAGTTGTGATGCAAGAACATAGACACTGCACAGAGTTTTTGGATTAGTTAATTCAATTACAAGTCTGAAGGTACTGGACAGACTGAATTGATGTCTTCAGTCAATAATTGTTTCTACACTCAACAATCAAGTATTCCTGTTAATCCTTTAGATTTGTCAGTAACTACTGGGTTTTTGCTTGTGGACATATTCCTAAATCATCACACAGAAGTAGTTGTTTCCCTTCTGGTGCAGGGGATACTATTGGTCAATTTTCCTATGTGATGGCTTTTGAGCATGGGATTGCAGAGGTTTTTACTTTGGAAACCACCATAATGGTGCCATGAATCTGTAAGTTGAGTGTCCAGTTGTATTTAGAAATGAAATTACCTTTAATTGCCAGGTGTGCTGCAGGGTGGGCTTCAAGCCATAAGCATTTGGCTAAAGAAAAGTTAGGAAAGTATTCCTTCCTTCCACTGTTCTACCCTTCCTTCCTTCCTTCCTTCCTTCCTTCCTTCCTCTCTCTCCATTCTACCCTTCCTTTTACCCTCCCTTCTTTCTTTCGCCCTCTCTCCCTCCCATGCATTTTTTTTTTACAGTCAGAATGCAAATATGCTTTCATTTGGCAGACGAATGAAAGGAATTTTTTTGCTTTTGTTCAGATTAGTGGAATTATAGCATGTATAAAACTGCACAGTTAATAAAAAGTATATAGAATGAATGCATCTGGGGAGGGATGGAGGAAGAGGGGTATATATGTGTGTAAATAACCTTCCTTTTTCCATCTGGACTTTTATAGAGCAATTTAGAATGCTTTCTTTTTCACTTGGATAACCTCAAGTGCTGAGGAAAGCCAAAGCTTTGGTAAATCAATGTTTTGGGCTTCTGTTGAACAAAAAATACAAAAAGAGATGCATGAAAGGCTAATGTGCAGAAATACCTTGGTTTCTGGTTAAAAACATGTCATCAAATGCTACACAATGCAATAAGGCAGTATTTTATGGGGAAGTTTAAAGAGAAGGTGGACGGTATAGATAAAATTCAAATGTATGATTAATGCTTACCCTGTAAGGCTTTTTTTCTGGAGTAGATTGCAAATATACATGATATAAGAAAACAAATTGTCAAATTTGGATTTACTAAAAGTTTATTAATGTTTTATCATTAAAAAATTAACAATCAGTCTCTGTTGCTATGAGCAATAGAAACCCACTTATATTAGACATCATATTGCATCATTTATTATATTGAATTAGTCTACATGAATTGGCTTTAATATTATGGTATCTTCAAAGGAAGAATCAAACAATATTAAAAGAGAGAGGATGTAAATGTTTAATGTTATTGGTATTAAAGACTATAAAAAGCTATCCGATATGATTAGCCTGTATTTATGAAAAGGCATTTAATAAAAAATAGGGTTCTAACAGCCACGCTTGAGTTGTGTGATAACTATTCCTGTGCTCATAACAGATGGTGTATTTTCCTACACAGTTACTGCATTATCAATATCATTATTGTAAAGTGCTTTTAGCTAATATTTCAAATATGAAAGACACTGCATATAAGTTAAATTCTGTTGTGTTCTATAGAAAAAGATTTTGGGTCAAAACATACAGAGATCTTAAATTATGTCAAGAGGGTTTCATCTGAAAAGAGGTGTCAGACAAAGAAACAACATCGCACAATCTATTAAATGCAGTGCTGGAACATGCATTGTACTCCAGAAACTGCGACTGGAAATATGAGAATGGTAAGAGATAAATGGAGAAGTAACTGTTCAGATTAATTGTTAGTACCTCACTCATCAGAAAAGAGGTAAAAGAAATGATCACTAGAGAGGAGGAAAGAGAAAGTAGTATGAAATAGTGAATAAGTTGAAGGAATTGTCCTTAAATTGAAGACAGACAATAATGTCATAATCAGATTCACTGAAGGACTCATGCTTGTGCAGAGAAGCAGGACTATAAGGAAAAAGTGAGTGATTATTTTTTTTTTTTTTTTCTTATTCTGCATTACAGGAACAGTTCTTCTGTCTAACTTAATAAAAACATTTCCATTCTATCTACAAGATATTCATACTGAAATATAATTTCAATGAAGCCTTAGTAGGCAGTCTAGATTAACAGCAGTCACACCAGTCACCATATCTGCAGAGGATCAGGAAACATTCTGAGATCTTCTATAATTTTCTATCTTTTGAGTCTTACCCATGAGTATCTTAGAATTTGCTTTTAAATGCCTAGAGTATAATCCTAACAGTTATAAAACTACATTCATTTCCACTGTTTTCCCAGAAATCGTTTCAGCCTCCACAACTGTGTCGCAAACCTGACAGTTCTCACAGAATCACAGAATTGTCTAGGTTGGAAAAGACCTTGAAGATCATCTAGTCCAACCATTCTGATGCCCTTTGTGTTCTCAGGTTGTCCTTGAGTCACATTCCTTCATCTTTTTGGGGATGTTGTTCTAGTTACAGAATGACAATTTTTACTTTTTTTTTTTTTTTTTTTAATGGCAGTGTTAGTATTTGGAAATTGTTATTTAATTACTTCATACCGAGAAAATACTTCAAAAATAATAAGTCAAATGCTAATCATAGCCCTAGTATAGGACAAAGATTAACAATGAAGCTCAGAGATAAAAATCAGACAGCATCACATATCATTAAGCATATTTACTCTAACCTTAGATTTCCCTAAATCTTCAAACCAAGTTTAGTTTTCTACTGGTATAGTCATCCAAACCACATCATATATTCCCCTTCATAAATGTATCATGCTCCATCTTAAAATGACACCCCTTACTTCAGTTAGAGAATCAATGTGAAGGTTGTTCTTAGGTCTGTTCTGCTGCTGCTGAGAAATCTTCTGGATTCCAGCCTAAAAACAGTGAAGTCTTTTGTACCTTTGGATCTTTATGCTTGAGTGTGTTTCCCTGTCTCTTTTAGAAATTCAGCATTTGCTGTATTCAAGGTTGGTTTTTGGGGTTTTTTTTCCACTGCATCTCACTAGTTGGTTAATACATGGGAGTAGAACCTTCATCATCTTCTGTTTCAAGTGGGAGTTGCCCTGACCCATGTGCAGGACCTTGCGCCTGGCTTTGCTGAACTTCATGCAGTTCACACAAGCCCACTTCTTGAGCTTGTCCAGGTCCCTCTGCATGGCATCCCTTCCCACCAATGTGTGGACTGCACCACAGCTTGGTGTCATCTGCAAACTTGCTGAGAATGCACTCAATCCCACAGCCTATGTCATTGATGAGGATATTAAACAGTACTGGTCCCAGTACGAACCCCTGAGGAACACCTCTCATGACTGATTTCTGCTTTAACCTTTCATTTTATGAAATTGGTGATTAGTTTTCTTTCCTATTTATGCTAGTTTCATTCTAGTTCTAATATTCTCTTTGAGCTGGTTATTTATCCCAGAACTCTTGTGTCTGCACTGTATGTCAGTTAAAGAAATAGCATTTTGCTAATTACTTCCTTAAAGTTCTTTAAATATATCCCTTTGTAAGAAAAAATGATCTGAACTCTCAATTTCATTTTATTATATATATTCTTTTTAAATTAAACTGAACACATACAATTTTGTACATAACTTTCTGTTAGGTACCTAATTCCCTTTTCAGGTCAACTCTTGATCACATTTTCGGAAAATCTAATAGATGCAGCTGCTTAAATTCCACTGATTTCTGAAAATGAGGGGAAAAAGTATTGAATCAGATTGAGGTGTTTGAAAAATGCTCTCTATATCCACAGCAAAGATTTTTAGTGGTTATATGCTCCATTTATAAAGTTGAAGAAGTGTATAGAAAATCTCAAAGTACAAGTCCCTTTAAAAGTTGCCAGAAGCAGCAATGTGTCTTAGAATATAAAAGATGTGTTGAAGATCTGAATAGCCCTGCTGGTGTTTTTCTTTGAATTCGTATGTTCTATAAGGCTGACTCCAATCAGCACTGATGATTTTGATAATAAATGTTAGGAATAGGTTTATGACTCCTTTAAGTTCTCTATCTGTCCTACTAGTTCCAGCAGGTTTGTAATCTGAAAGTCATTTTAGGACCTGCTAAAAGCATTGCTGTTCTCAGGTCTCAGCATTCTAGTAGCAAATAGAAGTGCATATAATTGAAAATGCTGCAGTAATTGGCTGAATGTGAAAAATATGATGTATTTATTTGCTGAAGTTAGGAGCTGCCCTCTGGAAGTCATCTGGGAATGACAGTATTTACGGGTTTTGAAGAAGAAGAAAAAATTCCTTTGCAATAGATAACTCTAATTCTTTACTGTAGAGGAAGCTGAGCATAGAGTTTTCAATGGCAGAACATGTGTGAGGTAAATGAAAACATTCGGTACTGCTGGCTATTGCAGCTGAACAAAATTACTTGCTTTTTATACTACCTCCACAGGTAAACTTCCCTAGCAAATTCCTTTGGCAAGACAGCAGAATCTTCTTCAGGGAAAAAAGAGACCATTCAGGGAAAAGTTCATTAATTTGACCATCCTGATTTCATTCATATGAAATATGTTCAGTTGCATATCTTAATATCAGGACAGTTGTGTGGTTCTCAAATTTCATACTGCACACAAGTATTTTGATTACTTCCTGCATTCTATCACCTGCCTACTGAGTTTTAAAATCTTTTAAAATCTATTTTGCTGTTGCTGCAAAAGAAAAGGTATAAAACCTTTAAAATTATGTGCAGTTACCCCAAGAACTGGTGAATGAGAAAGAAATGGTGAATGAGCACTCAAAATGAAAGTTCTGCTGTTGCTGTCTCCATCCATCCGTGTGCAGGTCCCTACCACCCAGAGATGTTTTGTATCAGCCCAGACAGTTTTACAGATTTCCCTCAAAAAATATTATTTACAAGTGTTCACATGAATGATCCAATGAAAATATGAATTACAGATTGAAATCTATTTTGCCTAATTTAAGCATGTAACTCAGTTTTAAACCTCTTATCCCTACTGTCCTGCTCAAGGTTCTCCCAAGTACGTCTATATCTTTCTCAAATTATAGGGACCAAAGCTGCTTCAGAAGCTACATCTACATTTTGATCTTCCCCAACAAGCAGGCCTAGTCTCTCAGGCCCAGTGATGTAGGAAAAACTGTCAGTCACACTGCATCCCAGGGGCAAACATTTTATGTCCGTACTTGGCCTAAGTCTCCTCAGGTCTGTGTGGTACCCTTAGGTATAATCGTTATATTTGTTTTATTTCAGTCTGTCTGAAAAACTGTGAGGGCTATGTTAAAACACTGGCTGGGAAGTTCTTTTGTTGCAGAATGTTTCATGCATTTTTACAGCATGCAAGTGTTTCTTGCCTTCAAGAGGGCCATGAGATGGGAATGCCTGGGGGAATGCAGTTTGATGGTTGTTAGAAGACTATACATGGCATGGAGAGCCTAGTGAAGTCTCATCCTTGCTGCCTGTAAAGTGTGGTCCCTGAACTCAATGTTTTTCTAGAACTGCAGTCATTTTTATCTGAAATGGAACTAGCAAGTTTACTCTGAAATGAAAGCCTGAGAATGAACTATCACACACGGAGTGGGGATGATAGAGGGCCAGATTCCAGGAGCCAAGTTATTTGCTGGTGTAGATGTACCCAATAGTATTTTACAGCTGACATTTCACCAATACTGAATCAAGTGGAATCATTACCCTCAGCATCTTACATATAACACTACTATTAACATGTCAGAATGTGATTTGCCTTGACTTTCATTGTTGACTTTCATTTAATTTCTTTTCCACTCTAACGCCCTGCACCTTTTCCTCTGCATTTGTGTTTACTCAGCTACTCACAATCTAGTATTGGTGAAAGTGATTTCCCCCTCCAAAGTGTAGCACTTGACACACATCTTATTGAGTTTTATCTTGCTGATTTCAGACCATATCTCAAGCTTATTACAGTAATTTTAGATCTTGATCCTGGTCTCTAAAGCATTTATATGCCCTGTGCTGTTAATTAATATCATTCATAGATTTGATACATAATCACAGTTCATTTTGTCATGTAGGTCACTAATGAAAATGTACTAAAAATTAGTAGATATCGAATATAATTCTGTAGCTTATTCATGTGCTTATATTTGTCCTATTCCTTTAACCTCTAGTCTGAGAATCCCCAAGAGGCACCTCAGTAGTTGCATCAGTATTTAATACTTGCACTCTTATCTAATCCGGTTCACAGAATTATATTTAAGTTATCAAACTCTAACAGCTCTGCTTATGTCCCCAAAGAGGGAGCAGTCTGTCACTTACTGAGCTCTGCATTAATGTGAGTTAGTTGTTCTGTCACTAATCTTGCATTCCAATTTAGAAATAAGTGACCAAAAGTGGGCTACTGATGTTATATTTTTCTCATGTTATTTGCAAGCACTATGCATTTACTCCGCTATATTTCTAGAAATCCATGGGTCTGCAGGAAACTGCCTCTGAAAGTTTTACTGTATCAGCTGACCTACTTTTCACCTTAGTCCATTTGACCACAGCAGAAATATTTACTATCAGTTACTGAGACAGGCAATGTGGTATTGTTTTTTCTAGATCAGCATACTTTAGTGGCCATGCAGTCTCTTAAATATCTCTTACAGACTCTGGATTTAATAAATGATTTCTAATTGACTAGGTGTCAGTGGCAACATTCTAGAAAACTCAGTTACATGGGATTTTTCATTGATTTTCCCTATATTAGGAAATGAAATGTCAGATACCATTAATTCCATTTTCACAGTAAGAAGCGTACTGCAAAAGTAGCTGCTAAGTGAAAGCATTTCCAGCCTAACGCACAAAAGAAGTATTCTTTTTAAATTAATCCAATATATAAACAATTATTACAGTTATGTGCCTCTGTGTGCCAAATTGATGTGAATGTAATTACAATCTATAATATGGAACCATTTTGCAGGCTTCTAGGAAAATTATGCATTCAGGTATATTCTGCACTCATTTATCCTTATACAGTGTACTATCTGCATCCAGCAGCACAGAAGGTGGTTAACCCATGGTTTCTAGTTCTTACCTATGATGACTCCATCATCCTTGACATCAGCTTGCACTTACTGTTTTACATGGCTCAAAGACAGAACTCTTATAAGTATAAACATGTTTACCTAGGCTATATGTTGTTAGTAACTAGCATGTGATCCAGAATAAAGTTTAGGAGACGGACACACATATTCATTAGCATCAGTGGTCCCCTGTTCAAAATGCATTAGTCTATCTTTCCTGCTTTCCTGTGTCTGCATTGGTGTAATCAGGCATTCATGATCACATGTTTTCTACAGATGTAATTCTACAGCTTTTCTTTCATGTGATTGCATTTATTATGCCAGAACTGACACCAGTCTCTATAGTCCTAGGGAGATGATATGAGCAGCCTGGATGTGAAAATTCATTTGACTATGCATGCACAATTTATTGTAGTGCTAGAAGTTCTTCTGCCTTTGTAGAGAAAGAAAAATCCATGACCTTTCTAAAGCATGTGATGTAGCACTCAATTTCCCTGCATCTGATCGATAAGCAAGCAGGAAATTATATCTTTTGCCATGGTAGACAAGCATAATTAAGCAATAAGGCAATGGAGGTAGTTGTGATTATCTTAAGATGCACCTGGGAGCTGCCTTGTTGCTATTTTAAAAAATCTTTATGTTAAGGGAACTGTATTAATTTCTGCTTAGAAAGATAAAGTTGGCAGTTTGGAATGTTCATGAGCAGCAGTTTCAGTTGTGCTTCACAGAGTCATGTGGCGTGTTCACAACAAACAACGCGGCTTCTCCTTCAACAGAAGCAAAGATCAAGCAGGCTGTAAACATTTAATTGACAGTTCAGACCTGGAAAAAAACCCCAAAACTGCAAAAAAAGTATTATGCTTTGGATGGCTGCCAGTGAATGTAAAACTTACATTTTTACCAGTTCATGACAAAAATATGTTACCTCCACCACTTGACTTCTAGGGAAGACATATCTGCATAATTAATGCTATTGCATCCACATTCTAATTTATGCATTTTAATTATACCAAAGGCCCAGTGAATAATTAATGCTATCAAAACAATGGGTCTGAAGCATAATCTGAAAAGTATCACTTTTTAATGGACTTTTGTAAATTTAAATAACTAATGAAAGCTGTTTAACTATTTGATTGCAAAAGTATATCCCCCTGATAAAATCAAGTATTAACTACCATTGTTGATCAGCATCTCAAGTGATGAAATGTTAGCTCAGATTACCTCTTTTCACAGTTGTCCAATCTGAGTATACCACAGTATACTAACCCACCTGAGCTATATGCATGCAAGAAAGAGATTTATTTGGATGTTTGCCCTGTGTGAGGGACTGACATGTCATTGGCATCATCTGGATGTAAAATCCAAATTCCAGGCACAAAATTCATCTTTGACCTAATGTCTTCAAACAGGTCAGTTCATGCAAGTTTCATGGGGAGATTTAGAACTGAATATAAAGAAATACAATATAGAATTCATTACCTCTGAGTTCAGCAATCTAAGAATTAAGGATGTAGTCCAGGTTAGTAATTTAGAGCCTTGCAGTGGTCGACAGAGAGAGATAACACCTCTGGAGAGTTTCATCTCATCCTAAAATAGGTTTTTGAAATAGATGGAATTAATAATCATTTGGCCGTGGCTATCATTTTTCTGTTTCTTACAGAGGAAGCTTAGGATACTGCCTTAGACCACATACCTAACTTCTAAACAGTCTAGTTTAGGTGAACTTAATCTCACTAGCAATGACAGCTTTTAAAGTACCGTGTGAGAAAGACCTACTCATACAGACCTGAGGGCGTAAAGACCAGGGCAGAACAAAAGGACTCCGAGCACAGAGCTGTCCAAAGCTCCGTGTGTTACACTGACAACCAGCACCCCTGCTGCTTGGTCAAGTCTCAGGTTTAAAACATGTCACACTCATTAAGAAGTCCTTCCCCCTCTGAAAGTCTCAAAATGTGCATTAATGTTGATCCGCTGTGTCCAAAGGCTTGCCTCCACCCTGGTGTGGTCCCTGGAAGGATGCTGGGCAGGCTGATGTGCTAAGAGCAGGGTGTCCCAGACGTGCAGCATGTCCTAGGTTTGGTGTACTCTGAATTTGACAGCAGACAGAACTGACTGCATAGCATGGAAAGCCTGATGGCAGCAAGTACCCTTTTCTTTAGATGAGTAAAACGATACAGTAAATGATGAATTACTGCAATCCTCAACAATAAATTACATACATTCAAGTAATATGAACTTGTCAATAAGAATATAAAATGAATAGTTATAACCAACATTTTTATTCATCTTTTCCATGTCAGAAGTTTACTCTTTGACCTCTAATGTAAAACATTCAAGAAAGTGTTGTAATATTAACAGTATAATGAAGGACTTGTAAAAGAAAGAAGACTGGCAAAGCTGCTGCCAATTTTGAATATCAGGACCCTTGTTTAAGTGCATTATTTGGGGCTCAGTAACATTTGGCTCCTATGTTGTAAGTTTTCTCTTTTTACCTAATATTATATATTGAAATCAAAGTACTTGGCTCTCCAGAGCACCCACCTGAGTCACTAGGGAGACATAGATGGGGACTTTGTAAGACGTAACTGTGTTTTCCCTGTTTTCATCTGTGTTTTCCCACGCCTGGACATGAGTTAATTCTCTTGTCAGTGTTTGTGGTCTGTGCTGGGCAGGTGACAGTTACATTCAGTTTGAGTGGGCTGGATGGCAGGTCCCCTCATACAGATGTGGGGAAGGAACACGGTGGCACAGAAAAGGCTCATGCTGACATGCCTCTGCTCCAGGGAAATCTCAGACAGCCATAGCCAGCTGCTGCCTGGCCCTGCTGAATGTTTCATAGAAGGTAGAAAGCAGAACAATAAAAAAACCAAAACTTGCCTTATTATCAGACTAAAGCTAGTTTCTTTCTTCTGAGGAATAGTACCTGAAAGAGCACACTGGTGCAAACTGGGAATTCTGTGGCAGTTAACAGGTTAACCCTGGTTGTTTATGTGTTCTTCACCACTCAGTTCTCCTGCCCAGGAGCTAGACAGCACCTTGATGGTATTCCTCTGCACTCCACTCCTCTCTACTTTTCTTACTGCAGTACCTACAACAAGCACTAAGAATAATTATTCAAGAAACACAACTATTTTATTAAACCCAACTTAAAACCAAAACCTCCTTAGTGTGTACGCGCTGGAAACCAACGATCTAACAGTGCTAGTCAGTCTAGTGTTTTTAATGTGGATGACAAAACCAGCTGCTGAAGCATGAGCTCGTGATCTCTAGCAAAGTGTCTCCCTTTGCTTCTGCCTTTGCAGGACTATGCTGAGAAGGAGAAAGCTGCAGCCAAGGCTCTGGAAGATGTAAAAGCTAACTTCTACTGTGAACTATGTGACAAGCAGTACCACAAACACCAGGAATTTGACAACCACATCAATTCTTATGACCACGCTCACAAGCAGGTATATCTGACAAATGTCTGTGCATGTTACAGCAGTCCATCTTCCTTCCTCTTTGATTGTGAGAGGTTTCTAAATTTGCTCAAGTTTTGTTTTAATCTTCACCACAATTTCTTTTAAGCCCTTCTGACTAAAAGATCTCCATCTACAGTTTTAGATAGGTGCTCAATACCGGTATTCACACTTAATTTGATATATTTAAATGTGGAATTACTTATAAACTAGAGGGAGGGGGAAGGACCACTTCCTCAAATGTCCAGGTCCCTCTTTTGGATTCAGAAGGCATATGACCATGCTGTTTCAAGCAGTTTAGTTTTTTTAAAAAAGCATGTGCTTTGTGAAGTTGAAGTCTATGTCTCCTGATGTTTCTCAAGGTGGAATACATCTTGCCTTGCATGCAGAACATAATATAAAATAATGGCTACTATTGAACAACAAGATATTGGATTCCTGGGAAAAGATAACAGATGCTAATTTTTTGTCATTGCTTTTGTAACAATTTTAGCAGGTCTATATGTGGTAGGTATATTCTACCCATATATGCCTATTATTCTTCTATCCTGCATCCCAATTTTCCTCCAATTTTAGCAACATCAGTTGGCATTATGCAAGGGAAATGCAATTAATTCACATAAGCAGTTCAGATTTCAAAGAAAAATGTTTGCAAAGTTTGGGAATGAGCATTTCTGAACCTCTGATGTGACAGATCCTATCTGCTAATCTAACATGTGAAGTTGGAATGTGTAACTAGGTTCCACAGATGTATCTTTTTCTCCTGTGTTTCTGCTAGTGCTTACATTACACAGTTCAAGTTCTCATTTACTGTGTGCATTCAAGTTGTCAGTTTATTAGTGTCTTCTGGGTGCATGGGGATACCTTACAAATATGTGAATCATTTAGGAGTTGCAGGTATTTCTGACAGAGGACTAGAAATAAGTGTTATGTAAAACAAACATGCTGAAGGAAGAGTGCCTCACTCTCACTGCAAGCAGTCTTAATGTCTTTTGCTGTATTATAAAGAATGTAAATCAGCCTGGAAATTTCTATCACAGCACTGCATTAACAAACTGCTTAGCATCTGCCCACCCATCATGCTGAACCATCCTGCTGAATTCAAGCAGGCTGAAGTCAGCTATCCATGTGTATTAATGGGACTCTTTTGGCCCATCACTCCAAAACTACCAATAGATTCATCTGATGTGTTTCTGTATTAAATCAAAAGCAATTCCTCACATCACCATTCCATTAATTAATCCATAAATCCGGCTATAATGATACAAAACAAATGCTTTTCCAGACCCTAAACACATGACTCTAATCCCTGTAAATCCCAATTTGCTGCACAAAGAATTTTTTCACCCTTCAGCTGATTTTTTAACTCAACATAAATGCAACTGAACTGAAATGAATTTATTTGTGCCCTTCCCTTTTTACACACTCCCCCTGCAAAAAGCAGCTTATGCAAAATAAAACAGCCTTCTTGAGGAACCATCTATGATTGGGTTGTTGGGCAGGGGAGGTATTGGCAGCATTCTGTTATAAAAGGGAATGTTTAAGCAATAAAACTCTTTTTAGTTTATAGGTAAATTTAGTGCTTTAAAAGCTGCCAGACACAGTACTGGGAACTAAGGTTCTGCATGGAAATGCACGACACATACAGAATATCATCTGGCAGTACAAGCTCACCTCATCCTGCCCTTTCAGATGTAGTTCAGAAGCTCAGTCAGTGCAGGATTAGCTAGCTACCCTCCTGATGTGACAGGGTGATTCAGTCCCTTCTCCCCTCTCACTTCTTGACTGCTCAGCCAAGTCTGGGAACAGCATTAATTTGCCTCGAGGAATAGTGTGGATGAGCCCTTTCTCTGACTTTTGTAATCGGTCACAGAAGAGCCTTTATTCTTCTTTTATCAGAGTAATCTTCAGAGGAAACAAATACATTTATGGTTTCCTGTGGTTTTAGTTACCTTAGTTTCAAAATATTTGTTCTAGGAAGGTTAGTAACCATCAGGAAAGCGTCTTTCTCCTAAGGTGTGTTTTTTGTTTCCCAGCAGAAATTTGAGGGTACCTTTAGTCATCCACACAAATATGTTCTAGGCATCATTCTTCCAGTGGAGAGTAAATTAAAATAAACAGCTCTTTACATCTCAGTAACAATACAGTGTAGTCCTCCCATGTGATTTCGCATTTAAATGCTACTTCTTCAAAATTTGTATTAAAGTGGCAATGCTGTTTAGAGAAGATAAAAAGGCAGAAAAAAGGGTATTGCACTGAGTACTTTGTCATGTCTTTTGTTTCTCTTCCAGAGGAAACAGATTTTATTCAAAGAATTATGACTCTAATATCCCAATATTATGGTTTTATAAAATTAATTTTGTGATCCATTTTCTTATGTATGATTTCAGCCAGTTGTTAAGGCAGAAAGTACTGAGTCCTGGACTTAGCAGTCAGCATACCAGCCGTTGCCTTCCCTGTCCTCAGACGACTGCAAAATGTTATGATGACAATTTGGCCTTGTTTGCATAACTGCTCTTTCTGCTGTGTTAGGTTATTCTAAAGCAGTATACTCACAGAGATTTTCTCTCTCTCTGCATGCCACATACATTCATACTTACATATATAAAAATATTACGTAGGTATGTGTGCATATATACCAACATGTGCATACAAAGAAAACTTTGACAGAACATCAAAGATCCCCCCACCTATATCTTCATTATTTTCTAACACTGTAATGACCCTGGAGGGGTCTAATATGATTTTTATATATATTTTAAGTAATATTGTCTGAGTATTAAGCAGTTCTTACTTCTTTGGTTTTCTTGATAGCATTAGTCTTAACTAATGTTGCCGGCATCTTTCCTTACGCACTACTCCACTATAATTTTTCATTCATGTTACCTATTATTGGAAATTAATTTCTTTCAGTGCAAAGCTGGATAAACTGAACTCAGAAAAACTGGTTGAGTGGAAGGCTGTGCTCCTACCCAGAATTACTTGAGCTCCCTGTTGTTAAGCCTGATACTTAACAAGGCTGGGGCTGGCATGTGGGTGACTTTCCTGGGAGCATCTAACCTTTCATCTCCATACAGCCCTGTGCATACATGTCTTACTGGCCCAGCACATACCGGCTAATACACTTGAAATCAACCCCTTTTTTCCTTTGTGTTTTTCATTTGCTATGGAATATATGAATTTATAAAGTCCTGGGCAGCAGTCATGGGCAGTAGCACATTTGATAAATATTTAATATCTCTCATCAGGCATCAAGGTGAACAATGTTTGCTATCACTTGCTGTGTTCTCGGCAACAAAAGTTTATGCATCAGAATGGATTACCTTGGCCCTGTCAAAAGTATCTGAACACTGAAAAGGATAAGTGTACTGGTGTGAATTCATTCAAAAGTGACTAGTATATAGAAAATCAATATAGGCTACTGCCTGAAAATGTAATATATGTGGATATATGTTACATGCTAAGCTGAAAATAATACGGAAGTATAGATTTTTTAGCAGGGTTGTAAGTCACATGCATGTGTAAAAGGAAGGAAAACTTGAGCGGAGATATCTATTTGTTAACGTTATTAAATGGAATCTTTTAATACCTCTGGGTCATGCATAGCATTTACTCATTCATTTAATGTCAAAGTGGTTGGAGCTTTCCATTTCTGTATAAATAATCCTTAGTAATCAGCAAGGCTTTTAGATGTGAGCAAAAGAGAAAATCACAAATCTGTTCCATGCACTGCAATATAATAATTGTGATGATAATAATATAAATAAGCAGCAAAGAAAAACAAGACTGTATTGCCATCTTGGGGTTTCTAATGACAAAACAGGTCTTTTAGTTTTGTTGCCAAAATTTAGCTATACAGTTAAGTACATCACATTCTTTCATGTAGAAAACAAAACTATCTCAATTTTAGTGTTCTTGAAGCAGGCAGCACTGTATAAGTAGGTGAAGAGAACTTTCAGTCTACACTAACTCACATGCAAGGACCTGTATCTTTGTATTTAAATCCATGCATACTAGCACTTGTGTATATTTTTTACACGGAAGTCTGATTTAGTGTGTACAGCTGTGGGCACTTGCCGTTAAGCCTTTATGGTGCTTGTGGATTTAAACTCTAATTCAGGCATAGATTTAGCTCCTGTTAAACATCAAAGCTAGCAAATATGCCTACATTTTAGCTAGCATTGCCTCTATCACCTAGAAAATGCACAGATAAGTGGACACAGAGAAAGCTTCAGGAATGAGTGTAATGCTGAGATGAATTGTTCATTCATCTTCAGGATTTCTTTCCCAGCATCTGCATATTTATTGGAGGAAAAGTAAGTCCCGTATTTTGGCTCTAAGGTACCCCTTTCCTACTAACCATATAATTTACATTTAGAGGAAAGGAAACTGGTTTGGTGGTATCTGAGAGATTGGGATCTGGGAAATTAGGCAAACACAGCCACACCAAGAAATATATTTAGATGTAAGAACACATTTATCAAGCAGAAAGGGCTACACGAGCATGAAAGTCCACTACTATGTGTGCTTGTGTAGTCTCTGCTTTTTTCCCTTGATAAATAGGTGGACCCACTGTCCCTCTTGTACTCCCATGTGAACAAAGCTAACATCCTTCCCTGCAGCCCTTGCCTCTGTTTCTCTGCATCAGGACACTGGCTTTTAAGAAGGGCCTGCTTTATTAGGGCCAGGTTTTGCACGAGGTCTGTACTCTCTTTGGCATCCTGAGAAAATAATCAGAATGGCAAAAGACCTCAGCATTTCTTGCTCTCCATCAGCAGCAGGTGCTGTCTGCAGTCATAAGCATTCTGCTCCTATAACCTCACAAAAATCAGCTTTGTTTGATGCTTGTTAAGAAATACATGCAACCTTTTAATAAAATTTTCTTATTTGTCATATCCCTAGTGAGAAAGCCAGAACGAGAACTGTATTAAAGCAAAGGAGTCAAGCAAGAGAAACAGTAATATGTTATTAGATTCCCTCAGCTGGTTTATAAATGGGCTTGAAGTGATAAAGGAATTTTGTATGTGTGGTAGTTATTGTCCTACTTTTAGTTACCAATAGATTGCTACGCTCAAAAGCAGCTATGGTATACACAAATTGTTACGTGTGTGCAATTTGGAGGGTGTAAAATTAGGTCCAGTCCTGAAAACAATTGTGAATTTGCTAACATGTATGCTATCAGCAGCCCCACAAAAATAAAGTATTCAAATGCATAAAATGAAAGATGCTCTGATGTTTTACAAGAGATCAGTTTTAGAGATTAAAGTTATTCCTTTTTTTTTGCACCTTCAGAATATTTACCATAAGTATCTCTTGTCAGCTTAGATGCTTCTGACACATAAGTCAAAATACTAAAAGCGTGATTCAGTATGGTCAACAGATTCCCAGATTTTTCCACAAATTATTCTTTAATTTCAATAAAAGCACCATTTACTTTTAGCTTTAGGCAAATCTATTACCAGTTTATGGTTTAACTATCACCATTAGACAATTATTTAGAATGATCATCTGTGCCTGTATACCCCTGTCAGACACTTCGGCTTCATGATGAATTTTGGGGGTTTTGATCCTGAAGAACTCTTAACTGCTATTTTATTTTTAACTTAACTGTTATTTTATTCTTAACTGTTATTTTATTCTTTAATTTACAATAAACATACCAATTCAATTTTCCCTGGTCTTTCCTTTTAAGCACATCTTTCTCTTCCCTTGGAGAGAGTATATATTTCTGGCATAAGTCTTGGTTTCTTTCATGTGAAAATGAAAGCTAAAAACAAAGAATTATTTTCTATAGTCTATCCTATCATTTCAGTAGCTTTTTGTCTTAAAGACACACTGTTGTGTTCCTCATTCTGAAACCAGTGATTTTCTTATTATTGCTTATGCCTATGCCATTTATTACATTCTCTAATTTCTGTTATAGCTTCACACTTCCTTAGCTTTTCATCATACATTGATTTTGCAATGTGTGTTCTTGTTCATACTCCCAAAAATTACTTCCACTCTGTTTGTAACTGTTCCCAAAGAGCAGGGTTTTGATAATTTCTTGCTGAATAGTTTTCATTTTCTCAGAGTGCCTTTCCCATAATTAACTTTAAAAATTCTTCTCATTCTTTCAGAATTTGTTCTTGTGAATTAACTCCTTTTACTTATACCTTTTGTACCTAAATTAGCTTTGATTACAAACTAGATTACCCCATGGTTTCTACTAGATGGTTAGATACAGAATTGACTGTGATGTTTATAATTAAGGTTTCCAAACACTTTGTATTTTAAGACACAGATTTCTGTTACTCTCAGGGACTGGGCTGAAGTTTACATTCTGCATCCCAAGCTTTAGTAAAATACAGTTAAAATATATAGTATTTGCAATGTCAAGAATAAAGAAGTAGTAAGGCACCAGAATCAATACTGTTTGGACAACCTAATCTGATACTTTCATGTATCTGCTCTTTAGTAAAATCTTTACTATCAGGTTGCATGTTGATTTCCCTAAGGAAAACTCCCTGACACAGTACTGAAGATGCACCATACTTGAGGAATGAATCCATCTTGTGCAAGGGATGAAGCTGTTGGCTACAAAAGAACTGATGATATGAAATGGGGAGGAAACAGAATGAGAAGTGGGTTTAAGAAGTTATTATGGGAATAGGTGTAATGGACAGAGACAGAAATTGCAAGAATAGAAAGGCATGGAAGTATCACTCTGAAATTAGAAGACAATGAAAGGTGTGTACAAGAAAGGGAGAAAAAGGGAGTTGCAAGAGGAAGGACCTGGAGAAATAATCTATAAATAGGGGAAAATACCAAGGTAAAGCACAGGAGGAGACCGTCAGTGTCAACCACTAAGAGCCTTCGATGTCTAAGCCATTTTACTTAGAGCTGAAGAACTGAATGAATCAACCAGATAGGCTATATGAAAATCACATTTCACAACTCTGTTTCTGTTAACAAGAATACCACAGATATTACATTGGCACAAAATGTTGTATTGAAAATAATACAAAGGACTTACACAACATAAAAAATGTCTGGGGTCTGAAAAAAAAGCAAAGAATGAAATGTATAATGCTGTTGCTCATGTACGATTCCATTTTTTACCACTGATAGATAATATAAGACCAAAATTTTATTGTCCTGAACACTTCTTTCTGTTATTTAGAAATAGAAAAATCCTGCCTTTCTAAAAGCATGTGTGCATCAGAGCTGCTGTGCTTCAAACTACCAGCAGTCCAGCATCTTTGAAATGCTGAAGTAGCAGTGCAGTGAAACAATCAGGTTGTGTCACATCACAGAAACTAATGCAAATAAAGGTGCCATAAAGCAATACAGGATGACATCATCATTGAAGCCAAGGAGTAGTGTACAGCATATGAGCAAAAGCAGGATGTAAATGATATGATAATTCTGTGGCATCGCTGTACTAAGAACATTTATTTTGCCAGTTTGAAATGGTCTTAAAGTGAATGCTTAGTTTACAATATTGATGCAATATTTTCTTAATGTTATGTATTATGATTCTAATACTTTCTTATGTATTATTGTTATGTATTTATAGCTGTGCTACACAGAGATGCTTCAATTGCACTCTACAGCAAGTGCATGTACCAGAGTAGCTCTGGAGCAGCAGAAGCAACATTATCAAATACCACTGAGCATGCTCTGGTGATTGGGTGTGACTCAAGACAACAGATTCCAAACAAGTATCTTTATTTAAAACTTACCAGTCTGTACAAATCAGTGGGCCTTATTAAGAACTGATGAACCTGCTACCCTGCCAAAGCTTGCTGCTTTCTTACCACTCAGTGATAAATAAATTGGCAGTATTCATCTTTTTTAAATTACATGTTGCTTAGAATAATGAGATTCCTTTAATCATTAGCCCTCAAAAAACCTTCTTGCAAATAATGCAGAGCTTCTTTGAAATTTAATGTCTTGATAAGCTAAACTGTTAAATGTTAGATGCTATGGAATTACATTCAGTGTTCTTTAGAATGAATGTTAATTAATATGTAAATTAGCAATTTAACCCTCTTTAAATTGGAAAAAACCCATGGGAAACCTAATTTCATAGTTGTTAATGATGGTCCAATGGCTGTAAGATATTTCTTAAGCGTTTCATTATATAAGGAATTACAGAAGTGTATTATCAGATTTTGGCATTTAAGACATAGCAATAACCAGAATGTCAGTTAGAGGAACTGCTCTTCATTAATGCCTGTGTTAGTCTCCTTTCCATTCTTCTCAGAGGGTACACTTTTTAATCACTAAAGTTTTACAACCAATTTTTCAAGGAGGAGGAATGGTTGATGCAGTGTAATGGATTCAAATAAGCAAGGAATCTAAAGGATTAGATTTGTAAAAAGAATATGATGCCAAACTACAGACAAATATGAAATTCTACCCAAAAATATCAGTTTAAGTTTTAATTTTGTACAATAATTCCCCACTCAAAACATGAAGAAACGTATTCTTATCTAATTTATGTCTAGACTAAACATGGTAAATCTGGTTGAAACTCAACATCTCTGGTTCAAATAATTTTCCATTATTTCAAATGTTGCTTCCATTTCAAATATGGAAAAGGAAAAAATTCTCAAAACCAGATTAATTAAAACATTCCATTATGACTCATTTAACATGGTATTTACAATGTAAATTCAATAAATTTTGAAACAAAAGACTTTCTGAAACATTCTGTTCAAATAAGAAGTGGTTTTGAGCCAGTCATACTTCTTTTTCATACTGTCTAAAAAGCGGTGGTTAAAATCAATATATTCCTCTTTGGTTCTCAGTTCGAAAATGATACATGCAGTACATGGGATATTACTTAAGAAAATGGCATAGCTATGTAGAATCTATGTTTTATGTTTAAATTATTATTCCCATTTTCATTTAACCTTTAGGGTACTCATGCTGGAGTTGTGCCTCTATTGTTTAATGAATAAGATAGATAAATTATATTGGGTGTTGCTTTCCTTTCTTGAAATGTCTGTATACAGATGTCTTTTCCATTATTTAAATGCCAGTAATAAGGACAGAAGAAACAGAATATACAGCATGTTTTATACCTACTTCTATGTAAAATGTTACAATTCATGCAAAACCATCAGGTTCACCATGAACTAATAAGAACGTGGCAAGACTGAACACAGACATATATTATAATTCATATGCCAGCTTCAAAAGATTGGCAAACATTAGATAATGTTGCTTATAGGCCACATAATTTGCATATTTTTTTTTTCCCCATAAAATCAGTAGATCTGGAATAACTGATGTCATCTTAAGGTCAGGCTCTACACATCTTGCTTCAAATGGTGAGGTGATAGAGACAAAGCACTGCCAGATGCTATGTCTTTGATTACTGTCTGTTCACAAGTACTTTAATTCATATTTGTGGGATGGCTTGTAGAGTAAGGTACTATTCAGCCAGATTAAGGAACCTGTTGTTACAACACATCTGTATATATTTTACCTGGGGCAACTCTGTGCCATAGTCAGCTTTTTGGAAGTACTGGGCAATTAGCTTTGTTAGCAAAATGTTGTCCCCTCAGATGTTCACAGAAAAATTGTTTCTGTTGGCTTCTGCATAACTTCTGAACAGTGCTCTCTTGCTCATATCTTTCCCTCTTCTGGAAAAATAATAATTCTTCTAGTCCCATTGGCATCTGCAAAGTATACCTGGCCCTATGAACATCTGTCTGGAATCTGCATCTGTTACAGTTCTGTTCATTTTTTACTGTCTGCATCTTCCATGCAGTAATTAATACGCAAGACTGTAGCTGAGCAATTGATTCCTGTGGAGCTTTAAAGTGACGCTAATCAACTCTGTTTGTGTTTGAGGAACTGTACAATGTGCCTTGTATGTCTTTAAGGGGCATTCATAGCAGAAACAAATATTTAAAAGAAAACCACAAACATATCTGTGCATCACCAAGACAACAATAAAAGTGCTGAGATTAGTCATTTATTATCCTTACTTAGTTAAAAGCATTAATTAACATCTTTTAACATGTCTCTAAGGGAAAAATAAAGAAGGTAACCCAGACTAATTATCATTTCACAGCTTTTGCAATTTCATAATAATTAGGTTCCACCAGGAGCCATTAAAAAGATGAGGGCTCTTTAAGCACCTTCTCAGATTAAATTGTAAGGGAATATCTAGGGAAATGTGGATGACATTCATGTACACTACCAAACAATTATCACAGATGATGGAACAGTAAAATCCAAACATTTCCTGAACAAAAAAAATTACAGTTAAACACTTGTTTATCAGGAAATGCTATTATCATAGTACAATGGTTTTGCAGGAATGTGAGCAGATCAAAACCATTTTTCATTTGAAAGGTTTACATAATTTAGTTTCAGTCAGGTTGAAATGGTTCATAAAGATTGCAATACTTAGCTTCAACAGTGTTACTTTAAGAAAATACTTTAAAAATTATTGTAAAGTACTTAAAAATACTTTTACATGATGAAAATTATAACTTTAAGGCATTATGTTTCATCCCTATTTAGATGTATTGACATCAAGTCACATGGAAGCACTAGAAATTTTCGGGGTTTTATTAAGTATTCAAAATTGTATTTCTCCCAGTAAGACTAAAAAGTAAAGAAATCCCAAATGTCAAGATTTCCTGCAGAGCAGAAATTCTTGTTCTTTAAACAAGTCTGTAACTACAGAGGAGTTGACAGAAACCCCCTGGAACTCTGTAGGATAGTTTATGCTTGTAGTTAGTATTTCTCTGCTTGTTTTCAGCCCTTAGCATGTTGATGGATTTTTAGCACTGCTTTCTTCAAAACAGGTGCTTAAATACCGATGTTTAAAAGTGCAAGTGCAGTCACATTCCATTGCTCTGTATTTACACTATCCATTTAGGATCTGTGGGATTTGGAAAAGTACTAAATTCTATCCAGCAGAAGTGATAAAACCTCTTGCTTGTATTCTGAACCTGCCCCGGATCTCCAGTATTAGATAAGGATCTGATTTTGTGAATATCAAATCATAATTAGTTGAGAAATTATTGCGTAAAGTAATATCATGTTTAGAGGTAAAACAGTGCAATATATTAAATCACATAGTTATCAATATCTGAATACAAAAATATTGCCTAGAAGGTACAATGTAATGTTTACCTTTTAAAAGGAACTGAGGTATTCATATTAATTTTGTCTTGCTCTTTACTTCAAAACAAAATTCAGTCTTCTCATCAGCCCCTAATGACCATCTTTTCTGAAATCTGCATTACTTTTATATCATTTCAGCCTGTGTTACAGCAAACATTCAATTCATTGACATAACTATGGCTCTCAATAGCCCATGTCAGATTCTGATTTCCTTTCTATTTTGGAATTTAGCACAGTTTAAAAAAAAGAAAATGAAGATTCTGGCCTGCAATTTGAAAATAATCACAAATTGGACCTGTACACATGTAAAACAGCAAGTCATAGCCTAATCTGAACATGGAGCATGTGAGAACTGTACAAGAATTGTTATAGTAATTTTATTTTATTTCAAGGAAATTAACACATTTTTTTTATATTATTCCTTATTTATTTTTGCACAAGGTCTTTCTAAAAGCTAGACTAATAATATCTGGAAAAACAATGGAATATTTTTTCAGAAATTGAAATGATAACGTGTGATCCAGTTGCCCTACTTCTCCTCGTCTCCCAAATAATTTGCAGTATTTTTTTAACTCACCTACTCCAAAGAATCTAAAGTCACTATCACCATATTGTACCCGTGTTAGCGCATATTTTAAGGGGATTGTTGTTCCATTTGAGTGCATAAACTCACAATCATTCTTTTTTTTTTTTTCAAGAAATAATTAAAATTCAAGGGTGTAGGAAAGTATGGATTACCAGAGTAAGAAGTCACAGTATAAATAAAAGATCAACTTCAAATTTTACAAGAATAAAAGTTTCCTGGGAGGGAATAGTAGAGTAAAGCTTGCTTAAAAGGTTGGTTGTGTCAAGTGACAGGAAAGAATTTGAGAAGTGACATAAAGTATTTCAGAAGCAGAGAGTGATAGATCAGCTTTATAATATTAAAAATGTCCACGTCTACATGAAAAACTAGATGTGTGTTTATAGCATCATTTGATGTAAGGGTGAATACAAACAGACATAGTCTGGAGCAGAGAGGGAGACATTGAATGTTACCCCCCATAGCTTCACAGTGTACAAGGGTATAAGAGAAGTAGTTTGGGATTATGGTTGTAAAAGTGCATCATGCTTATTTGCACCCCTTTTCCAGGGAGAAGTTTCTAGAACAGTATTAAAATGTTTAAATTATGGAATCACAATTGAAGGGTGTCTAGTTGCAGCTCCATGATATGTTACACACCAGTGGGCTGAACTGCATTTCTTGACCATGTGCTTTCTTTTAGCTCCCGCTCTTCTCTTAGAAAAAGCCTCAGGCACTGCATGTTGCAACAGCAGTATGTTCAAGGGGACCAAATACAAATAAGAAATTGCAAATAAATAATATTTTAAGTATGTGGCAATAAAAAGGCTGTTAGATAGGCCAAAGTATCTTTGCCTTTATAAACTGGAAAATTAGGACATCATTCACTCTGCACAGTTTGGTCATCTTTTTCCATGACACACTGAATTTGCTTAGGAAGCACCTTATTGCTTTTGTTATTTCAGAGGGAAGTGTTCAGAACTGTGAAGAGATGGATAAGTCAAATAGAGGGAAAAAAGGACACTAAAGTTAAAGGAGACAACACATATTAATAACATGAGACAAGTCTGGAAAAGAATTAAATAAAAGAAAAAAGATACAATCAAAATAACCTCCTTTTAATCAGTATAATTTACTGAGATGCATTCTCAGAAGATTGTCTCAGATAATCAAAGGCTAAAACAGGCTTTTGCAGGAGTGAATTACCCTGGAAAAAAAAAAAAAGGGACATCTGTTCATCTCCTTCTGTAAATAAACCACAGACTGGAACATAAACTGCTACTCCAATCCCATCCCATGCATGAAGAAATTAAAATTAACAGATTATCCATCTGAATTTGCTGCCTCCGTGGGCCTCCCTTCTGTCAAGAATAGAACAAAAATACTTCCTCCACATTATCGGTCTATGAAAAGCTGATCTTTAATCTATACATTATTAGCATTATGACGATCAATACAGGCATACAGGAAATTTTAAAAGCTAAGCGATTGTATTTAGTAAATACAA
Organism: Athene cunicularia; assembly: GCF_003259725.1. Taxonomy (NCBI): domain Eukaryota; kingdom Metazoa; phylum Chordata; class Aves; order Strigiformes; family Strigidae; genus Athene; species Athene cunicularia. Next base: position 29,213,428 of record NW_020799095.1, on the reverse strand, counting down.
ATAAAATATTTGCATACATTTTATAAATAACAAACTGTAACATACACTTCTTTAAGGAATCTACTTTCATAAAGGTGAATAAGCTTGCCAAATGGACTGGGAGGAGGAATTGAAATGGAAAGATGTGAGAGAGACCTAGGAAGTTTTAAAGAGCACTTGGCAGATGGTTTAAGAACCCAAATTCCACAACTGGAAAAGACCAAATAGGTTATAAACAGCTTATCTCATTTAGAAGGAAAGTCGATTCTCTGTGGCTTAAATTTACAATAAAGGAGAGATAGGAAAAATGGATGGTAAAGACCATAAATCAGAAGCAAAGAAATTGGGAAAAAATGATGGAGGAAGTAAAAAGGGCAAAAGGAAAATCTGTAGTCATCAGAGATGAGGGCAAGAAGGTTTCTGAAAGTATATTGAGGACATAAAGAATCTTCTGGTCCAAATAGAAATGAATTACTTGTTAGCAATGATGTAAAAAGGACTCTTCAATACAGATTTCCGTTCAATACTTGGGGCAAAGCCAGACTACTTAGTCACAACTATGATGTTTATGATGACTGTGAAGTACCACTCTACCAATAGCTAAGAAAGATATTAACCAACATAAGCTAGAGCTAAATATTTTTGTATCTGCAGGTTCAGGTGACCAGCGTTTAAGAATTAAGAAAGAGATGGCCATAAACTCTCCTAATCATTAATGTTAATTTTTAATAAGTCTCAGAGCACTAGAGGAAGATGCATCGAGTTAGAAGCTAGATAATGCCATTCTACAATTTAAAAAGAATAAACAAGAACATCTGTCATCCTGACATTAGTGCCAGTGAAAATACTGGCATGACTGATACAGGACTCCATAAAGTATTAAAGAATGATAATGTAATTAATTTCTTTTAAAGTGGTTTATGTAAAATAGATCTTGTCAAAGTAATTTGATTTTATCAATTTATCTGTTAAAACATAGCAAATCAGGATGTCTTCTGTCTTGCGATATGGAAAAGTTTTGATCAGGTGATTACGAAAGTCCTTTATGACCTTTTCTTATTGATAAGAACTACAAAGAAATGTCATTTGTTAAACCTCTTTTACTTTGAGTAGTCATTTTGTTACAGTATTGCTGCTAAATTCCTGGATACCTTTAGCTCTCCTACTCCAAAAGAGATCAGTCTACTTCAAGCAAATACAAAAAAAAAAAAAAATATTTGGTTTTGGCTGAATAAAAAAAAAACAAACAACCTAAAATTCTTTTTATGGACTGCTATTACATCCTATTAGAAAAAGCAATATTTTACTTCCCTGAGATATTTGATGAGGTTTCTGCTTCTAGCTGCATTTAATATCCTTGATGCGCATATTATTTTTCACTATTTGCCCTTACCCTACCTTTTCGTCTAAAGTGCAGTGAGCAGTGCCTATAAAGTACACTACATTTATCTCAAATACAAATTAAAATGTCTCTTTTTAGTGATGAACTTGTTCTCTGGTACAGCACTTCCAAATCACTGTGTAGTGGTCTGCTGATTCCACTTTATGTAAAACTATGGATGTAGCACAATAGGTTTGTAATAGGTTTATCCTTTATGCTTTATTGTTGTTCCCTCAGCATTACAATAATTATCAAGAAACAAATGATTATACAGGTAAATCAAATTTAGGCTTAATTCATATGTCTGGCATCTTTCCTCTTGTTTCAATAGGCTTACAAAAAGTTAGATGCGGTAATTAAACGTATATCTGTAACTGCTGACTCAGATTCCTCCTAGCTCTTTTCAGAAGTCACTCCATCTCTGCCTTCATTTATTTATTTTTTAAATGACATAATGATAGAGATACATGTTTCATAAGAAGCCTGAGATCTGTCTGTGGAAAGTGCTATGTCAAATCTATGTACAGTCATTTCTACTATCATTTTTGTTACTCTGAAAGTCTGATTACGACATTGAGGAAAGTTTGACTCCAGGCTTTTCACTCACCTGTTGAATTCTTGGATAATTCAGACTAATTTTTTTTTTCCTTAAATGATGTGATTTTGTATCCTGCCCATTAGAACAAATTAAAACAAAGTGGTGAGACGGGCTTCAAAAAGGTGTGGAAAATGCTTAAATATTTTAAAAATAAGATTACAAGTACTGAAATTTTTGAAAGGAAATAGCCTTGCACAGGGTCTGTAATACCAGATTCTTCTCTTTAAGCTGCTTAAATAGAAGGAAAAATAAATAAAATATATGAGATGATGTTTTCTCCCTGTCTAAGAGAGACGAACACCCCAATGAGTGAGGAAGTGTATGGACATGCAATGAAGATACAGCCCCTGCCCCAAGTTTCCTATCATTCAAATGTGTTGCTTTTACTAGATTAATTACTCTGTATTCCGAAGTGGCACCGAATGTGTCTAACCAAGTTATGCAGTGTGCAGCCAGCTTGTTGAAGCATATGACAAGAAGTTTGTTGGAACTGATATAAACATGGGTGGTCAAGTGGAGCATATGATGGATCCACAAACAGCTCAGGCCTTCAGACAAGTGAGTTGCTGCCACAAAGTGCCTCTTCTGCCCTCTCCCCTATGGAAATGCCCCCCATGAATTCCATCTCTTTTAACTTTACTTGAGGAATTCTCATGAGCAGTACAAATGGATATACTTTCATCCAGCAATGATGACATGAGTTTAGTTGGCAGGAATACTTGCAGATCTGGTTGAACAGTAAGAAGCTCCCACAGAAAAGGCATGGGCAAACACTAGCAGGTCTTGATGCTTTCTGACATGAAGACCCATTGCACTAAATCAGACCATCTTTCTGTACAGACTTAACAGGAATTTCTATGAAGAAATGTGAAAACAAGCCCTCCAAACAGCCATCTGCAATTTGCCCTTCTGGTTGGATCTGTGATAAACATCTTATTCACTGATTCACTTTACAGCATGTCTGAGGACCAACTTTTCCCCCCTCCTGCTATCATCTTATTCCCTAACCCAGTCACACCAGGATATTTTCTGTCTTCCCATTCACTCCCACTAACAATATTGAATCTGTTATTGTCTATAACATAAGATACTCCAAAAACTGATTACTATCACACACTTCAAAATCATCTATAGCTATTTATGGGTAAAACAAATGAAAATATATGAGCTAGTTTTTGAGCTTCATATCTCATGGTTAATTCCTATCTATAATAGCCTTCACAATTTATTTTTAGGATTTTATTTACCATAGTATAAACAAATTCCTTTGTTGCTATTTTCTTCCTTTCACTTAGAGAGTGAAATCCGTAAGCTTCAGACGTGAAGTCTAATTATGTTCTCTAGTAACTATCATTCTCATTTGATGGTTTGCAGTGTGGCTTCATTTTAAAAATAATGTGATTGGTTCCAATGTTAGGGTTATAGGCAAGAGAATAATTACCAAAATCCATGTTCCTTTTTTTCCTCATTTAACACTTCTATGGTGGATTTGTTTAGAACTTAATTAAGGAGCTTTTCAGCAAAGTGAAAATCAATCTTTAAAGCCAATCAGACACTCAAACACTCACATTAGTTCATGCACATAGACTCAGAGAAGGCTTCTAAATATGACAAGAGACATATAGCTTATGCTGACTGAAGAAAGCAGTGGTATATACTGCTTTTTTTTCCTGGGGCTGCAATGCTTTACAGATTGATAAATATTTTGGAGGATGCATTGTGAATGATATTCTGGAAAAAAAGAAGTCTGAATATAAGTGGAAGAAGTCACTTAATTTGTTCTAACCTGACATTTTCTAACTTAATGCATGTAATTTATTTTTTCCCAGAGTTGTCTTCTATTTATATCAATGCAGTTACACTACTGTGAATAGGATAAGGATTTGCTTGTCAGTATACTTGCAGCAATAGTTATTTGCCCCAGCATCTGAAGTAGTTGTACCAATATCTCCTGTTAGATCTATATAATGGGATGAGCATGGCCCCTGGCAGAATGCTCAAAAGGAGAAATAATGCTCTTCCAATGGTCCTCAAATTGAGAGAGAGTGAATGAGAGCACAATAGAAAAAATGGTTCCTAAAGCCAGAGATCCCCTAGAGGATGAGGGGAGGAAAATCTGGCAGGGAAATACAGATTATGAAAACCTTCTCTGTGTTCTTGTCAACAATTTATAAAAAAAAACCAGATATCTTCCTCGCTTTCTTTCTATTACATGTGCCAGAACTACACTTTTATGCAACCTGTAGACACGAATATTATCTGTAACAATGAAAATGTACCGACAGCACCGATTTCCTTTCTCTGTCAAAATTCTATGTCTGACGTAGAATCACAGAATAGTTTGGGTTGGAAGGGACCTTTAAAGGTCATCTGGTCTTACAGTCCCTGCAATAAGTAGGGACACCTTCAACTAGATCAGGTTGCTCAGAGCCCTGTCCAGCCTGACCTTTAATGTTTCCAGGGATGGGGCATCTACTGAGCAACCTCTCTGAGCAACCTGTTCCAGTGTCTCACCACCCTCATCATTAAAAATTTCTTTCTTATACCAAGTCTAAATCTACCCTCTTTTAGTCTAAAACCATTATCTCTTGTCCTATTGCAAAGGCACTGCTAAAAGTTTTGTCCCTGTCTTTCTTATAAGCCTCCTTTAAGTACTGAAAGGCTGCAATAAGGTCTCCCTGGAGCCTTCTCCAGGCTTAAAAACCCCAGATCTCTCAGCCTGTCCTCACAGGGGAAGTATTCCAGCGTTCTGATCATTTTTATGGCCCTCCTCTGGACCCGCTCAAACAGGTCCATGTCCTTTCTTGTACGGAGGACTCTAGAGCTGGATGCAGTACTCCAGGTGGGGTCTCACTAGAGTGGAGTAGAGGCACAGGGTCAACTCCCTCAACCTGCTGGCCACATTTCTTTTGATGCAGCCCAGGATACAGTTGGCTTTCTCGGCTGCAAGTGCACATTGTCAGCTCATGTCCCACTTTTCATCCACATCCCTTCATCTCCCAGCCTGTATTGATGCCAGGGGTTGCCCTGACCTATGTACAGGACCTTGCACTTGTCCTTGTTGAATGCATGAGGTTCAGATAGGTTCACTTCTTGAGCTTGTCCAGGTCCCTCTGAATGGCATCCTGTCCCTCAGGTGTGTCAACCACAACACTCAGCTTGGTGTCACCTGCAAACTTGCTGAGGGCACACTCAATCCCACTGTCTATGTCACTGATGAAGACATTAAACAGCACTGGTCCCAGTATGGGCCCCTGAGGGACAACACTCATCACTGATCTCCATCTGGACAGTGAGACATTGACTACTACCCTCTGGATGTGACCATCCAGCCAATTCCTTATCCACCAAACGGTCCACCCATCAAATCCATATGCTTCCAGTGTTGTGGGGGATCCTCAAAAGCTTTACTTACAGAAGTCCAGATAGATGATATCTGTAGCTCTTCCCTTGTCCACTGATATAGTCACTCCATCACAGAAGGCCACTAGTTTGGTCACACACTTGCTTTTGGTGAAGCCGTTCTGGCTGTGTCAAATCACCTCTCTGTCCTCCATGTGCCTTACCATAGTTTCTAGGACAATCTGTTCCAGGATCTTCACAGGCATAGAAGTGAGGCTGACAAGTCAGTTGTTCCCAGAGTCCTCCTTTTTACTCTTTTTCAAAAATGGGTGCAATGTTTCCCTTATTTCAGTCATGAGGAACTTCATCTGACTGTCATGACTTTTCAAATATCATGAAGAGTGGCTTGGCAACTATATCAGCCAATTCCCTCAAGACTCTGCCATGCATCTCATCAGGTCTCATAGACTTATGTATGGTCAGATTCCTCAGGTGGTCACGAACCTGATCTCTTGCACTGTGAGAGACTTTGGTCCCCAGTCCCTGTCTTGCGGTTCATTCACTTGAGAGGTGTGGGAAGAGAGTTTTCCAATGAAGACTGAGGCAAAAAATTTGTTGAGTACCTCAAGCTGCCTTCTCATTCATTGTTTCCAGTTTGCCAGTCTTGTTCATCAGGGGGATATGCTGTCTTTGACCTTGCTTTTCTGGCTGACATACCTGTAGAAGCCCTTGTTATTATTCTTTGCATCCCTTGCCAAATTCAGCTCCAACTGCATCTTGGCCTTCCTCACCCCATCCCTACACAACTGGTCAGTGTCCCTACACTCCAGAGGATACTTGTCCATGCTTCCTCTGTCTGTGCATCTCCTTGCGCCCTTTCATTTGACCATCAGGTCTTATCTCAGCCATGGTAATCTCTTGCCTTTCTTTCCTGATTTCTTACATCTGGGGATCAAGAGCTTTTTTGCTCTGTGGAATGTGTCCTTAAATATCTGCCTGCTCTGTTCTGCTCCCTTGTCCCTGAGGGCAGTCTCCCAGGGGATCCTATTGACTAACTCCTTGAACAGCTGGAACTTTGCTTTCCTAAAATTCAAGGTCCTGACTTTACTCTTTGCGTGACCCATTTTCCTCAGGACTGCAAACTCCATCAGTGCATGATCGCTGCAGCCGAGGTTGCCTCCAAGCTTGACATCATTGATTGGTTCACTTGTGTTGGTGACCAACAAGTCAGTCAAGTATTTCATCCCCTCTGGCAGGGCTGTCTATTGCCTCGCTTAAGAAGTTATCCCCAGTGTATTCCGGGAGCCTTCTGGGTTGTCTACAGCTTGCAATACTACTTTTCCAGAAGATGTTGGGGTGGTTGAAGTCCCCTAGCAGGACAAGAGCCTGTAAGCATGAGACCTCCTGTAGCTGGAGTAAGAAGGCTTCATCAACAGGCTCCCCTTGATCAAGCAGCCTGTAGTAGCACCAACCACAAAGTTCCCTCTGTTGCCTTGGTCTCTAATTCTTATCCATAAGAATTACAACCTGCTCATGGCTATACTTCAGAGACAGCTCTTCACACTCTATCCATTTCTTGATGTAGAGGGCAACCCCTCCACTCCTGCTTCCTTACCTATCCCTTCTGAACAGCCTGTAGCTATAGATAGCCACACTCCAGTCATGGGATTGGCCCCACCAAGTTTCAGTAATCACAACTAGGTCATAACTTTCTAGCAGTATGGTGGCTTCCAGCTCCTCCTGTTTGTTGCCCATGCTGCATGCATTGGTGTAGAGGCACTTCAGCTGGGCTGTTGACCATGTGACCTTCTTAGAGGAACACCCCTTAGTAATTAAGATAGCCACCCTTAATACCCTCTGCATGCAATGAAAAGAAAGAGGTACTTTTATATCTCGCTTTATCCCTCTTGTTTTAGACAGCTGCTATAAGAAGTGTTTAGGTCCCTAAAAGTGCTTATTTCTTTCCAGTGGTTGTAAAGAAGATCTAAGCAATTACTATAGGCATCTAAGTTTGATTAGATGAATAGCAATCCAGAGAAACATTCACATGCACAGGGAGTAATAGAAATCAGGATCATAACTCTGGAAAGAAAGTAATCTCAGTACTGGAAATGCAGCCAGTGGTGAGTATGCTACAAATGCTCATAGGTCAGTGAAAAGCAAATACTGGCCACAGTAAAGTGACAATTTAAAAAAAAAAAACCCAAAACCAAAACATTAAGAATGGACAGAAATTGCTAGACCACAGGTATTTAGCCACTGTTATTTCATGTCTAGCGAAAGGCAGTGAAGATGCAGCTCCATTAACTCGTTTGTATCTCCTGGTGATTCATACCAGAGTTCAGAAGGAAAAGAATAGCTTCGGCAATTTTTGAGTGGGTCTTAGAGGAGCCAACATGACTCAAACCTGGTTGTATAAATAAATCTTTCCATAACATTGAATATAATTTTTTAGTCTTTTAATATTCTGTGTGGGTGTTTATAAAAAAGGGAAGGGTTACTATTAGATATGGCAATGTCCACACACATGTTTTCATGCACATGTTCACAAAAAACAGAGAAATAATAGAATATGAATTTTAAAAATGAAATATAACTCCATGGCAACGATATTTGTAGGAGGTGAAGGACAGAATACAAGATTTCTATTAAATAAATCATAATTTATTACACATGCCTGTATTTGGATGCCCAGTTAAGTACCTAATTACATGAAAAATGCAATTGCTATGTAAAGTGATGTTCATTTTCAAGCACACCTGCTGAGTTTAGGGTTGTCATTTGGGTACCTGCTCAGTTGCATGCTGTTGTACACCACCTGCAGAAAATATTTGTGTGCCTGTCAGGAGTTTGGCACAGGTTATTAGTGAAGAAAACCATTGCTTTGCAGGTTCAGAAGGCAGTCTCATGGTCTATCCAACATAGCTGACAAATTTCATTATGATTCCTAGCTGGAGCTCTGGCAGTGAAGCTTTTTTGTTTTGATGAGGGGATGTGCAGGGAGAACCCTTTTTCTGCTCAGACTAGATGCTTTTGATTTCTTGAATTTCAGCTCCAGTTGATGAGTCCTCCCCTATGCTCACCTACATTTTTTTTTGTTCTTTTCTCTACTTCCTTGACACATGCTGTATGCCATTAGAGAGCAAAAAATACTACTAGAACTTCTATTTTTGGTGTTGGTCCATTTGCTTTGTTGATTATCATCCTAACTGTCAAAGAAGTGAAATGGCATTGCTTTGCAGTACCTGTGCTCCATAGTACTAGCTTTCACATTGTTCTTTGTTTCCTTGACAGATAGAAACTGTTTCTGTTTTTCCTCATGAATGCTTTATGTGTGATACTGAGCAGCTCACAGTGACAGCTAAAACATAGCCAAGTGGCACTAAAGGACATTTCTCAAATGTATTTCTTTGCCCTTTCTTCACACTGAAGATGTTAATGAGACTACGTATATTTTTCTATGGGGGATAGGTTCTTTACTGCTCAAATATCTCTACACTCTTGCAAATATTACTTAGGTGACAGAAAGTGTGGATTCATTCTAGGAAGAGTCTCTGAGTTCTTTTACAGCTTTGCCTTTAACATATTATTAAAAAAGAGTCTTGGACTAAAAGCAATATTGTCTTACATATTCATCCAGTTTATTCTAAATTGCAGGGAATGAGGTTGAGGAAATGGAGCATTATATGACTGTGCTGTCAAGGGGCAAGTGAACAGTGAGAGAGGGCATGTAAAGAGACAGGGAAAAGCTAAAAATGAGGTGGAGCAACAATTTATTTTCAAGGAACTGAAGCCTAAGAGCTCTAAAGAGGACTTTGCAGCTGTACTGATTTAGAATATAGTTCAGTGAAGTACTAGATGTTGGAGCTGATAGAAACTTTCTGGAGAAACATAAAGATTTGAAAGACTGTAAATATTTTGATGAAGATGGTTAAACTTTCAACAGGTGCCAGGCAGCAGGATGGTTCTTGCTGGTTGGTGGTGCGCCGGTTCCCTGAGCAACTGCCTTTCTGGCCTTCTCATTTTCATCCATGAATACATTTGCAAGTATAGAGATCTGTAAAATATATTGCACACACAAGCTCAGCTTTATTCCAGTATATGCCTATGGATTAAAGTCGAACTGACTGAATTAAATAGGAAAATTGCAAATACATTAAATGGTGTCTAGTTTTGTGTATGCATTTGTACACAACAGAAGATGTTGTGTATTCATAAGAAGCTGAAAAGCTATCATTCATATGTAGGTATATATCAGCTAAGTACCAATGGCCCAATCATGTTGTTTTGTTAGGCAAAAATAACATTTTCAATATCTTCTTAGGATGATAGCATTTTAAGTGTATTTTTACTCTCCATTTACATACTAACTACACCAAAAGGAAATAAATTGAGTAAGAGGAACTGCATCTGTGTACATATTTAATCCCTTCTCTCTCCTTTTTTTTTTTTTTTTCCCACACAGAGATTGAAAGATTTAAAACAAAGGGAATTTGCTCGAAATGTTGCTTCAAAGTCATGGAAAGATGAGAAGAAACAGGAAAAAGCACTCAAGCGTCTCCACCAGCTTGCAGAGTTACGGAAGCAGTCAGAATGGCAAGTATTTAAAATTTATATTATGTTTTAATGCCCTCTTTCCTCAGTCCCAGAAGAAATCTCCATATTTTTACTCCTACACTCTGTAATGTGCAGAGACTGTGTATACTGTAACCAGTTTTCAGCTGTCCCAACTCCAAATGTTCCTGTTCTGCAAACCATAAAATTGAAAGCCCCTGAATTAATTACTTGCTATTTGAAGGTCTGTGTTTTTCTCCCCTGTAGCTAGTTAATCTCATCTCTCCTGAACTGAGTGGTTTGAAGATGTTTTTATAATATCACTATTTTACCTTATTAAAACTGACCTGAATAGATTAGTATAACTGTCTTATCATTTGATAGTAAGTGAACAGGAGAGGAAAAACACCTTTTAAAGCATCGGTACTGAGTCTGTGAATCATTTTCACTGCTTTTAGTATACTGAGATTATTCTCACAGTTTTTCTGTAGAGTAATGGAAGTATCATTATATGAATGAAAAACAAGTAATTAACTGAGTTAAGTTTATCCAGTCCTGTTATGTCTATTGATGAATATCAAGATACAATAGCAAGTTTGCACTAGTAAGCCTTTACATTTCAGAAATCTCCTTTGTTTAATAACACTGAATGCTTCACTAGAAAAGATTGCCACCAGACCAATTGTTTATGTTAATCTATGACCATAATGAGATAAGTAGATAATTAAATTGACATCCTTTTAAATTTGTATCAAGCTCTTACTGTACCCTGGAAATAATGGCATTGGAGTTTATTATATACTCATTTTGGCCTATGTAATTGCTTGAGTAATCTGCTGAAATATAACAGTTTAGTGCTAATGTATCACTTTTATGGTTACAACTCCATTTTCATACAAATCTGAAAGAAATGTAACCACCTGAGGGAAGATGCCTTTATGCCCAAGCACATGATGATGTAGTGTCAGATAGATAGACCAATAAGGTCGGTGAGAATAGGAAAACCAGAGTGAGACTGGGAAGGAAAAAGCAGGTTTGCTTTTAGAAAGAGCCATGAATCCGTAATACTTAACAAAGAGCCTGGAAAGACAGTGCTCACTATTCCTGTTTGTAGTGACTAATATGTTCAGGGGTGGCTGTGATCTTGGTGGAGGGGTAGCATTCCTAGTTGCCCAGGCAAGACAGAAAGTCAGCCTTTCTAAGCAAAAGTCTACACACACACACACACACACACACACACAAAAAAAAATACACACTTGTTATTGTCCCCAAGTACTGCATCTCAGGTTCCAGCAGAGTTCCTTACAACAAGCTAATACAATCTGACAAAAAAATTGCTGTTAATCTTGTGCACAGAAAAATTGAAAATGCAGCTTTATTTTGCTGTTCCAATGAGACTTTGAAAAGGATCTCTTTACACGCCTTCTCCACGAAATAATTTCTTCTTGATGTACAAATAAGGGTGAATTTGTTTCTCCTGATACCAAATTTGTGGCAAATGCAAAGATATTCTCAGAAATGCATACATATTCTCATACTCCAAGTTGACCCTACTCCAGGGAGTATATATCATTCCCATTGCTGAAGATCAATGCATTTTTATAGTATTTATAAAACATGCTAGCTTATTTATAGATAGCTGTTACACAGATCTGATAGTTGTAATTAATTTATAGTTAATTAAAATATTTTCTAACTTTTAATCAAACTCTTTACTGCAGCTGTTTCCAAAATTTTTTCATGTAAGTGTACTGTAGTACTGCATTGATAGCAAATGTAGATAATTGGTCTAATAATATGCATGTTTAAAATATTACTTGGAATAATATTTGTATGGTGGCTATATATGTCTCATCTCTAATGGAAAATGGGAACAGTCATTCCAATCTCAGTTAATTATCTGCTGCAAGAAGTCAATGATTTACCATGTTTGTTAAGGCCTTCTTATAATAGGTTGATTTATGTTTTTTTTTTTAAAGTACAAGAAAACTAAACCACATATTTAAAATCTGACAGGTTTTGGGAAGAGGAAAAATTAGTGAAAGTAGAATACTGAAAGAGAAAATATGGCAAAGTAAGTCAAATGGTGGTTGATAATGAGAACACTGAAGTTGCCATTATTATTGATGGAAATCCATCTTGTGTCCTTTTCCCCACCAATGTTTGGTGATAGTTTTAGCATTAATATCTCTTTGAATATTTCACAAAGTCATGTACTGTGGAATAATATAAAGATAAAATAAAAGTCTACTCTTTAAAAAAATCATACATACACCCCCTCAAGCAAGTAGAATGCTGACTTTTCCCTTACAGAGTTAGATTCTGCACAATTTCCTTTGCAGTGGCCTCTCAGAAAAACGAGACTTATAACAGACCAGGTTGTCCTTGATATAAATTCAGAATAAAGCCAATATTGTTTATTCTGGATGTACATGGGCATAACTCTGAAAAAGAGCTTTCATGTGCTGGCTTCAAATCATATAATTTCCTGTATGTAAAGATTGTCTTGCCCATATAAAAGCCCAAGCTCAGGGCTAGACCCCTTAGAAACTTTAGAAATTTAGTTTTCCCTTGTAACTGCATTACTGATACACTTCTTTACCAGGCAGACTTCTTCAAATGTGAGTTTTGTCTTGTTTACTTAATAGAGCTTTCCTGTTTGTTTGTTGGGTTTTTTTGTTTTGTTTTGTTTTGTTTTGTTTTTTAAATTTATTACCTTACAGTATCACTGGAAGTGGACCATTGCTTAAAGCCCCCAGATTAGTCATGGAAAAGCAGCAATCACCAGATGGCATTTTCTTGTACAAGGGCAGCAAGTTCACAGCAAGTTCTCAAAGAACTGACAGGAATGAAGGACAAGGTTTCTCCAGCAGTGTACTAGAGAAACAGCAATTTCTCATAAGCAGGCACCAGCCCCCTACTGAAAGAACCCGTACACTTGGAAATCAAGTCTCACATGCATTCCCAGATAACACAAATACTTCTCCAAGGGCAGGAGTGTCTTTCTCATTCTCTAAAAAAGTCCCTTTGAAGCTCGAGTCTTCAGCATCGGTCTTCAGTGAGACATCTGAAGAAGGAAATGATTGTAGTGAATCTCCCAACCATAAAACAAAGCAAGGTCTTGAGGGCTGTCGTTCTGGCACACTTTTGGAGGAGGATGTGAAAGTGAGCTTGGATAAAGTGCCATCTATTACACAAGACCAATTGGATTTGGATAACAGTGCATCAAGTCATGTAGCTGCAAAACCTAAAATGCTAAAGGAGAGTGATAAAAGTAGTGATAGAGAATTAGAAGAAAAGGTCAGTGCTCATCCTTCATTTTCCAAAGTCAAAATACAGCTTTCAGATTTGGATTTTTCTGGTTCACTTAGAGAAATAGAGCAAGAGAGCCAATTGAACGAGTCTGAGCAATTGATAGAAACTCTCATTTCACCTTCATGTCACGCTAGCAGTTTTTGTACACAGCTGAACACCTACAAGCGCAGGAATGCCCACCTTCCTGACCAGTTACCTGAGCTCCCACAAGAGCCAGCACCTGAGCTGGCATGCACAAGCAACATTAATGACAGTCCTGGGGTGGTAAAAAGAGAAAGATCTTTGGAGAGTTCAGAAACCACAAATGGGAATATAGAAACACTGCCAAGGCAAACCATCGTTAAAGAGGTTAAGCCCCAGTCATTGCCTTTCCTCCATGTAGTGAGCAAAGATGGCACCACTGCTCTGCAGTGGCCCACAGAATTACTTTTGTTTACAAAAACTGAACCCTGTATTTCATACGGCTGTAATCCATTGTATTTTGACTTCAGACTCTCTTTAAATCACAAAGATAGTAAACAGCATGAAACAAACAAAGCAAGCTGTGAAGAGCACTCTATAAATAAGACTGCAGATGAAAATGAAGCCTCAGGTTTAATAAAACACAAGCAAATGTCAAATGAACAAGATAATCAGTTGTTGAAACCAAAGAAGATGAAAGGTTCCCTAAATCCAAGAAAGGCCAAGCAAAAATCTGAGTTAGATATAGGCAAAGAAATGAATGAAAATGGTCAAAAATGCGTTGAAGATTATTTGAATGAAAATATACCCAAAGTGCCTGGTTACCTTGATGTCTCACAAAAGGATTATATGACAGGAAAAAGTCTTCATACAACACTGAGAAGACCTTTAAAGCATCATTTTCATAGCTGTGAAAGAAAAAAACGGAACATCAGAAATGAAAGCATTTCCTTTTCTGCTTTTATGTCTAGGATTAAAAAGTCTAAAGCTGCAAAATGTCATTTAGTTTATTCCAAGGAAAAACGTGAAAACCAAAATGACTGCAGATCCGTTCAAGATGTGGCCAGCTGCAGCAGTGACGTAAGTGACAGTGGAAAAGACTCTAGTGGAAGTTTCCTTAGTTACAAATCAAGTTCAAACAGCAAGTATTCAGAAAATGAAGGATGTGGAAATTTAATGAGATGCTGGAGATTCCCATCTCCTCAAAAATCCTCCTCTGACAGACATTCCAGCTATTCTGACACTTCAGTTAGCAGTACAAGTAGTTACATGAGCTACATGAGTCCCACATCAAACAATCACAGCAGAAATAATTTGCTTTTTTATTGTAAAAGGAAAAGAAAGACAGCTGAAAGGCACAAATGTAAACACACAAAGCACAAGTGTATTTTCACTTCTGATGATACAGATGAGGATTATCTTTGTCATAGTAGGAATCACAGGACTAGAAACTGTACACAGAGGGGCACAATTAAATACCGAAGATGTTCAAGGCATAAAGTTTTACAACACGGAGACAGATCTAAACAGAGCAGACACAGACACCAGCATCTGGGCAAAGGGCATAGTAGAAGTAGAAGCTATCATAGCTCCAAAAGTTGTTCCACCAGAGATTCAAGAAGCAGTGAAAGATCATCTGGTAGCAGAATATCAAGAGGCAGCAGTTCAGGATCCCTCTCAAAAGAGACTGACAACTGTGACAAAACAAACGAGGATACAGAAAGAGGTTCTAAAACTGAACTGGGAAGAGCTGAAACTGCACATTATGAATCTCTGAATGTGAATGGTCAGTCAGAAAACTTTTCCACCTGCTCTTCTAAAACCCTGGAAAAAGGCATATGTGGAAAAAGAAAGTCACTGACAGCCAAGTTACTTTTAGAAAGAGTGCAGTCCAAGAAAACCCAGGAACAAATGCGTGATTCAGAGAGATTTTCAAACATTTGTGGGGGAGAATTAAAGGACCACTCACAAAGTCACTTTGCTCTCCAGTTTTCAGCAGCAGCAGATGACATTGCAATGTTACCTGTGCAAGAGAAACTTCTAAGCATAGATGAAAATGACATGGGGCATAATGAAAGAAGTTTGTCGAAAACCAGTGTGAAGAAAACCAACTTTGAAGCATCAGAGATAACTAATGTTGCTCTTTCAACAGGCACTGATTATGATCATTGCCTTTTTAAAGACATCATTCAAATAGGAACAGGCTATCAGAGCCCGAGCATAAAAAGGAACACAGCAATAAAGGAACAATCCAATCTCTTCATTAGTGAAGTGCAACCCTTTATACAAAGCTGTGACCCGGTACCAAATGATTTCCCTGGTGCTTTTCTCCCTAATAGATATTCTGTTGTTGCTAATTCAACAGAGACCAAAGAAGAACGACATGATGTAAACATGGACTCAAACCAGGCAGAAGGCAGTTCAAACTCTCTTTGTGACAATGCTATGCAGAAGTATGATGACACAGTAAATGACCTAGAAGTGTACAGTAAATCCACCTCCTCTCCTTTAACGCAGCAGCCTATCACGTTTTCACCAGAGGAAGTAGATAAATACAGGTTGTTGCAGCTGCAAGCCCAGCAGCATATGCAGAAACAGCTTCTGGCAAAACACCTGAAAGTTTTGCCTGCCCCAGGACCAGCTGCCTTCTCTGCAACACCAGCAGTTCCTGCCCTCCCTGTTCAGCAGCATGCTACTGTCACCACCATTCACCACACACTGCTGCAACGTTTTGCTGTCTCAGCATCTGTACATCCCCATGGCAGCCATCTCTCCCTGGCACACCTCCACCCCCTCTCTCAGGCACATTTTGCCCCCGTATCACTTTCCCCATTAGCACCAGCCCTCATTCCCACCCACCCTGCTTTGCTGACAGGACATCCACTGCACTTGGTCTCCACCACACCCCTCCAGCCTTCCCCACTGACCTTCCCTGTACTGCCACACACTGCATATATCCCAGCCTTATTTACACCACACCTGAATGCAGCCACACCTTCTGCCATACATCCAAATCCCTTAGTTCATCCATTATTCCAAGGGCAAGAGCCCCATCATCATTCTTGCTCTAGCCAGACCCAACAGTTACCCACAATAAAAGAAGTTTTCAGTGTTTCTAGCTATTTAAACTAGCCCCCAAAATTACACTATGGCTCCAAACCCAAATTTTAATAAAATAAATTATTCAATGTTTAGTCATGTGTCTGAGGGGAAATGTACTGCTTTGCTGAGAGCACAATGACAAATATTTTAAAGGCCACATTCTGGCTGACAGCATATGAATGTTGATTTAGTTCCCATATCACTGGGTAAAAGCTGGTTTAAAGCCTTTTATGATACTGTTACAAGGAGGATGGGGTCCAACTAGTATCATTCGAAAGAAGGTTTGGAAAAAACAACCTGAAGTAAAGTTTGTGATTATCAGTAGGAATGGGACCACAGCACCCAGGTATCATGTGACCAAGAATATCAACACTGATGAGTGACTTGAAGTAGCGCAATTTAAGGTAGAGCAATCTTGACACACCTCCAAGGTTTGCTTTTCTGAGTGTGTATATGCAACGGCATTGTACTTGGTCTAGTTAAGGTATTTCAGACAGAGCAAAAAAGAGGGTATCTGGGACCACAAGTTCCTGGTTCTGTCTCCTGGCCAAAATAAACTGAGGAGCCTCAGAGTGAGGGGTGATACCACTGGAAAAAGAGGTACAATAACATCTCAAAGATAACTTTAGTGATTTTATCCCTAGGCTATGCTGCTTGGATGGTGTAAAGGGACTGCAGTCTTGTCACAGGTACAGAACAAAAAATTCCCTTCGTGTAAGGGAGCTCTGCACTGGCACAAGCAAGCTGCTGTTTTTCTTCCTGAGCCAAGCATCCAAGAAAGCAAGGGAAAGAAGGGGATGAAGACAAGTTCTTTGGCATTGCCTGTCTGTGGCTGTAGCATAGGGTATGTCAGTGGTGGGCTGCAGCAGCCCAGAGCTGCTAAGCAGCTAGTGCTGGCTTCGAACATTAGAGGTCCTTGGCTAAAACTGCAACACTTCTTTCCTACCAAACAGAGCTCTGACGTGTGGGAAAGTCTTGCTCAAAGAATGTGTAAATATGTTTTACCCCTTTCACAAACAACAGGAACAATTGGCTGGTCCTATAAAATTCTGATATTCATAATAAAGCAGAAGTAAAATTCTGAGTGGCTCTCTAGGTCAGGTATCATATAAAACCATATCACAGTTCTCATCATATACATCAAGGTATATTGAATCTAAACAAATATGTCAAGATTCCTGCATGGCTTCCCAAACTCTCAACATACAAACTGAAGTTCTGAATCTGCAATGTTTGAATGCATGTATCCAACCTTCAGGGTAATGCGTGGTTAAAATTGCTAGTAATAACTGTGTATCTGGAAATAGGTGAGGGCTTCAGCACCTCTTTGAATGGCACATTTTGACTATTTTTATAATGTTTCTAATTCAATGTGGGATATTTAGCATGAAATTAAGTTCATGGTTAGTGTGCAGGCATGATTCCCAATATAATTGGACAGTGAAGTGTCTGACAGACAGTACCTGTTTGTTTGGATTAGAAACATCTGAAATAATTTAAATTATTTTGCAATAATGTAGTGCACAATTAATAATGTATCTTTCAGAATCGATGTAAAACATATTTAAAAATTTTTGGAGGATTTTATTCCATTATATCTGGCTATCTGAAGAAACTGAGAAAACTAATTGCAAATGAGTTGGATATTTAAAATACATTTTAGGACCAATTTTCTAACTAGATTGATCCATTACAATA
The DNA here is from genome assembly GCF_003259725.1 of Athene cunicularia. Lineage (NCBI taxonomy): Eukaryota > Metazoa > Chordata > Aves > Strigiformes > Strigidae > Athene > Athene cunicularia. The sequence continues at coordinate 29,195,498 of NW_020799095.1, read as the reverse complement.
GAATGGAATTGTTTTAATTTCTAAAAGCAGCTGCTTCAGCATAAACTGGTATTATGCCAGACTTGTCAACTGGCATTACAAGTTGTGACTGCTTGTTTTGTATTTGCAAAGTTAAAGTTTCTTTGAATACTGAATATTTTATCCATCAAATAAAAAATGTCAACAAAAAAATATAGAGACTGAGAAGAAGCAAAACATTTTTATATTAAAAAAGGTTAGCAGAGCCAGCACCCTCAAATAACTTTTGGTTGGAATTCCAGCTGATTTATTAATTTCATTAACAAAATGGATCCATGCCATTTTGGAGTTACTTATCTTTATGGTTTAATTTTCTCATTTTAATTGTAGGGAATTATCCTTTCATTTCTGGCTGAAAATCTTCCCAAATTTAGATCTGAATTTACATATTATTTCCATACTTCTGAAAATGTATTTTATCAAAAATATTTCACTGAATGTGACTTAACACCTCTGAAAATTAGTACTTGCTTACTTGGAAGGAGATCCCTCACTCAGTGAACCACTTGGAAATATTACTTACATTCTGCAGAAAAACTCTGAATTGGATGTTTTAAAGGAGCAGGTCAACCTGTGCCCTAGAAGAGTCTGACTGAACTGCAGTTCAGGGCTAATACCAGCCTAAAGATGAATTACCAGTCCTACAAATCTTTACATTTATGGGCCCAGTTCCATTCCTATTCAAGAAAAAAACAGCTGTTCTCATTGTATATAAGATTCATTTGTACCCTAAGTAGATAACACCAAGACAAAAAAATGGAACAGAAGAAATGACAGACTAGTCTCATCTTTAATGTGTATACACACATTTTCTCTCCTTGCTTCTTACAGGGTTAATATTGTTGAAATTCCTATGGCAAGAATCCTGAGCAACTGAAACTTAATATCCTACTACACAGATCATTTATGGGAAATATGTATGTTTCCCTTACTGTATGCACAATACAATGGGATTCTAGGAAGGAACCAAATCATAGGATGTCCATGCACCATTGAATTCCAACAAGGATGATCTGTTAAGTCAAATGAATAGACAATAAAGATTAAATTTAATTCTTGGAACAATGGGAATTAGGATTTTGAGAGGTATTGATGGAAAAAAGATAGATTAAGAAGGAACAGAAACAGCACAATAGCAAAACAGCAATCGTTGACTACCAACAAATGGAATGTCCAATATTGTTCTTAGTACACAGAAGGGATTTTCTTGGAGAAATGTTATAAAATTGTTAGCACAGCTGAGATCGTATATTTGCTCTACTTGCATTTGTTTTTCACCAGTAATGTACTTTAAATATGTATCATTACTATTAAAAGCCTGATGGATGGAGCCGTGCTACAATTTTGATTTTATTTAGACTGGTTTTCTAAAGAGTTACAATATCCTGGTGGCAGTGATATATACACTCCAAGTTAATTATCTATTTTAGCTTGATGGTATGTTCTTGATATATAATCCAAGGAAACAGGTTACCCACACTGTAAAATTCCAATTTAAAAAGTTTCCTGAGTTAAAAAATGATAAAATGTTTTGGGGTTTTTTTCATAACTGAGGCACTTCTGGAATACATTTAACATGTATATTTGTTGTTCAGATTTTAATAAAAATATCATTTGACCAGATTGATTTTAAAAGTGTTAAGTTTGTATTTAAAACTGGATAATACTCTGGCTAGTATAATATGTAAAGTAGTAATTTTGTTTTGTATTCTCTGTATAAAGTGTTTTATATTATACAGTAGCTAAGTGAATTGCACTATTGTACATGCAGCGCGCCTTTTTTTTTTAGGTTATTCAAGGAATTCCTGGGAATGTAGTTTAATGCAATAATATTTTTTTTTTTTCAATAAAAAGGCTTACTGGTATAAAGAGTGTCAGTCATGTATTTTTAATGTAAAGCATACCAAAAGACAGCAGCATAATAAAATGCAGAATAATGCAAACATATTCTGTATTTTAATTTGCAGAACTGAAATACATTTACTTCGTCCCTGTGGCTATAAACCTGAAATTTCTTAGAATGTTTCCTAAAGATTTTAGTATGTGTTAAAAAAGTGGGTTGTTTAAATGGAACTGAAAATAAATATTCCTTAAAAAAATTATTCTATCTATGTGGTTTTTGAAAGTACTTTTAATAGATCAACATCCTCCTGGATATTTTTATGCACTCATCAGTTTATTTAGAATTACACTTATAACTCACTTGTCAGATTCTCCAAATAATGTCTCTGAGCTATGATTCCTAATGCTTATGTAGAAGGTCCTTTGGTAAAGAAGCTAACAGTGGGATCCACAAATGTATTATTTATTCACTTTTTCACCATTCCCTGAAGCTTACCTTAGTCATGGTAAGTATCTCTTAATCCCTTGTTTTACCTTTTACCTTATATTTTTCCAGTTTATTCATTGTATCCTTTTCTGTCTATCTTTCATATATATTGTAAGCTTTCTGACACAAGATTTTGGATTTTGTCACATAGGTACTCAGTTTTGGAGGTCCCAGGTACTGCTGCTATACTAATAGTAATTGTAAGGCTTGTTATGGCCATCAGTAGACAGTTTCAGAAGTTTCATGTCTCCAGGTGATCACAAAGACTTGAAGTAATGTCAAAACAAGTGTCTTCATAGGTGCATGTAAGAGAGAAAACTGTCTTTTGAGGTGTGGTGTAACAGAGGACATATTCTATTAGGTATGTCTGCATAGCTGGAAATACTTTGGCCAATCTCTGGGACCAAATTAATTTGCCATGCAGTGACATCTCATGACCCAAGCATTTTATAAAATCTTGAAACCACAGCAAATCAACAGAGACGTAATCAACACAGAGTATCTGATTCCATTCAATTGTGTTTCCTCATCAAGTTGTTTCATAATAAAAACAAGATTCAGAACTGGGCAAACTTTAAAAATGTGGCATGTCTGAGAGAAATCCCCTGTGAATTAATATCTATACCATTAACTGTTAACTACAGTAGACTTCTGGCTGAGATCAGATCTCCACCTGTTGTTGAACAAAGTGACAAAGATGTAATATGTGAAGAAATTAAGTTGTCCACACCTTCCTATTCCTGGTAAAGCTAACTACTAATCACCCTTTCTTAAAGCTTAAATCCCAGATTAGTTTAAAAGTTGAGCCTAAGATGTTTGGGTTCTGTTTGTTTTTTTCTTTTTCTATACCACAATTCATCTGTTCAGGCCAAACCTACATTTAGGACAGTAATTTCCTTGAGAATGAAAAACAAATGTTTTGCCAGACTTGAAATGTCTCTTATCACCAGATGGAGATGCTTTTTGGAGGAAAAACATACACATATACATTTTATTTAACTTAAAAATGGATAACCAAATAAAGCAGATATTTCGAGACAGGATAAAAGATAACATATTTGTAGCTACTTTTGTCTAAATTTAGCTTCAAGCCACTCATTTTGCTTCCATCAGTTAAAATACTGTATCAATGTGTCCAGCCTTAGGAAGACCCAGATATTACCTCTACTTCAGAGGATCTCAACTTGGGGATGGGGTTGTTCTTAGTGATCCTGTTTCCCCCAGAGTCCATTTGGATGGGAAACCTCTCTGCCCTCAGAAGGTTTCCTGTAACTCTGAGGTGAGCTCTCAGGGCTTCTTCCATCACAGTACTGAGTACTGCGACTTAAATATATCTGGTCCTTGGTCACAGGCTAGGCAGCATTGTCACCCAGCCAGGCACACTACAAAATTAGTATGATTGCAAAACAGAAGAGATCAGCACCTCCCTCTCCACTTCCCCTCCTCAGGGAGCTGTAGAGAGTGATGAGGTCACCCCTCAGCCTTTTTTCTCCAGACTAGTCAAGCCCAAAGTCCCTAGCTGCTCCTCACAGGACGTTCCTTCCAGCCCTTTCACCAGCTTTGTTGCTGTCCTCTGGACGCATTCAAGGACCTTCACATCCTTCTTAAACTGTGGGGCCCAGAACTGCACACAGTACCCCAGGTGAGGCTGCACCATTACTGAATACGGCAGGATAATCACGTCTTTTAACTAGCTGGTTATATGTGTTTGATGCACCCCAGGATGCAGTTTGCCCTCCTGGCTGCCAGGGCACACTGCTGAGACCTTTTGAGCCTGATATCAACCAGCAACCCCATATCCCTTTCTGTAGGACTGCTTTGCAGTCACTCCTCTCCCAATTTATATTTGTGCCTGGTGTTACACCATCCTAGGTACAGAATCCAGTATTTGAGTTAATAAATTTCATCTCAGTAATCACAGCCCAATGCTCCAATCTACCTAGATCCCTCTGCAAGGCCTTCCCTTCCCTTCCCTTCCCTTCCCTTCCCTTCCCTTCCCTTCCCTTCTTTCCCCTATTGTGCTTTGCTTCACTGTTTAGTCCAATCAATCACAGAAGCAGAGCCAAAGAGGAAAATGAGACTGAGCCAGAACAGGAAGAGAGAGAGAACAGTACAGGAAGGGATGCTGGAAACATATTAGGCCAATTTTCTTCAAAGATGACATTTAAGTGTCCCCATGCAACACCAGCAAAATCTTTCCTACACTCTGGTGGGAAGACTTTCACTTAACCTTATTATTCAAAGTAAGAATCTTAATAGAAACTTTATACAGAAATATAAAGAATTACTGGGAATGTGACTCATTATCTTGCTCTTTCTAGACACTAGGCACAATGATAACAATGTGTGTGGGGAAAAAAGGAATCTGCAAGCCAGTGAACTACACTGCTGCTTTCCTGAGATTGGGACACACTGTTGTGATGTGCTTGAACGTTTCTCTGCCTCAGGGCTGAGAGGCAATACCCTTACTGTCTTCAGGACCATCAGGCTGAGTCTTAAGTCAACACCTTACTTGTCTATGGCACTTTTAAAATACTTTTTATTATTCATCATTAAACACCTTATTTTCTTTACCAGAAAACACAGAATAAGCCAAATAGTCAACTGCAGAAATTATAGACAGAAATAAATCTACAGTTACAGTAATGACTATTTATTCTAAATATCTACTGCTTAACAGTGACCAATCTGTTTTGTGAATGTGCTTAGAAGTACTCTTGACTGAGATGTCAAGCAGTAGATACATGACTGTCTTAAAAGAAGACTCAGCCCAAACTCATTTTTTATGACCTAGCTATAAACCCTTCAAAATAAAGATAAGGTTGAAAAGCTTGATAGACTTCTACCAAGCAGTGTAAGCAGTTCTGCTGCCTCTACTTAAGTGCACATCTAAAACTTATATTACACACAGAAATCAATATTTCATTCTTATGAACCAATAAACTTTTTAGATCAAATAAATTTGCCATTTGCAAATCAATAAATTAAATGTATTTATCAATTTTATGTATGAAACTGTTCTGTGTACTCCAAGCTGTATATGTGTGCAAATCAGCAACATTAATAAATAAATTATCGTGAATGGAATGAACCAATTAGTCTCAGACAGCTATAAACAAACTATTTCTATAAAAAGCAATATGTTCTATACAAAAAATAGTTGAATTATAATGTTTACTTCTTTATTGCATGTAATTTATAGACTGTTTTCTTCCAGCCCCAGTGAGAAACCCTACAGAATTTAATAGAAATAGTTATGTGTGTGCATGTTGGGGAGGGATCATGTGTCTTCTTAAGGATGTACAGTTGCATCTAGTAGAAACTTACAACCCTGGCATAGAATTCTGCAAGAAAATCAAAGGGAAGATGTACAGGTAGGAAATACTTTTAATCAGTTGTTGCATATTTTCACAGCTGAAATATTGCAGAGTTCCAGAAGCAGAGTCTTTTTTCCTGTCCCTCACGATTAGAAGCTGTAATTTGCTGAGGAAATGCTTATCCATCATCTGTCCACATTATTATGAAGTGAAAAGTTATCAGAGAAGATGAAAATACTAGAAATGTTTGCTCCTTGCTTGTGCCAGGATTTCTCAGAAAAGATTCCAGTCTTCTTAAGAGTGCACTCCATTTTCAAGTGACTTTGCTTTCTCCAGAGGGCTGGAGCACCTAGGGTCACCAGATTTGAAGAACTTAAACATATTAAAAGAAAAGTTAACACTGCATGTTTTTTAAGATGGGACAAGTTTTCTGCTCACACAGGACTGGATTTTTTCTGTCCTTTCCATAGCATGCAACCAATACATGAAGTACAGAGAAAAGTTTTCAGGACTATATTATATTTCTCTCTCTCTCCTTGAGACACTTGGGAAACTGTCTGTGAAAAAAAAACCCTGACAATTAAATGAGATTATCCTTGGCCTGCTTTTTAGTTACTAGTAATTTCTTGAAAGGTCTCCATAACTTAAAATATTAATGTTTTTATTAATATAATCTGTAATTACAGTTCTGGTATCTACTGCTGACATATGTTTAATCCTTAGCAATGAGCTTTCTCCCCATGACTGTCCCTCTCAGTTCTGTTCTGTGACTGTGTTTTTTCAAATGCTAAATTACCTGGATTTATTTTTCTTAAATAGTGTGTTAGATAAACAGTTTTTATATGATTTTTATTGGATACTATATGGGTCAGGGTGAAGTATAATAATGAATCTTATTATGGGTTATGAACGGAGCTTGTGAGTTGAAAACAATTTTGTCTTTCATCTCCGTGTTGCCAGCCCCCTCTAGCTTTTCACAAGAGAGATTCTCAGATGTTGAGGGCCAGTGAGCGTGCCTGAATGGGAGAGCAAAACAAAGCAAATGATCACAAGGTCTGCCTGTGAATGATAAAGGTAAAAGAGAGGGAATGTACAAAGTCTGAAAAGCAATGTCAGATTTGTGACACCTGGAGAAAAGTTATGTTAATTCCAGAGGGTGCAGAGAGCACCAAGGAAAGGTTAGACTCATGATGGATAAAACTAGAGAGATTTGCAAGCTCAAATGAAACCTCAGATGAGCAGCTGTGATTACCAAAAATTTCTGATGGGTTTTTTTTACTCACAGTAGGCTTCAACTTTTGCAAAAATAGTAATTTTTTTTTTTCCCCATATATGCTCTTGGTCAAGTCCTAAGACAAACAGAGTCAGATAATGATGAAAAATAACGAATAACTGTACACATGTTTCAGAAACCACACAAAGATGTGTTTAGCTACTGAGTAAACGTTTGGTCAGTTCTTACTCTGCTTGATGTGATATGTCCATTCCTACACTGGGTTCATTTGAAACAGCAGGTTACAGGCCGGTGTTGAGCAAGTATAAGCAAACAGCATGAAACATTTCAATCTGGTGAAGTTGGTTCATTTGGATGTAAGAATAGGGGAAAATGAGTCACAGCTCCATCTGAATCTCAAGAAACTTGTATGCTTGGTGAAATGTATGAATTAAAAATCTGTTAAGTGGAAAAAAATGTTAATGCATAACATTAGCATTTTTTATAGAGAGTTACAGCAATGTGTTTTCTAGGAAATAGATGGGGAAATAATAATTTAGGAAAATATTGGTCATGATATTTGATAATGTTTGATAGGCCAGTGTCCCAAGAAACTGTGGTGTCTTTCAAAAGAGACATTTACCTGTTTCTTTTCACAAAGTTAACCTGATGCAGAACAACGTCTTTGCTGGAGCACTGACATCTGAGTATAGTCATGAGGAATGAATTACAAAATTGTCCACAGAACATCTGAGGTAGCTGAGGCAGCGGTTCCACAGGACAAGCAGATTCCTCCACTTTTGTGGACCAGATGTCTGTAGAAGATGATATGGAGAATACACTGCAGAGCATCAGTCAACGACCTCCTAGCTGCAAGCCTAGATATGTTCTCCATATAATTACTGGAAAGACCACTGCTGAAATCTCTAGGCATGCAGATATGCCTCGTATGGCATTTCAAGGCATTATAGACTGCTCATGACTCAGAATCAGCATATTTTTTTTTAGGGGGGAAAAAAAAAATGAACCAAACCAAGCTACAGTGAATTTAAGTTTGAAAGTGTCTCCTTAATAAAAAATTTCTCAGCACATCTCGGTACTACAAGTATATATTAATGCTAACTCTAAAATCCTTCTAGAATTGTAAAATACATAAACTCTTTAATCATGCTGTAAAATTCCTATTGCCTGTGCAACACAAATCCTTTCTCTCTGCATGACTGTGCCATCATGATGATGGTAAACCCTGTAAAATGAACACTGAGAACCATATAGTATTTCCCCTTGTTGCTAATTCAATGAACACCTGGATTAAAAATGTTCTGATCCTTTCTTTCTGAGGTCATTTATCTGCAGTTGGAAGCAGAGACAGAGTTAGACTATTGCTAAGGGTATATTTTCAAAGTACAACAGAGATATTTAGCCACTTAATTTTCCTTAGAGGCAATATATTATAAAGGCTTTGTGACCTTTAGGTTAGAATACATGGGTTAATGTGTAGCTTCATTTTTTCCTAAAGATTTCTCAAGGATTTCTCAGAAAATCGGCTTTAGAAACTCGTAGTAAATAGAGACATAATCAGCATGATCAGACATGCTCAGACGGAGAAAGTCTCCTTGGCAGCTTGGAAAACTAAAAGCATTGCATAAAAATCATATCACAGTCCTGTCTGTCAGTTCCTGTTAGCAAAACATTTCAACTTTACCTTAGAATTTCTTTGGCCTTCACAAATTCAAGAATAAATCAGTATGTAACATTCCTGCTGAACACTTTTCAGGTCTAAGCATATAAGTAGTCAGTACTTATCGAGAAACTTAACACTGAGTCAAATACTGGCTTGAACTTTCTCTGATTATGTGTTACCGACTTCTCATAAGCTTGGTCAGCAAGACTGATGGGCTCCAGAAGCTCAGTGACACATTATGGGAAATTTGCCCCAGTATTTGCATATGCTTCCCTCTATCTTCACTACCCGGGGCTTAGACCTTTCCAGAGCAGAAGCCAAGGCACACTCTTGCCTCCTGTATTTGTGACAGATACACCACAGTGCTCACATGACACACTGTGTTAACAGATCTGCCAGTGAAAACTCTCGTGTTAGGGAAATGACACAAGATTAACTCATTGCATGTGACATGCAAGAATCCTCACACCGAAATGGGACTGCATAAAATGTAGGTGTCTACTCCTCCTTGATCACCTATATTCCCTATATACTGAAGAGCTCTTACAGTGGGCTCACAGCACTTTCCTCAGGATCACTAGAGCCACCCTTGCTAGGTGCTTACCTCTCCCCACTGAGCTTAGGAGATGCCTACATGGCAGCTCAGGATAGATGCCTACATCTTAGTGTTCAAAGTAGATCAGCAGTGTAAGATATATATTTCTATGGTTTGGGCATCTGGAACTTTATTTTAAACTCAGAACTGGAATCACTACAGCTAAGCCAACTCATCATGATAGAGGTAATACTCCTGCTTAAGGGGAAGAAGAGGAAAGCAAGATGTAAATCACAACAAATCTCTTTTTTTCAGCTATTTATAAGTAGATGCCTGTTAAATGCCTGCCCTGACTGAAGCCAAAAGAAGGCTGACATTTCAAATACAGGTAGGTTTAGCTCCAGTGCTTTACAAGAGTTATCTAGAATTATTTGCCAAAATATTTTGTGAATAATATATGATGAAAAGTATATTTTTAAGCAGCTTATGAGCAATTTATGAAATTAAAAAGGTTAAATTTAAGTGTTATTTGCATCATGTTATTTGCCCACTTCAGATGATAATTCAGTTAGGTTCTTACATACTTTTGCACACAGTGCCAGTTTAATTCCTTGGTTTTAATTTTTTAATTTTTCTTCTTTCTCCCCACTCAGATAAAGATACTTTCCTTATCATCAGGTTGGTTGACTTTCAGTGCTAGTTTTCTTTAGCTGGTGTTAAACAGCAAGTAATTATTATTCTGTATGTCACATAAACATTTGGTACAGTATCTGTTTTTCATCAACTTTAGCTGCTAGAAATTAATGAAAGATGCAACAGTGGAACATTTCAAAAGGTTTTGTCAGAGAAGTGTGTGGGACTACCCTTTATGTGAGTCTAAGAAAGTCCACAGTAACAAGTTTAGATAAAATAACCACAGAAAGAAAATGACAGGCAAAGAGGAGAGCCTTCAGAGACTCTTCTTTTGATAAGATGCAATTACTACAGAAAATTATATTATTCAGATTTTGGTCTTTACTCTCTGACAAACCATTAAAGCCTCTGCTACTAACCCTGAGCATAGGACATGCAAAAGCATGATAGTCATAAATAGACCTAACATAATGATACATCATAGTCTTTTTCCATGAATCGTCAATGCACAGGAAATCTAAGGCCCAGACAACACTGCAAAGGACATTTCTCAACCCAAGTTGGTCAACTCAGTACTCTTCCCGATGTATGTCAACCCTGAGGGAATAAAGGGAAATAAGACCTGCTATGATGTCTCATAAACTTCACTGGGGAATGGATAGTTTTAGCAAAAGTGAAGGCACAGGCAGGCCCCAGGGGAGCAGAAGCCCTGTGAGTGAGCTCGCCCTGTGGCAGAGGAAACTGGGGAAAGCTCCCAGGCTGTGGCCAACAAGAGGAATGTGCTAAGAGGGACAGTTGCACTGCTCTGTTTGTATGGGAAAAGGCTTTAAAAGCTGAGCCTGGTCCAGCTGAAAAAAAACACAGCATGGAGATAAACAAGCAGTCTACAAAAGAAATAGCCCTACAAAAAAAGATGGCTCATTTTAACCCTCTTTAATTAATGATGTGAGCTGCTGTGCTTAAAAGAGCATGAAGACACAATCTAAGGGAAGGGCAGCTCTCACATCCACATAAATTCCCGTGGTGGAGGATGCATGCCATTGGGGCTGTTTGCCATAAGGTCTGCACTTTATCAGAGATTCTGTTCTTTCTATACAGACTTTCTACTACATGGACTCATTCAACTCTATTTCCTGACTTGAAAATTTTACTTTGAGAACTAAATAACTAGAGGTTTTACCTTTAAATTGTGACATTTATGTATATAAAAAGCCATTTAAGCAAGCTACAGAGCTGCTTATATATTGAGTACATCTGCAGTAGATGACATTGATGCCAAGGTGGAGAGGACCTTCATATACTCTGCAGAGGACTCATTATGCTTGTCTTGGAAGAACAGAAATAGTGGTTGGATATGACAGTTAGCTATAGATATCTTCAAAGCATAAGATGCCAAGCCATTACAGTTAGTGCTTGAAGATTAAAATATCTCAGGTAGCTCCCATTAGGACCTAACGATTCATTGCAATGTGCTTCATTGAAATGCTTATATTACACCGCATGAGTTGGCTGTAGCTCTCCAAATAAGGACATAAACTGCTGGAGATATGACAGAGGAAATGCAGGGCATTCATTGCACACAAAATTGCTCTTTCCCATTGTGGTCCTTAAAAAAATATTGCTTGACAGTCTAAGACCAGATCCAAATTTTGTAGTTCTAGTTTTGTTCTATTCTTACTGCCTTGATTCATCTTCACCAGTTGAAATCTCTGTCCTCCTTTCTGAGTCCCTCAGAGATCATGTTTTCCACCTGAACTGCCTTTCAACACAGACATCCTCTGGTGCCATCTCTCACTACCCAGTGTAAGTTGTTATAAAGCAAAAGTATACAGCATTTTAGATTTATGCTTAAAATATAAAATGCCAGCCTCTCTCACATCGAGGCCTCAAGGCTTTTTTAAGATCAAGCTACTGCTGCTAGAAATAGGATGCTGCAATTGAATCTGTGATTCTGTGAATCATTTAGAGTTTTATGTTTTCTTAGTCTGCACTATACCAGGCTTCCAAGTTGGGCATGTGTACATTGACATTTGATGACATCTAATGTATGCATACAGCTTATATAAAATTTGCGTGATGTTAATTGATCACATGCAGGCTCTGATGAGCTCCTTTCCTTCTGCTAAGCTCCACATATTTTAGTGAACTTCTTCACTGGTTCATGTCCTGGATCAGAGTGATGCATACATCATATATATCTGTGGGTAAGTACAAATATACACTTTCCTATGGCATCAACAATAAATCAGCTAATGTGTGACAGCTAAAATAGTTCTGATTTATATAAGTTGCCAGATGAACAGAATGTTTTCCATTGCTTTTTTATTTCAATTTCAATCTCAATTAAATATAGATGAATCAAGTTCATCCATATTATGTCAGGGGTAAGAAGTGTCCTAGAAATCATGTTGTTTCATACTTTGTGTTTGAGGGTATTTGTGCTAAAGAGAACAGTACAGATTGGCAGGGAAAACTAATTGACTTAGTACTAATGAATTGTAAGGAAACTTTACTATTCATTGACATTAAACAATATGTATGAGGAACCCTAGAATTAATAATTCTTATTTAAAAGGAGGAAAACAAGCTTACAGAGAGTCTAATTTATTTTCTTCCTACCTCTAGGCTATCATTTGAGGGGTTTGCTTATGTACAGACACTTCAAACAAGCTCTGAACCTACTGCTGAAAGCAGAGCAAAGGACCTTCCTTATACTCTGCAAAAGAATGAAGAATTAAGTGACACATTTCTGGTATGATAATCAAAACTCTAATGAATTTAAGGGAAATAATAGATTTTATCATCTTATGCAAGGTCTGCTGATGAGCATCTGGGTTTCACCAGCATACTGATTACTGATGGTCCAAACATATTAAGCTTTTCAGTCTCTTTGTTCACAGAATTGAAGCAGCACAGCAGAAGGAAGAAAAAAGAATACTAAAATTATTTTCTATTGTTTTACTGAAATGCTTTATGAATTCATATTTCTTATGGACAGATGGAATAATTCAAAGGTCTTATTTTATAAATGTATCTCATTATTTCACTGCTTATGAAAACTCCCTACCTTTCACAACGAGTCAGCAAAGTAAGGCTTTGTTATGTGCTGTGAACTACTGAGGATGATTCCCAAACAGCAGAGGAAGATAGAAATGTATACATTTCACAAAGGTAATGTCTTGATAGTACTTCTGACTTTCTTTCATAGTTTCAGAACTCACATGTGAGCTGAAGTTTCACTCAAGGCACTTTTAACATTTTTTCTAAACGTAACACATACAAATGCACTGAAAGTTAAAATTAACAGTCCATGTTCTTTTTAAGTAAGCAATTCTGTTCAAGGAAAGGGCAACAAGCTATTACAAGAGCCGCTCAAAAAATATTTTCTCAAATCACACTATTTTCTCATTTCTTAATTAAAATAAAAAGATTAATAACTGCCCATGACCATCTGAAAATCTTCATTTGTCTCTCTTGAAGTCATGGCTAAACCTTGATTTTTTTTTTCTAATTTCCAGCAGATATCCTGCTTCAGTAGGAACCTTCCTGCTTAGGTGACCAAGACATGATGAACAATACACCTGAATGCAGCTGACTGAAGCATGGATTTCTGAAACATGAAAATTAATGACCCAAAGACAAGGAGGAGCCAGGAAAATATGCTGCAGGTGAGACACAGCACTGAGACCCCATAGAAGTGAAAAGTTTCTCGTATAGAAAAGGCTCCTAACCCAAAGAGATACCGCCTCTTCCCTTCCATTATTTCAGCTCTGAAACCTGATTTTATCCCATTTTCCTCATCTCAATGTCCTTCTTTCTTTTCTTTTCTTTTCTTTTCTTTTCTTTTCTTTTCTTTTCTTTTCTTTTCTTTTCTTTTCTTTTCTTTTCTTTTCTTTTCTTTTCTTTTCTTTTCTTTTCTTTTCTTTTCTTTTCTTTTCTTTTCTCTCTGAACCCTGTCTCCCTTGTTATTTCTGATTCAATTACTCTATTAAATTTTGCTGTATCTTTTCATTTACTTTACTTTTCTGCCAAAATAGTATGACATCAGACACAAGGCCTTTCAAGGATTAAACTTTCTTCTGTAGAGAGGTCTTCATGGCTGTAGCAACTGAGCAGGTGAACAGGTATTGCAAAATCAGTGGTGTATATAAGCAAGAAGATCCCTGGCACAGTAGTAGAAAGATCATAGAAACCCATCTCAAGCACAGGAGTCCCATATTGTTTCTTGCATCAGCAACCAACCCAGGCAGACTGCCTTAGTTTGGGGCTTCTGCTTTTCTCATACTGGACTCCTGACTTGATAGATGAGAGGATAATGTTTCTGCATTCAGTTTATTATGATCTATTCTATCATGTTCTAGAAAAAAATTCACTGGGTGGGGTGCATCCCTTAAAACAAAAGGATGAGAAGAGGGACAGAATAAAAGAACTTATTTCTTGAAAAATAAGAGGGTAAGAAAAATATTTTTGCTGCTGCAATTTTTTTCCTAACAATGGCACATTGTATGAACTAAGTTATTTCTGTTTCCTTATTTATCTAATACAGGAGTGCATTGAGCTGTTCTCTGTCACACTGGAATGTGCTGTACCTGTAGGAAGGCACCACATAATATGATTCAAGGTGGCATTTTTATCTAGGTTCACTGCTAGTGTTTCAGACAAGCATGCAGTAATCACAGAATATTTAAACTTTATGAATATGTAGTGCAGCCTTGAAAGTAGTGAGGAAAAGAGTAGTGAGAAAAACAGTGATATCTCTTTAAGACACTACCAAAAATTTGTCTTCTTTGAATTTGGATGGTCAGTTTAACAGCTTTCTTTATGTTGGTGTTCACACAGTTTTCCAGTTTCCTAGGAAATAGCTTATTACAAAAAAAGATGCCACAGACCGAATCCACAAGAAGTCTAACCAAAGCTGCAGAACTTTCTGGGATATTGCCATGATACACAGGCCAGAGCTGTGCCTCTTCTACTTCAATGGACAGTGACAACACAGTTCCTACAACCCCTCTGTTCAGACTGAAGAAAAATGGAAACACTATCTCCTCATTTTCAAATCAGTTATTTCTCCATTTTGGACAGGTAGTTTAAAAGAACTGGACATTTACAGTAGATAATGATTCTATGCAAGCACGAAATCTGTACCAAGTCATTGGATACAAACTTAGACCTGCTAATTTCTCAGTTTATATCTCAATGCTTGCAGTTTGCCCAGAAAAGTAGGGTTTAGGCACAGAAGTCCTTTACTCACAATTCCATAATTCCCTGTTTATACCTTCCAGAACACTCTTATCCTTCTGCCCATAACTGGATAGAAATCGAGAAGACCTGTGTTGGGAGATAATGAACATGTGAGCAATCCTGCATATGTGCACACCTCGGCAAGGACATGACAAGGACATAGAACAAAGAACTCAGCAAACAAACAACTCCAGGAGATGGGTTGGGCGGAGAAAGACATTGAGTGTTGCGCTTATTATCCAATCACAAGAAGCCTTGAAGCACGTCGGCAAAGCTAACTATCCAACCATAAGGATTGTACCACTTACCGTTTGCATGCACACGAGAAAGCTATAAAAGGGCTTGCTTACCTTCAATAAATTGGCATTGCTTGATCATACTGGTCGTGTGTGTGTCCATAGCTCCCGCAGACCTATAGCAGTCTGCTTACTGATTCCCAGAAGGTGTCTCCCAAAGTACAATGTGGATGGCCTTGGTGGAGGTTATGATGTACATTATAATAATTTTGACTAAATAGGAAAGTATGTAAGGTTGATCCTAAATGACAGTGGGGGCATATCTGGAGGTCTTGGTGGAGCAAAGCATCAAGGCACACATGGTTCTGTTGGCTTCTGTCCAAGGAATATAGGCACCAGAAGTGGAGCTTCACCACACCACAAGATGCATGTGGTCTTCAAGGCACAGCAGCTACTTACACCTCCAGTTAATTTCATTCAGGTGCAAAAGCAAATGGGTGGACAGAGAGAATATGTCAAGTGAGCCTTTGCGCACTAAATGGTTAGAGTTTGTTTGCCTGTATGCTCAAGGCTGGAATCGAAAATGTTGAAGTGTCTTCTTCTCAGAAGAGCTAATGTTTTAGGAAACAAGTAACAGTCTGTACTTTTTAACAGAACAGTTCTACTTGTACTACTCACTGCTCAACATACAAGTGATTGTCAAACACATTCTGACTTTTTTCTCTCTCTTTCTCCTTGCAGTCATGTGATAGGAGGCATTTACTTCATCTATCATTTATGAACTTCCTACAGTGCTTCCACCAAACACAGAGACTTTGAAAAGTTAATGAGAAAGTCCTAGGGAAGTTATATCAGGGAGCTGAGTGCATCAGGTGGAGTCACCAATTTTATTTTCTAGCCCTTTCTGACAGTAAAGCCATGTGTCTTTAAATTAGTAAAAAGAGAAGTGTAAGCAGGGCAGAAAGCAGCAGGTAAGCAAACCACTGCCATTTGAACACAGCTCCAGATTTAGATATGCTTTGAGGTGGGATATATTTCAGTGTAGCACAATAAGCCTACTGCTACTCAGCAGCCTAGAGCCACCAGTTGAAAGGGATGCATTCCATTATGTACATTACAGCAAATATTTCCTTATTTTCAAATCTGAGTTACCCATCCGAAGCCACATTTGTTATATTAAAATGTTAAACGTTATAAACTGAAAACATCAATTTTCCCTTCAAAATCCCTTATGTCAGCCATTGAACTTTCCCCCTAGGAAGCCAAGGTTAGTGTCTCCCATCTGGCCTTCCTGGGGTGAATCACCTAGCATGTTCTGCAGCTTTCTGGAAAGTGCTAATACATCTAGTCACATTTTTGCTCTGAAAGCAAATATTTTTCACATATGAAAAATGCATAAATCATTCACCAGTTCACATATAAGAATAAACAATCAATTAGAATACAAGTTATGTTTGCAGCCTAGAGGATTCATCTTGAGCGAGTCACTAATGCACCTGGCAGAGGTCCTGAAGCAGCCTCCAAGCAGGGCATGTCAGGGCTGCAGCACACCACAAAACAGAGACACCACCTTGGATTCACAAGAGAACAGATCTCATTGCTCACTGCAGTTACACTAAATGTGCTACATCCAACAGGACAGACATGACAGGAGGGAAATAAGGGTCCATTTTTAACAAGCATTTTTAAATAAAGCAGTAGAAGCCCAGGTGATTGGTTAAACCCCTGACTTTTCTATGCCTTAGGTTAGAGAGGTCATCTAACTCCTCTGGGACAGTCCATGACACTATTTGTAGTGAGTTTAGAGATGATAATTTCAACTTGAAGAGACCAGACAAAAGCCTGTCTGGTATGGCAAATGTTAATTTCCAAGAATATGTGAGAGATGTGGGTAGGTGATCTCATAATTACTCAAATTACTCAAATTATTGCCTTCCTTTTCAGCTTGTCTTTTCAATCTTGAATGATCAACCCAGAATTCCTTTCCTTGGCTAAAGCTTTGTGTTTTCTAAAATCACCTCTCATTACAGAGTGGATGCATACACTGAACCTGTTTTGTCAATCAATTTATTTGTCAGTGAATTATTATTCTTTTACATTTCTTAAATATATGATCAGCTGCCTCCTGCAGCAATCAAATTTGAGAACTGAAGCAAAATATTTCATACCTCTAACACACAATAATAAAATCCATACTACTTCGTAATTAACATCCATGTAATTGTTGTATAAACTTATCCAACACCAGAAATACAGATGGATTCCCAGTCCCAAACATAATGGAACTGGGATTTGGCTGTGAGAAAAATTCCAGAATGCAAAAAGAAAAGAATATATGTCCCTGTAGTATATAGTTCCCCGCTTGCCACTGAACATCGCTATTGTTTCAGGGTCTGAACGTCAGAAGAGGCAATGATCCCTGGCACACACCTGGAAGGCAGGCAGCCAAGCAACACAGGTGAATCAGACCAGCACATGCTCCTATCATGCTGAAGCCATTTGCTTCTGACACCATTTCTGTGTCACGGTGATCCTCAGAGAGGCTGGGAACTCAGGCACATTCCCATACAGTCCCCTGCCATACTCCCTTTTGTCAACCTCCTCTGGACTCCAAACTGTGTATGGGAGCTTCTCCTTGAGAACCCATTCCCACCTCATTTTGGGAAGAAAGCGAGTGCCCTGTTTGCATGCTTCAGCACGTGTTTTTATGGCTATAGCAAATACCAGAGGCACACGATCTTCTCGGGACAGTGGCTGCTCCCGCCTCCAGTTAATTTCACTCAGAGCTAGCCACAGGGTGGGTGCGAGTGCAAAGGCTAAATGTGCAGTGAGCCTTTCTGCGCTAAATGGATAGAGCTTGGCTGCCTGCAAGCTTGAGACTAAATAAATTATATATACAGTCCTCTACCTGGAAATGAACATAAGTGGCATATTTAGTACATGCTGTTGCCTTCTAGATTTCCAAGCTGTTGTTTCTGAAGTTGCCAGGTAGAACACATTTCATGTATGACTAACTCTCATTCATTCAGTTTTAGATCAGCTTGGTTTCTGTGAAAACTTCCACTTCCCTACTGCACTGATTTTTTGTTCTCTGGGCTGTGACAGATTGAACACTGTCATTTCAATGCTCATTGCCACCAGGGGTAACAGAGCAGGTTCTCATGTTTCCACTAAAACAGTCTGCTCAAGGGCCAGGTGTCTCATCTAGTGCTCTCGAGAGCTGAAGCACTCAAAGCACACATCTGAAGCTGGAATTAACCGGGCAACATGGAAGACACCTGACATCAAGTGGAAGCAAAAAAGGAAAATCTAATGACCACAGAGTCAGAAATAATGGTATTCTCCAAGTGATCAGCTTGTTACAGATGGGTAATTGCTATTATAATGACATGGATAACACTATTTTTCCTACAACAATTACTTTGATTCAAAACACTGGCTGTCTGACAATAGAATACCTACCTCAACACCTGCAGACCAGGAATGGACAGCTGTATTTTCCTGATAGCACTGCTAATCAGGTTCCTGCAACTGCCAGATCTTTGATTGAGGTTGAGGGGACAGGTTGCCATCATGCTTTTAAAGTATTTTTTCCTCTTTACCTGCTGCTTTAGTCTCAGTTCCTCCCTTGCCTTTTCCTACTCTAAAACACGTTGGCAGTGAAGCAAATGCAGAGAAGAGAAACTGCCAGCTAGTCAACTGATATAAATGAATGTATTATAGTCAGTAGACCTATATCGATATATGTGAGACGAAAATTAACCCCAAATCTGCTCAAATGCTAATTAGTATTTGATATTATCTGCAATGATTATGTGAGACACTAAACCCACAAAGGAAATTGTGGAGTAGGCAAACCTATTATCCTCAGGTTAGCAGTTGTCAGCATTCCAATCTACCTTCTAAGCTAAAATAGACATTTAAATATGTGCTTGTTTCTGATGGTGTTCACTTCATTTTCAAGAATAACAAAAATACAGATCATTACCTGTTATAAACTAGATGGAAATGATGCAGGGAAAAAAAGTCGCTTTCTTCCACAAACATGATCTGCTGTACTGAAGGATTTTATTAAATTTGGACCAACATCAAGGACAAAAGTAATCTCACAATCAACACAGTGACAAGCTAAATTCAATGGCAGTAGCCTTCACAGAGCCTGTCCTCCAAACGCACAAGTTTCCTCTAAAGGCCTTGTGGAAGTATAGGGTTATTCAGTGTATATAATTGTTTCCGTAGAATAGAAATCTCCAGATATTTTTAGTTTTATCTACTGTACACACAGCTATATTGCCTTATGTCACTTTCTTCTACAGATTGATGGAGTGCTGTCTAAAGTTATGTAGCTTACTCCTATAGTATGATGATGAATCATGCTTCTAAATAAGCATGAGAATTAATAAGGACAGGCAATATGCCTTTTGAGTTAATCTTAATTATACAAATGTTTCCCTTATAAAAGACTTGCTAACTTGAATGATTTTTAATGTTTTAAAATTCAGTATGGATCGAGATTAGAAGACAGCCAGCCAAATAATTCGTAGGGAACTGAAGAGGAACCTTGATGAGTCAGTTAAGATTTGCTGCAGAGTATAATGAAATTATGAATTTATTAAAGTTAAATGGCATTTCTCAACATCCTAGACATTGTAAAAAGACAGATACAACACTAGGAATGTGGTTTAACTAGGTGGCAATTAAACTGCTTTAATACAACCAGGAAAGCACATTTTATAACTTGCTCTGTGCTCTACTATTCTGTCTTCTTTCTCACCCAGATGCCTCCAAAACTTTGAGGCCATGCATCTCCAACATGTAAGGTCAAGGGTAAATAACAGTTGGTTCTTCATTGTAGATCTAACGTGGTTGTCATCCAGTTTAGAGGACTTTCTTGCATCATTCTCCTGTGAGGTCTAATCCAGTATGGTGCAAAATCTTCTGTTGCATGACACTGTGAATGGGGCTTGCTTTAACCTAAACTAGCCCCTGAAATTACGTGGAAGAGAAAGAAAGAGACAAAGTTTAATTGTCCTCCACATTAAAATTCACTTTAAAATTAATTCATAGAGCACATTACCGTCATGTCAGCCTTGGATATTTTCCTTGTTTATAATTTCCTTGTCATATATTCCTTTATAATTACAGCAAGAAGTTCAATATCAGCTCTCCATCAGAAATGTGAGATGTGGCCCAGCCAGGGAGGAGAGCAACAAAGATTCAGACAGGTGTTCATGAACACATACTTTTAAAAGGCATGTTTTGACGTACCCATGTGTATCCCAGTGTAGTGGTGTCGTAGTTTGAGCCCAGAGGACAACTGAGGACCACGCAGACATTCACTCACCCCTTCCCCCCTCAACACTGGGAAGGAGAAAAATTAATCAAAAGGCTCAGGAGCTGAAATAAGAACAGGGAGGGGTAGCTCATCCATCATGGTCATAGGCAAAACACAGGTTCCTTAGGAGAAGAAAAAGAACATCACTTTAATTCAAAGACTAAGGACAACAACAATTAACAGACAGAATGATACAGTGAGAAGCATTCTCATATATTAAAACCACCTCCCTCCACCCCTCCCTTCTTCCCAGGCTCAGTTTTGTTGCTAATATCTCTACCTCCTCTCCCAGCAGCCCAGGGACAGGAGATGGGGTGCGGTCAGTCTGCTGCTGCTTCCTCCCAGGTGTGGGGAAGAATCACTCTTCTGCATTCTTCCGCTGCTCCACGTGGCGTCCCTCTAACAGGAGACAGTTCTCCACAAACTCTCTCTGCTGTGAGCCCTTCCCACGGGATGTGTTCTCTTGAGATGCTCCAGCGTGAGTCACCTCTACATGTTGCAGTCCTCCCAGTGCCAGACTACAACAGCGGGGGCTGCTTCTTCCCACAGAGTCCCGGGGGTGCTCCACAGGCTGCAGGTGAATCTCTGCTCCTCTGGTGGCCCCCATGGGTGTTGGGGGGGTGGCCCTGCTGTCTCATCACAGGATACAGGGGGGCCTCTGCTCTAGTGCACCTCCCCTGCTTCCTCCTCCTTCCTTCCACTGACCTCAGTGTTCACACAGATGTCCTCCTCCTAACACCTCCTCATAAGTTTCCTCCTGATCTACAGCTACCGCTCAAAGGACACACAGGTGCTGTAGGTACTGCATTGTATCTGACAGGGCTCTGCAGATGTCTTGGGTACAAGAAAGTCTCAGCCAGAGCAAGGCACCTGTTTTGATAATTGAATCCTACTCTAGCACAGTCCCTAAGGTGACTGTGGCTGCCTGAACACAGCCCTGCTCAAACTTCCTAAAGTCTAGGTAAGCAAAACGTGGATGCTTATCTTAGTCCTTGTATTTCACTACTGGCAGTAACAAACCTGCTTTTCTGTGATAAGAAAAGACATGCTGGCAGTATGAACATGCCGAATGCTCCAGAAGTGAAGACCCCAGTGTTTCGAGACCCAGTTGGTTCCTTGGGCTCAGGGACAAGTTCCACAGATTGTGCTTGAGACAAGTCAGATGGCTGTAAAGAAAGGAGCCTGAAAACCATACAATCCCTGTTCTGGGTCACTTTGTTGCCACAGATCCAGAAGCTTAACCCTGAAAACATGATCTCAACCTTAAACTTTTGGGGGCTGATTCCTTGGGCACCATGTCTCAGACTATGGTAGCTGAATGATGGGGAAATCAGCTGGTTTGGGATTCCTCATATAGGACTATTGTGCAGACTGGTTGTCCCAGACCTCAGAAAAAAAAGTGATTCAGAGGTGGTGTCCTCATAGCTGTGTAACTGCAGAGGCAGACATACATGTTGCACAAGCCTTGTCAGAACTGAAACCCTGTCTAGCTTATAAAGCACAGTTGTTCCCATTATATTTTAGAAAAACCCCAACCAACCAAACAACAAAACCAAACTTCATGGAAATGCTTTGCTTTTTTTAGATCTCGGTTTTCCCATTAATAAATCCCATTTCTCTGTAAAAGGTCCAATGAGGCCCAGTGTAATACCCTGATCAGAGATCAGGAGAGAAAATTAAAACTCATTTCCACTTGCAAACAATGGAATGAATGGCACAGCTATCACAATATGTGGGTCAAAGTTTCCCATGAGGAACATCAAGTTTAATTAATAGGATGTGTTACATGTAATGATGGAACCTAAAACTAGATTTACAAGTTGTTAACAAATACCTCAGTATGCTTTTAAATTAACAACCAATCTTGCTTACAATATCTTTCCACAATATTTTGTTTCATTTACGTAGAGATAGATAGCTAGGAATGTACAAGCAGTGATTCAATTGCCATATTATTTAATTATATAAGGATACTAACTTTGGGTTTAGAACTACTGAAAAAACCCATTATTTTGTTGCAGAAAATGTAGGGTTTTAAGGAAATATGAAAGCATCAGAAGACTAAAGCTAAGGAAGCAAATATTTTGATTCAAAATGGAGCTGTGATTGTCTTGTCTTTCTCTTGTCCTCTGCAGGCCAAGTGCTTCATTTCATATAGGTGATGATCAGAGATATTTATTCTTCCTCTGACTAGAAACTTGACGAAAGGATTTATACTTTTTAAGTGAGCATCCCTTTGGTTCTCCATACATCACTTCTTTATTAAACACAGATTCTACCAAGCTGAGATATGATAGAGGAAAATAATCAGATAATTTATGAGGTAGCCTTCAAAATTAATCAGATAAAATACTTGAAAAGTAGACTCTTCTAATATAAGGCTGATGTTAGTCAAATAATGTTCTTCCACAGACAACTGGGTAACACAAGATACCAAACATGGGATGGTATAAATTATGCTATCTTACTTCAGTTTACATATATTATCATTGGAATGGGTAGAAGTTTTGGTAGGATTTGAATAGCCTGCCTTTTGAATCACCAGTGATTTGAAATTCACAAATTCAGGCAGCATCAGGCAGCTTCTTCTCTCCTGCCAGCAGACAAGGAGATCTGAAGGAAGACTGAAACTCTGGAAAGGCTGTGAAAGACAAACATTTTGCTCAAGTTGTCCACACAAAATCCCAATATGCAATGTGCTTAAAATAAGGTTTTTTACCCACAGCACATCCAACTGATTGGTGTCCAATAAACCTCCTACTCCTGTCTATCTGTACCACCAACCTTTTATGAAGTAAGTTCTCTCATCCATGGTCTCTCAGTTTTCTCACTGGCTATTTGGCCAGAGATTGTCTGAAAGGGTATGGTTTAAGGTGTTTCAGTGCCATGTGGAGGTGCACAGAGAAATTTTCACCACTGAAAAGCCACTGCAGATGTCTTACTGAGACCAGCGGGTACAAAGTGAAATCAAAATCATGTACTGCAGCTGAGCCTGATCAGGATAAGACCACTAGGTGCTGTCAGTGAAACCACAAACAAATAACATTTCTGAAGTAGCTAATGTATGCTGAGAGAGAATAGAATATATTTACTAAGACTCACAAAGCCCCTGCAAGTGTTTTTGCTACATATTGAAGAAGGCAAAGTTCAGGCACCAATGACACTGTCACTGGATCTGAAAATGGTAATTTTCTGGCCAATGATGCTCATGATTAGATGGAATGTCACAAAGGAAAGTTCTGAAACACTGAGTAATATTGAAGAATATGCAGAAAAATGCAAAGTATTCAAAACCATTTTCTTTTGGTTTCAGTGCTTTCTTTATTTTAACTTTGTAGTTACACATAAAAGACATGATCTAGTGTAGAGCTGCAGGAATAATGGTGGGTCTTGCTGTTTATAATTCCAACAATGTAAAATTCTACACTCAGAGCAGTCTGAAAAGTGAAAAGTTCTGCTTTTTATTTTTTTCTTTGCCTTTTTTTTTTTTTTTTTTTTTTTTTTTTTACCTTTTAAAAATTGGGTGTTGGTAGAGTACAAGGGGAAAGGACCACATTAATACCATCCCTAACTTAAATTTCCTAGTTCTGCTGTCAGAGGTAGAGCACTATCAAGAGTGGACCATGGTCTACTTCAACAGGCTTATCGTCTTAAGTTTAGGATAGGCCTCATCTCATCCTTAATTCCTGTGCTGTTGCAATGGACAGACAACAACTTAATTTTGCTTTTTTTCTTTGATTTGTGAGAATGCAGTGTGATATGGTCAGCTGGAGTATCCAGTGATGAAGGCAGTCAAATGCAAAATGAAAATGCTAATAAATTCCAAAGAACATTGTCATGCACAGTCCTATAGATCAAACTGCATTTTAAGAACCTTTATGATCTCTTCAAATACCAGCCTACCATATGTTAGAGAAGTTATTTTAAAAGAACTCTCTGTCTTTGATGTGCTAACAAAGGGAGAAATGACTGTAGATATGAAAAAAATGGTGGGTCAGTCAGGAATTCTAGAGCACTTCTCTGAAAGTGGTATAAAAGAATGGCTGAAAAGTTTAGCTGGGAAACTACAAACAATATGTTCATTGTACAATAACATGAACAGTAACAAGGAAAAAAAAAAAAAGGGAGGAAATCCCACAGCAGCAAATATCATCCGAGACACTGTGAAAATGAACAATTACTTGTGCTATGTACAAAAGGAAAATCACAGATGAAGTTTTCTCCTCTAACCAGAAACAAATGTCTTTCAGCTGAAAGACACTGAGATAAACAGTTGTGAGCAAATAATCAGGCAAATATTTAACCTGGTTAACATTAGCTCAAGTAGATTTTTTATCTACTCTCTCTGAAAAGAGTGAGTGACGGGGCATGGAGGAAATCATATCCTGCCCAAACCTGACTTGCCAGAGTGCCTCTGGATGGGAGTGCACCATGGGACAGCTTTGAGCCTTCTCCACCTCTTCAGACTAACCAAGAAATCCGCCCTTGGAGTAAAGTGTATTCTATACCCATAGCTTTACAGACAAAAATAAAACTATAAAGGAGGTTGTACTAATATCCCATGATCAGATTGTTCTAATCACCAGTATAAAATGAAAAGCACTCATTCACCATTTAAAAATGATGGGGCCAAGATTCCGATATGAGGAAAGGTTGATAGTTGAGTTGTAAATCTTGGAAAATATGATTATACTATCAAAACAACAATAAAGGATCTTAATCTATTGAAACACAAACTTTTCTGCTATAATTACATATATCAGGAACTATAAAAAACTGGGTCAAGTGAAGAATTAGGAGAATAGGTATTACAACTCCTACTGTTTCTGCAAACATTTTTATTAGCTAAAGAAGCAATGGAATTAGACCAAAGGGATTGAGTTTCTGGAAGCTATTTAGAACTATAAACTAGCAAAGGAACAGGGAATTCTGGTTACATTGCAAGCTATTAAAGTTGTTTTTTCTTATTCCCTTTTTTCCCCCAAATGGCTGTTCAATATGAAAAATTACTCTCTGTCAGCAGACATTTTGTAACCCACCCTGATCAGCAACTTCCATTGTTTTATTGAGATAAACTGGCAGTATAAAACCAAAAGATTTTACATAAATGAAGTTAAAAACTCAGAAACAAGGTTTTGTCATGCAAGAATAGAAACTAAAGAACAAACTAGAACTGCCCTGTCAAACAAATTAACAATGAGCAGCCCATTCTGAACTACCTCTTGATTCATTTCCTCTCAAGGTGAAGTTGTGCAAAATTATTTACTGACTAAAAACCTTTTCAATTGCTTTGGCTAGTATTTACTGTTATTATAAGCATTAACTATTCCTATAGTTCCCTAGTGTAAACCATTTCTCAATTACATGTGATAAACAGAGAACGGTTATCACCTATTTTTAATGTTCCATTTTCCTCTCATTAAAGTTCATTGTTTTTATTTAAGCCTTATTAAATAAACAACCTGCAAACATTTTTGGTAGATTAATTTCTTTACTGGAAAATAAGATTTTGTTAAAATAAAACCATTTTACAATATAGCATCAAATATTACAAAATGTCTAAATCAAAAAAAAAAGTGAAATGTGGTTTGTTCCAACTTTTTTCTGACTTTGCTTGATGTTTTCTAATTTAAACACTAAAAAGTCATACATTGCCCATGATATTTTGTTTCCTCAAAACAAGGACTTCAGTAACTCATATCCTATTCAATTCCTGAATTAAAATTTGTTAGAATATCTTTTAGTGACATTTAAACAGTTTAATCTTTCAAGGATAGCCAATAACTGTCTTCATTGTAAGTCTCTAAATCACTCAGAGCTCTGGGTTGAAAGAGGTCTCAACAAATTCCCAAAGCTTCACTGTTCAAGATAGGACCCATTATACCTCTGACTTTCTATTTTTCTCCTTAATTTATCTAGTTCCTTTAAAAGTATTAGAAACTAACAAATGTTTTGCTTAAGCCCTTGCTTTGAGCCAGGCAGAGTAACTCTGAACCTGAGTTCCCAGCTTCCAGCACAACTCTGTGATCTGCCTTATACTCGCTGAACAGAGTCCTTCTCCCCGCAGCAGCAGGCAGCTGATGTGGATTCAGATTTTCTCAGAGGCCAATGACTTGTGGATCTCCTATTTCTGCACTCTCTGGTTTCGTCACTAAGACACTTAATAAATATACATCCTTCTACCCTTGCTACCATATTTTAGCTCAAATCTTGACCACCATTGGTAGGCACTGTAAGGTGGCCTTTCATTTTCTGTGTTACCAACCATCCTACCTTTTGAATCTTGTTATTCCTTTTGGCTATTTCTGAATGCTCTTTTCTTCTTCCCGTAATCAGTTAAAAATTTCATGTCAGGTTAAATGCTTGGTGGGAGGGGTTGTTTCAGAAAAAGGAAAATCAGAGTTTTATAGTCTCTTTGAGTCCATTTTTTCCCCTCAAATGAACAGAAAAATCAATTATTAGATAGCATTATACAGCAATTCATGCTCTGTAATGATCCAGACTCTCCATAGACAAAGAAAAAATAGCCTGCTAAGCTACAGACAGTAGAGCTAACCTGTAATCATTAGCTCCAGAAGCACTGAATCTTCCCAACCGGGCTAAATGGAGAATCTCCATTAGTTGTCACTGGGGAGGTATATACTCTCTTTGCAGGACAGCAAATACAAATGGAATAACCACAAAAACATGAGCAGGACTGAAACTACATGCAGAGAAAAGTGACTGAGTCTGCTTTCCAGCCTCCTTATTTTCCATCGTCCCATTAGGGGCTTTTGTTAAAGAATATGTGTTCTGGATGGAAAAAAAGTCCTTTTCACCCTGTGGGAAGATTGAAGCAGAAATGATTCATGTCAGCTTGCTGTCAAAGTCTTCTTACCACAGCCCTTCTTCCACTAACTAGTTTCCCCACAGGCCAAAGATTTCCTGTCCCCTATTAACGGCAGGAGAGAATAGCCATGAACATTTGTGCCTACATGCAAACTCACTGTTTCTAATGTCAGGCAGAGAGAAATACATAAAAATATGCCTTTTTATACCTTAAAAAAACAGTTCTGGACTGGATTAAAGATTTTCCTTTACTAAGATCTTTTACTTAATGAGAATATTTGCTATGTCAAAACCAGTGAAATAATACTGGTGTTGGTATGCCATAGGAAACCAAATACGATTCCTGCCCAGCTGAATCAGTGTGAAGGTGAGGACAGATGGCCCTCAGAGGACACCAAATGGGGTCTCTAATGGCACATTCATATCCCACGCAGGTGTGCACAGCCCACTGCACATCTCTCCACCGAGTGTCACCCCTGCTGCCCTGCCCCTTCCTCTCCAGGTCCTGTCTCTGAGCTCTGCCCTGAACCCTGCTGAGCCACCCCTGTCCCAGCACTTCCCTTTGGCCCCTCCTCATGCCACCACTCACCACCCAAACTCTTCTTCCCTGCCGTGAGCTTCCTCCCTGACTCCATTTCTGTTCCCCTAAATCTCAGGTTTGTTCTCGAGTGCTCATCTATTCTCTTTCCCACACACAATCATGTGTTTTATATTTTTGGCACATCAATAGCAAACCCCAATTTTTTCACCAGAAATCCATTTGTCACAGGTTGTAAGTATAGAATCAGAGCACATTATTCAATAAAGTATATAATTTCTGGCTGCTTTTCAGCACAGAAAAATACAAATTTGTTGTGAATTATATACACTTGTATGAAAGTGACAAGACCCTGTTGGGAATCCAGCATGGATTCTTTCTCTATATATATTATTTTTTTCCTGCCCACAATATATTCATGTGGAAAATAATATAGAGTTCTCAGGTATTTTGAAAAATATCTGTCTGAAGAAAATTAGTACACATCTGACAACATGTATACCAGCTGTATACAGCTACAGAACTATTTCCATTTTAGAGTCAAAGAGCAAATTTAAAGACGTTAAAACTGAGTGGTTACTTGCTAGTTAAGAATAGGAATGAGAAATTAAAATTACATCGGTAAAGAAACAGAGCACAACTTTAATTGTGTGCTCCCAGATTTATTTGTGTTTATTTATTTTGTAAGTAATATTTTCTGCAAGAAAT
This sequence comes from Athene cunicularia, assembly GCF_003259725.1. Lineage (NCBI taxonomy): Eukaryota > Metazoa > Chordata > Aves > Strigiformes > Strigidae > Athene > Athene cunicularia. The sequence continues at coordinate 29,166,883 of NW_020799095.1, read as the reverse complement.
GTAATATTTTTAACAGATGCAAATGTTTGTGGGAGGGCCTGTATAAGTGAGATGGGTGAAGGTTTTTGCTGATTTTAGTGTACACAGTTTCAGCCCTCACTTTTTGCTGACCTTTATTTTTATCATCTACTGCTGCTGATGATAAGCAAATAACTTGTGTTACCTTTATTTTAATTCCAGCAACCAAATCCATTAAGAGTCACAAATATTGTCAGAAATGTAAGCCTTCCAGAACAATTTCAAGTGTGGGAGTTGGCTAACCTGAGTACTCTGTTAATAGAAATCACTGCTTCTTTCTAGCTATAGTTTACATGTTTTCTGTCTCCTGTTTGATGGGGAAAAAAGACATGAAATTTGCTAACAACAGCACCTGTTATTAATAGGAACGTCTTTCTGGAAGATGCTGGCACATTTACTGTCAGTATCTTCTCACACAGGTATCCCTGTGAAGGACTCTGTAGTACACTCTGCTGTTATGCGCACTATAAATTGTTGCAGTTTTATTCTTGGAACCTTTCTCAAATGTCGGGATTTTCTATAGCTTTATTGCAAACTTCACAGTGATAATTTAGCCTAATTCACTGAACCTCACTGTCTTTAAAACCCTCTGAAATAAGGAATTAGACACAGCGGTTCTTCATATTTTCCAGGTGTCTCCTCTCCCCCATGTCAACACAAACCTACCCTGCATTATTAAAGGAATGGGTCACACCTGCTTAAGCCACAGCAGTTAACTATGTCAGTCAATTAAAACACCTTGGGCAAAAAGTCAGAGAAATGAGATCTTCACAGTTGTAGGATGACAAGTTAAAAGTGATAAAGAAGACAAAACCAGCATTTTTCCCAGTTCCTGCTTCTTCCAGCCTGACAAGATGTGGCATAAGGACCATCTTCCACTCTTGTCTTGGGGACCCACTAAACTGCCTGTCACTTCATTGGGAAAAAAATGTGTCCTTCACCAATCTGTGATGCCTTGTGGTTAAATTGTTTGTTCAGCCTCACTCTCACTCTTTCCTCAACTAATATCTTAGAAATTGCTCTCAGAGTCACACAGGAGCTCTCTATACACAGTGTGCATGAAACTGTGTAAAGGCAGAACTTCGTAGAGTAGGGCTGATGGTTGGACTTGATGATCTCAAGGGTCTTTTCCAACCTGAATGATTCAATGATTCTATGAAACATTTAATTTTTCCCATGTGTACATAAGTAAGCTCCAACAATTAGTTAGGTGGACGGTTCCCCTAACAGGACTATGCTGGTTTCAGTAACAACTTCCACACAGTACTGCATTTTGCCATATAGATATACCCTCGGTGCTGGTGAAGGAGCACATCCTTATGGGAATTAGTTTCCTTGAAAACATGAAATAATTTAAAAATGCTTTGACAAGGCTCCATTGTAAGCATTTCATATCCCTCTCCTAATAATGCCAGTGGGGAAAGCAAGTCACAAATGTTCTGACAGTGTTTCTCGTCTCAGAAATGCCAGTTCCAGTCTGATCACTCATCCTTATGCACTGGTCTGCTGTAGGTGAAGATGAAGGTGCTGGTCTCACAGCATCTGTGGAGTCAGACCCTGTCTTGCCAAGTGGGTTCCTGCCATTTCCCCTCTCTCTGAGGCAGCCACGTACCAAGCCCATCCCAGAAACTAGGCTGAGAAGCTCGGAGCTGCCAAGGTGTTCTTCAGGAGCATCATAGCCAAGTGGACCCAAGAGCTCAGCCCCACTGCAGCCCACCTGACATCAGAACTCCCAGACACTCCCAGACAGATGATTTTCCCTGCCCAGAGAGGGGGACAGGTGGAACTTCCCACCACTCAATCAGCCATCTTGGGACTCTCGGCTTTACTGGGCATTTTAATTGGTGAGTGATCTCTCTGTCCTTATCTCAGTCCACAAACCTTTCGTTATATTTTGTCTCCCCCATCCATTTGAGGAGGGGCAGTGACAGAGCAGCTTTGGTGGGCACCTGGCATCCAGCAAGGGTCAGCCGACCACAACCCCTAACACTGTAACTGAAATATGTAAGAAGCCAGTCTTTCCCCTGGATGAAGTCAGAAAATGCAGTCTATAGTGAAGTATTATATTCAAAGAGGGCACACATGTTTTCCAGGATAAGCTTGGTACTGTCACAGGATACTGAGAGAAAGCTGACAACAGTATTAAACCCTTGACTTTTAAAAACTATTTTAAAAGACATTTTCTTAGGCATGCCCTGGTGTTGATGGCTCAGAGAAATATTGTTAAAAAAACAGCTGAAAAAGTTGTTGTTACAGTAAACATGAATTAAGTTTAATAGCCTTCTGCCCTCCATTTCAGGCCTCAAGTGCTCCCAAGAGGTCAATAAAACATTCCTGTTATTATAGTCTGTCAAATAATGCAGACAATGCAGGTGAAAAGTTCTCAAATAAGTGAAGAGAGATGTTGTGCTAAGCAAATAGACGAGAACAAACCAAAAGTATGTGACCATATGTGCTTCTGGGAGCCTTTGCTTCCCAGGTATTGCACAAAGTTGCCATGGTTCCTCCTGCCCCGATGACAGAGTTGTCCTGTCAGACTGTTCCTCGCAACTACAAACTGCACAGCTGGGCTCCCCATCACATTCACAGGGCAGTGGAAGCACTGCTGAGGTTAACATCTGTGGGTATCATACCGGCACTCAAAGGACTCCCTCAACTACCTGTGGTTGGGACGGTTTCACAGGATCACAGGATAATGCATGCTGGAAGGGGCCCCTAGTCCAACCTCCTGCTCAAAGCAGGGTCAGGTATGAGATCAGACCAGGCTGCTCCAGGTTTTATCCAGTCGAGTCTTAAAAACCTTCATAGACAGAGACAGCACAACTTCTCTGGGCAACTTCTTCCTTGCCCCAGTTGTCTTCATGGGGAACAAGTTTATCCATATATCCGTTTCAAATATCTGTCATTTAACTGTATGCCAGTTGTAACCATGCAACCTTGTAATATGGTAGCAAGCCATTGCCAGTAGCAAGCCGTAAGTTCTGTACTGAATTTTCAAGGCCTCAGCCTTCTCCCTGAACAATTTGCAGCTTCCTTTTACTTGGTTTAGCTGTTACAGTAGTTTTTCTTATTGATTTGTAGCTAATTTGTTTTACTTTTATTTGTCTTTTTACAGTACCACCATGGTTTTATGATGGAATGGTTTAGTATAGGGAAATACAGGCCTGGTGTGATAGCAGAGGCCTTAGGACATGGAGAGACTGAATGCAGCATAGAGGAGCACAGGCATGGCATTACAACAAAAGGGGCAAAGACCGGCTCTGGAGACCTCACAGATGTAGACAGGACATCCATGGTCAGTTAAAGAAATGCAGACCTGGAGCTGCGCAAAACTAGTTTTAAGGGAAACAGAGAGAATAAATAAATAGTATCTAGCATACATAAAAAGCATGATATATAACAAATTAGAATTTAACATGGAGCTACAGACCAATGAAGAATAGGTAAAGGTGTAGAAGTATGTTAGCAAACATGTAAGAACGACCCCAAGTTGATCCTAGAGTGAGGAAGAAGAAACTATCAACATGTACATCTTATTCCTCCCAGAGAAGGACTCCACATGCTGATGACTCACAGTAATACCACCCCACAACCATCACCAAGGGGAAACCTCCATACCTCACACCAGCCTCAGTACTCTGAGGAGCAGGGGAAGGGTGAACATAACATGAGAAAAAGGGATAGAAAGTAGGTAGCGTGTGCACAACAATTCTAACTTAATTATTATGATTATTGAAACATGCTTAGGCTATTCTTTATTTTTCTGTAATAAGAGATCTATATTAGTAATGATTAGTCCATTAAGATTACAATTGTACTAACAATAAATTCTTGGCTTTATATGTATAAACTATGCTTTCTCTTTGTCTATAAACAAGATTTTGAGCATAATGCTATTGTCTGTCATCCTCCTACCATGTAACACTGTGAAGAACTTCTTTCCATCTTTAGAGCAACCTCTTTGTAGGTTCTGGGTAGCTGCTACGAGGTTTCCCTGAATATGTCCCTTCTATGGGCTAAGCATACCTTGGAGTCTCAGCCCCTTCTCACAGGCCAAGTACTCCAGTCCCCAGCCATCTTGGGTGCCCTTTGTTGAACTCCCAGGTTTGTCGGTGTCTGCCTGGTACTGAAGGATCTCAAACTGGTCTCAGTAATTGAGATGTGGTTTAATGAGTGCTGATCAGAGGGGGGTGATAACTTCTCTGGATGTAATACCTGTGCTCCTGTTCATACAACCTTGCCAGTGCCAGGGTCATGGGAGCTCCATACTATGTCCTCCAGGGCCTGCAGACCTGCTCCTGGGCAGTTATCCCCAAAGTGTAGCATCATGGAGGGGATGGAAGACTTAATCCTGGTTGCTGGACTCAGTCTGACCATGCCAAATTGCATGAAGCTTCCATCAAGCCATTCCTCCAAGTGCCCCTCTATCCCCTCACTCCAGGTTGTTGATAAAGATGTTGAACAGGACAGGTCCAGGATACACCCCTGTAGTACTTCACTTCTAACTGACCCATTAACTATTTAGCTCAATTACTCAGAAATTACAGGTTTTTACCAAGCTAGTTTTCCACCCATTTAGACTTTAGTCTTAATTTGGATACAAAAAACACTGTCAGAGACTGTTGGAAGACTTACTAAAGCCAAGGTCAATGACATTCTCTGTTTCCTTGTCCACAAATCCAATCACTTTACCATAGAAAGCAATTGTGCTGGTCAGGCAAGGTCTACGTTTAGCACATCTATGCAGACTGTTCCCAAGAAAAACTGCCTTCATGCACTCAGAAATGTGCTCCAGGAGGACACACTTCATGATTTTCCCAAGAATCAAAAGGAGGATGAGAATTTTGGATTGGTCACTGCATTGTCTTTTTGGCCTGTTTTAAAGATGAGAATAATATTTTCCTGTTTCTCGGGGTCTCCTCCCCCCACACACACTTCTCAGTCATGACTGAGACGAGCTTTGCAACGGCACCTGAGAGCACATGCAATGGCCTTGCCCAATTTGGAGATATGAGATGGACTTTTAGAGCTCTTGATGAAGCTGACAGATGAAGTCTGTCTCCACTTCTATGAGGCTCTCAGTGCCACCAGTCATTATGTTCCTGCAGGTTTTATGAAAGCAATACAAAATTTTGATGCATTTGCCTCAGGAATCCCTCCTACAGGAGTTCTCTTTCAGAGATGAGCCACACTGAACTACTGAACCTGAATCACATGACAAAAGCAGAGGAGTCCTAAGAAATGTAAAGGGGGCAAGAAAGGATGGAAACCACTGCAAGAGTCTCTGAACTCCTGGGATGATTATGTGGAGAAAATACTGATGTTGTATTTGAATGCCCAGAGGGTCATAACTGATTATATGCATACGACTGCTGGGCAAACATTTGCTTGCAGGGAACAAATTTCACAGTAGAAAAAAGAAGTCTTATGAAGTAGAGCATGTCATAAAATCATGAATTTGAATGGCTTTAAAGGAATTAATAGACTTTGTCAACCCAAGCAGTGGTAGAATGATAAACAAGGAAAAAAATCAAATATCAGCTTTCAGAAAAAAATTATGTAACAATGTTATGGTTTAAACTGTACATAGGATAATAAGTGTGCACTTGAAACCCCTGCAAAAATACAACCTCTGCTTTATGACAATATAGTATTTCCAGACATTCCCTTGCTTGTGAAAAGAGATTTTTCTGAATTACTGCATGAGTGACTCCTGGGGTATTTGTAAAAGCTTCTATGATTCAGCAGAAGTATGCAGGCAATACAAGAGTAAATGTAACAGAAAGCTGACTTTCATCCAGCAGGTCTTCTGCTTTATTTTCGCCATAAACTGGAACTTTGTTCAAGTAAAAACACCCTCCTTCTGCCTCTTCCTCTGATATTGTTGTCTGAGAGGGCAGGTTACCTGAGGACTTAGTCTCAAAGAATGATACTTTTAAAGGTTTCAGATTATCGAAGTTGTGGTTTTTATGCATGGAAACACAATCATTACTTCAAGGGAAATTAGTTCCTCCATATAGTGCTAGAGTAGTTATACTACGCTGTCAGCTGGAGTGAGCTGTGTGCTGATATACACCTGCTGAGGCCTTCATTTGCCAAAATACTCATCTCATCATGCCCAGAAGCCATACAGACTTTTAAAAATCTGATGTAAACCAGTCCCAAAATATTTACTCCTCCTGACACAGTCCTCTCTGGGTGTCACCAACACAGTGCCCTTTACAACAGAAAGAGATCATCTGCAGGGCAATTTTTTTCCCAGGAGCCCAAGCCTTTTCTCTGCTCAGTTGAGTAGTGCCATGCATACTTTGCAGATGCTTCTCACTATTTTCTACTTCCATAACATCATTGTTCTTTGGCACATAAAATCTATTGAAAGAGTAGCCAAAGATCATATGAAGGATAAAATGTGGAATCAAACTAAGAACAAAAGCAGAAATTATTTAATTATTATTTTCTGAATTACCCAGGATAGGAAAATCTCCTAGGCTTCTACCCTGTCAACTCTTGTGAAATTTATCATTTTTATTAAGAGATTCCTTCCATACATTGGAAAAACAGGTGAGGTTGTATAGCCAAAGCTATGAGTATCCTTCAAGCCATTCAGTCAACAATTGTCAACGGTGAGCTGTATAAATTCCTTTCTTGACTGATCCGTTCTCTATACACAATGTACATTTCAAGCCATGTGCCCATATACAACTAGGTAAGGCAACACATATATTAGGAGGATCATGAAATGAAACACATGCATTTATTTGCCAGACCCTCCTCTTAGTAATATTCTACAGAAGAGAACAAAGACAGTTTGCATAATTTAAATTATTTGAAGCCAGGCTGATGCTGGTGATCTGTCAGATTCCAAAGGGAGATAAAATGAATTGAGTGATACCTCCAGCTGAAGGGTCACCATAATGTAGTTCCAAGAAATCTCCCATATAAAGGTTTCCTCCACACAGTTAATACCAGACACCATCAGGAAATATTTCAAGGGAAAATACTTCATTTTATCCTAACCGATTGAAGAAACATATCTGAGTAATTATACCAGAGGGTCCCAAAACACTAAACCACTTAATTTTCTAGTCTGGAAAACACTGAAAATATACAGTCATTCACTTTCCTGAAAAAAAAAAAAAAAAAAAAAAAAAAAATACTAGTTTCAAAGCTACTTTTCTCAGGATTTTTTTTTTAAATATATTCTATACAATCTAACGTTAACAGGGATGAAGACAATCAAATTGGAAATGCTACTAGGCAGAAATTTATTTTTTCTCCCCACAGAACACAACTGACTTATGCAAACAATTGACCTGTCTGACTTCTTGTCATATACAGCATTAAGACTTTAGGATTACCAAGATCTCCAAAAGTTTGGAATGTTTCCATAAATGGAAGGAAAATCCAGTTATACTGACCAAAAACACAGAACAAAAGAACTGAATGGCTATATAAATTGTCCACTGTGAGACAAGGCCAATAAAAATTGTATAAGGTTGGGGAGAAATTTACTCAGCAAAAACATTTCTTTTCTTTGATTGTCCAATATGTTCATTCATCTGCTCTGAAGCATCTGGTGTTAGTCATTATTGGAGAAGGAATACCAGCCTAGATGGTCTATGTTCTCATCTGTACTTCAATTACTATGTACATTCAAACATTCTGTGACATTTTTTTCTATAGGGACATTAAAACTTTATAGCAATTTTTATTAACAAAGCTTCTTGACAAGCTATTTGGTAATATAGGCTGAAAAGCGAGAAATGTTTCCTACTAATGTCAGGATGACTTAATGTGATGCAACAAATGAATCAACACATTATACATATTTTAATCCTGTATTGCAAAAAATCTTATTAATCAAAATTAGTATATCATCTCAATAACAAACTAGAACAGCTCAATTAACTGGCTACTGCATTTTTCTAAATTAGTTCTGCCAACTGAAATATATCAAAACACTTGTAACTGGAAAATCCTGTTTTTTACTGCTGACTAGGTGACTACAATGGCAGAAGTAACACATGTCACTACATCTCAATCTGAAATCTCAACAGACAATCCATTGGCCATACCACTGGGAATAAAGCAGTACAGCTGGATTAATGTCATCAGATATTGCAGCTGTCTCTAGTATGTAAAGTCTCCTAAGTGACTGGAGCATAAATGCTCATGCAGAAAGAGAAGCAGAAGACATCTTTCACAAGAAAAAGTTCATAAGATTTTGACCATGGTGCTGACAGAAAGTATTTCAGTAATGTAGAGATAGCTTTTCCTCTGTGTGCTACAATCATCCATATGGTCTTCTCCTTGGTACCTGATTCTCAAAGTGAGATGATTTGACTCAAAGGTGCCTATGCTCTGCATACAAACTCAATTAATTCAGTCCCCTGCTTTCACAAGACCACTTTCATGTTCCCTATCTGAAAGAGATGTCAAGTTTATTCTTAAAAAGCAGTTTTAGCTCCTCCTACTCTCATTAGATACATTGCCTAGAACCTGCGTGTAATGGTAGGTGAAAGGATCCTATCAGTTCCCAGCCAAATTCTTTCATACCCATTTGATATCATTCTAGCAAGGAACTGAATGGCACCCTGGAAGCAGCGATGGCAACAAGGGCTCTGTGTGTGCGACTGTTAGTACCACCAAAGCTATCATAACAAGCTGGGGTAAGGAAAACAGCTTAGAAGAAGCACGCCATCTTTCAGATTTACCCCATGTGTAATCATGAACTTGATCTTCACGAAAATGAATTAACAGAATAAAAGCGTCAAGGTTAATGATATTGTGTACAATGGATGCTTCTAATGACACTTGATTTCTACAATATTACCATCTTTTTTAAAAAAATGTGATTTTTTAAGAAAGCCTAAGACTAGTAAGAACAAGCCAATTAAGGACAAAAATATGAGTATTATTCAAAGAAACACCGAGGGAAGGGAAAATAAGAGTTTCACATAGCAGATAGAGAAGAGATACTCAGTCCATGAGACCAAGGTAGCATGTCAAAGAAGAAAGGAGGAAGGAGAAGGAAGAACTTTCTATCCTGTCAGATAAAACTCTCTCAGTCAGTCTTTTTTTTTATTATTGTTGTGGTTTATATAATGACTGTTTAACACAGAAATGCAAACACTGGTTTGTATATCTCATTTACAGAACTGCAGACTCTTGCCTCAGTGTCTTGGACTCTTGCTTCTTGCTCAGGCATCGTCTTTGGACCTGAAAAACTTTACAATTTCATGAAGTGAGACTGATTTAAAATTATAGATTAGGAGCAGTCCTGTACTTTAATGTACTTCCTCTTTGAAATGGGGAATCTGGGTTTGACCTTCCTCCGGCAAGCAGAAAGTGATCATTTGTTACATTCTGAATCCTACAGGAAAGTGTAAAGAAACTAGACTTCCATGGATAAATTGTGAAGGTCCTTTCATAGATTATTTTTAGCAGGAGAAGATAAGTGTAAATTAAGAGAAATTAGAACATGGATCTAGTCTGAAACCTGGACTGTATGAATTTATCATCAAACAGAGTCTATAAAGAGTTGTCTGAGTTTATCAGCAGATTTATTAACTGGTTTCACCAGTGTAAAATCATCCTGTTTGCACAAGACTGGCCTCTAAATTATCTATTACTAGGTAGGAAAGAAAAGCTAAAATGATGGTTTGCTGAAATCTACCCCCATTATCTACATGCTCACTGGCTGGTAAATAAAAGAGTAATAATGATTAAGAAATGAATAGAGAATGAAACAGAAAGCATCATTATGTTACTGCATAAATTCGCAATGTGCTCACATCTTAAATGTTGCATGAAGTTCTTGGCAAACCTCTTCTAAAAACTTTATAGTGGAGTTAGAAAAGGACAGAGAAAGGCAATGAATACTATCAGATATGTGGAATACATTCCAGATTAGGTGAGACTGTAAAGAAGAGGATTTTATAGCTTAAAAAAGCCAGTGAAGAGGATATGATGTTGCTTAATAAAATTAGGAATTCTAGGGAGAAGGACATTTATTGTTTCTCAGAGTACATGGAAGAAATGGAAATCAACCCTTGCAAAATCACCAGGTAGTACATTTACAATAAGAGCTACATTTTTCATATAAATCTATTTAAATTGGAAACTCATTGCCACAGAATTGCCACAGAATTTCATAGAGGTTAGTAGGATAAATGGTTTAAAAATGCATAAAACAAATACACAGAAGTTAAGGTCATTAGTAGCTTTTGAAAACAATGTTCTAAATGCTAACTCAAGGTCAAGCAGGCCTTTAACTGCTGATTGCCATAAATACATTTTTAAAACATGTAAAGGTCACCTCATTATTGTTAGAGTGGTCTGATCTGATACACGTTATAAAAGTTCTTGTTTTATTGATCTTAGCATTTCCAAAATATGTATTCATCACCAAGTCATGACAAGATTGAGTTACTTCTGAGCATACATGTACCTGAAGAACTTTAATGTGAAAAATCAAGACAGTTCCTCAATTAAACAAAATTTTATTTACTAAGCCTCACCACACACTCATTTTAAGTGTCCCAGTCATATATTAGGTAGCACAGGTCCTTCGAATAGTGAGGTTGAGGGATATGATTTGAGTTTAAAAGAAATCTGTAAACTCTCCATGAAAAAAAAAAAACCCAACCAAAAACCAAAAACCACAACCAAAACAACCAGCAGCTCACTTCAAAGAGCACAGAGAAAAAGGTCACAATCTTAGATATTTCTGTGGAATAAGCTAACCATATACATAGTTTTATATTTTTTGTGCAGAGATCACATTTTATATACCAAAATGTCAAGTACAGCAAGAGCCATTAATGCTAGCTTTATAAGGGTTTTCTTTGCTCCACTTTACATTGACCCCATCCCTGTACGAACTTCTTACAAAAATTTATTCCTTATGAAAAATCATAAGTTTCCTAATTGCTGGATATTTTCCCTCTTTATATGAATGAAATCCAGTCTTTGAAATCTTCCCACAGAAAAACAATAAATCATGTCACCAATCAAGGTTCATGCACCCCGTCTGCAGCTGAAGGTGGCACTTATTTTTACACAGTGGAAGGACCCCTTCTCCAGACACATGATACAGCATCCTGGAAAACAACATAAACACACGCTCATTCAGAAAACCAAATGTTTATTCGAAGAAAGCTTTGTGTATTTTATTAATAGAAAAGACAACATGGAATCACAGAATAACAGTTGAGGTTGGAAGGCATCTCTGGAGACTGGCTAGTACAACCCTCTGCTCGAGCAAGTTCAACTAGACCTGGTTGCCCAGGACCATGTCCAGACAGGTTTTGAATATGTTCAAGGATGGGGACTCTACTGCTTCTCTGGGCAACATGTGTCAGTGCTTGATTACCTCCACAGTAAAAAAAAGTTTTGTCTTGTGTTTAACCATTCTCCTGTGTTTCAGTTTGTGCCCACTGCCTCTTGTCTTGTCACTGGGCACCACTGAGAAGAGCCTGGTTTTGTCTTCTTTACTCTCTTCCATCAGGTATTTATACAGATGGTTAAGACCCCCCTGAGCCTTCTCTTCTTCACACTGAACAGTCCCTGCTCTCTTACTCTCCCCTCATACGTCAGATGCTCCAGTCCCTTGATAACCTTTGTGGCCCTTTGCTGAGGTTTTTCCAGTGTGTCCATGTCTTTCTGGTACTGGGGACCCCAGAACTGGAGCCAGCACTCCAGGTGTGTTTCATCAGTGCTGAGTAGGTGGAAAGGATCATCTGCCTTCACTGCTAGTGATGCTCTTCCTAATGCAACCTAGGAGGCTGTTGGCTTTCTTTGCTGCAAAGGCACATCCCTTGTTCATGTTCAACTTGGTGTCCACTGGGAACCCGAGCCTCTTCTGCAGAGCTGCTTTTCAGCCGTCTGGCCCCAACCTCTACCAGTGTGGGGGGTTATTACTCCCCATATGCAGGACTTGGCACTTCCCTTTCTTGAATATCATGAGACTCATAAAGTTCACTTGGGCCAGAAGCTGTTTAGCAAAATGATTATTTATCATGCACAGAAAATATGTTTCTGATTATATCCTATTGTATATCCCTGTGGTTAACATTTGATAGCAAATTTAAGAGGAATTTTTTGATTATTGTTATTTGAGATTATCAAGATTGGGGGTGCAGGAAGACAAAAAGAAAAATGTGAGCATCATAGATTGAAAATAAGTTCCTTTAATGGGCCTTGAGTTATCGTTTCTTGATTATAGCAGTTTTAAAGCTTGAAAGATGTCTATGAATATGTAATGATCAAATACCTTGTGAGTTAAAATTTTCAGCTTCCCTGTTCTAAAAGAAAGCACAACAGAATACTAATCATTCTCAAAATATTTTCTTTTAAAGCCTAAACAGGTGGTGTTCAAAGTGCCCAAGGAGACAAATTATCTGCATCAAAAACTCCAATGCGGAAAGACATAACCAGTCTTCAGTCTTAAAGGGAGGGAGAAATGCAGGAAAGATTTTCTGTTAAGGTGCCTTGATGAGGTATAATTGCTCTTCTCTCACCAACAAAGAACTCATTTAGTATTTTGTATTTTAGAATGTTTTCATATTTGTTCCTAATTGGTAGAAAAAAGGAATCAAATTACTGTTGACAGTTCTCATATTAATACAGCCTTTTACCTTAAATGTGTTTGATGTATAAAGTTATACCTTTCAGTTGAAACTTCTTCTGTAGGACTGAGTTATTCAGTTGTCTTCAAAAGTCAGTATCCCACTCACCACTAAACTTCTAACTTTTCCATTCTGAGGTTATATGATGTAGGGACTGTATTTTCATTGAATCACATGGTAAGGTTGGCCAGAAGATTAAATTTCAAGAGAAAATGGAAAGAGGTAAGTAGAAACAGTAGGGGAGAGAGGAGGGAGAGAGGAAGGGAGGGAAGAAAGAAGGATAAAGTCAACAGTCTTGTTTGATTTCCCTTCTGAAATACAAAACAAATTATTTTTCTTCCGGGATGTTCACCCTTTTTGATCTAACTGCATCTCACATGATTAATTTCTTATCAAAGTCTGCTTTATACATCTATTTCTGGATTATTTTTTTTTCTCAAATCGTGTCTGCTTGCTACTCTTTCATTTCTCACTCACTATTTTTTCTTCCACTGCATTTCCCTGCTGGCTCCATTTTTCCCTCTGAGCTGCATCCTGAATTCTATGATTTCCATCACCTCTAATAGATTTCCTTCCTCTGCTCTTTTACCCTCATTGATTCTAACCTATAGTAGCACTTGTCTGTGCCTCTCTGTCCCCTTACATGATGCCTTGGGAATGGACATTCCATGTCCAAAAATCTCCAGTACAGATTATTTGCTAAAATGCCTTCCCCCCCCCCTTTT